>NW_026652304.1:2323109-2410402 GCF_009828535.3 Hylobates moloch
AAAAAAAAAAAAAAAAAGTTGAGATGCACTCTTTTATTTTTTTGAGATGGAGTCTTGCTCTGTGGCCCAGGCTGGAGTACAGTGGCGTGATGTCAGCTCTCTGCAGCCTCTGCCTCCAGGGTTCCAGCGATTCTCCTGCCTCAGCCTCCTGCATAGCTGCGATTACAGGCATGCCACCACGCCCGGCTAATTTTTGTATTTTTAGTAGAGACAGGGTTTTGCCATGTTGGCCAGGCTGGTCTCGAACTCCTGACCTCAGGTGATCCACCTGCCTCAGCCTCTGAAAGTGTTGAGATTACAGGTGAGCCACCGTGCCCAGCTGAGATGCACTTTCAAATCCTGTAAAGTTGAATGTGACACTATGCCTATTTTTACCACCTTGACTTTCAACATCAACATTTCAAGGGGAGAAAAGGAGCACATATTAGTATGTCTCGAGTTAACTCCCTATCTTCTAGTTTTCTTTATTTGCACCATGTAAATAAAGATGCAGATCCCTTTTCTGTTTTTGTTTTGTGTTTGTTTTTGTAGAGATGGAGGATCTCGCTATGTTGCCCAGGCTGGTCTTGAACTCCTGGCCTCAAGCGATCCTCCCACCTCAGCCTCCCAAAGTGCTAGGATTACAGACGTAAGCCACAGAGCCTGGCCAGATGCAGGTCCTTTACCCCAAGTATGTGTCAAAGGTGGCTGGGACCCTTCTTCCTGTGCTGACCTCCCCCTCCTCACCCTCCTCTTCTTCACTTTTTTTGCTTTCCCCAGCCCAACTGTACATGATACACCAAAATCACCCCCACATTTCCCAGGTTCTTGCTGCAGGTAAAGAGTACCAAACAAGACCATATCATTCCCTTGTAGTTTGTGGTTAGCAGAAACCTTTCAATTTTTTTTTTTTTTTTTTTTTTTTTTTGAGACACAGTCTTGCTCTGTTGCCCAGGCTAGAGTGCAGTGGCGCGATCTCGAATCACTGCAGACTCCACCTCCTGGGTTCAAGCAATTTTCCTGCCTCAGCCTCCCGAGTAGCTGGGACCACAGGGGCCCGCCACCATGCTCAGGTAATTTTTGTATTTTTAGTAGAGACGGAGTTTTGCCATGTTGGCCAGACTGGTCTCAAACTCCTCACCTCAGGTGATCCGCTCATGCCGGCCTCCCAAAGTGCTGGGATTACAGGTGTGAGCCACTGCACCCGGCCTGAGAAAGTATTTTTACGTGCTCCCTGCATGCTGGTTGTGAATGAGTTAAAGATTGTAGCTTAGTGAGCACAGCGGGAGGCTGTTAAATGCATTATAAAATAGCCTAAAAGATGTGGCAGCAGCAGGCAGGAGAGGCTCAGACCAGAGGCTCAACCCCCTCCCACTGCTGGGAGTGAAGGGAGTAAGTGACTGATAAGAGGCCTCTAAAAATAATGGAGGGGGCTTCCAGGACAGGCAGCCAGTGCTCACCCGTGCAGGCCTGGCACGGTGGAATCCATTCACAACCACACTTCATCACAGCCTTCCGTTAGGGCGCTTCTTTTAATTCAAAACTCCTATGGAATTTTTATGTGCCTTAGATTTGTCTGACTAGGTACAAAGAGGAAAATCAAAAAGCTCCATCTTTGATTTGGGATCACTGATATGGGGATGTACTTTTTGGTGCCCCTAAAACCTCCTTTCATTTTGGAGTGGCCTCTTCCACACAATGTATAGTTTTTTAACTCATGTGTGATTGAATGATCCCGCCATTTTTAAATGCGCTGCTATCCACCCAAGTCTCTCCAATGCCCAGAAAGCCCAGTCGTGGTGCTCACGTACTCACTGGTGCTGAGGTTCAGCTAGAAACAATTCCAGCATCCCACTAGGTCACAAAGATGGCCAAAATGTTAAAGGGAGTGGTCGGTGTGTCCCCTGTAGAAGCCTCTGGAGCCCGAACTCACAGGCACCTCCGTCTTCATACTGTCCTGCTAGTCACTGGTCTTTTCCCACCCTGTAGACACTTCAAAGTGCAGGAAAAAGACTAATCCTTCCAACAGGCCACATACCCATGTGTGATACAGTCTTGTACTGACAGGTCTTTCGACATCAACCATTAGTGAAACAACATCATCCATGCCTTGTTTCTCAAAAGAATATCACTACAGAAGCCAAGTATTTCTATGCCTTTCTTCTGGGTGGAGACACCTAATCACATGCTTGTGTGAGACAGGGTCAATATGCGGAAAACATTACTTGGAAAAGATAAGATAATTTTAAAGAAGATGTAGAAAAAGCTTTCATTCACTTAATTTTCTGAATATACCCAAGAAGGAGGGATCTCTGCATGGATATAGTGCATATAAGATGCAGGGCTGGGCTGGGCGCGGTGGCTCACGTCTGTAATCCTGGCACTTTGGGAGGACGAGGCAGGCGGATCACGAGGTCAGGAGATCGAGACCATCCTGGCTAACACGGTGAAACCCTGTCTCTACTAAAAATACGAAAATTTAGCCGGGCGTGGTGGCGGGCGCCTGTAATCCCAGCTACTCAGGAGGCTGAGGCAGGAGAATCATTTGAACCTGGGAGGTGGAGGCTGCAGTGAGCCGAGATCGTGCCACTGCACTCTAGCCTGGCAACAGAGCGAGACTGTCTCAAAAACAGACTGTCAAAAAAAAAAAAAAAAAGACGCAGGGCTGGACGTGCTACTCAGTAGGGTCCCAGCTACTTGGGAGGCTGAGACAGGAGGATTGTTGAGTCCAGGAGTTCCAGGCTGCAGTGAGCTATGATCGTGCTACTAGTACTCCAAAACAAAACTTTTTTTTTTTTTTTTTTGAGACGGAGTCTCTCTCTCTGTCGTCCAGGCTGGAGTGCGTTGGTATAATCTTGGCTCACTGCCAGCTCCACCTCCCAGGTTCACGCCATTCTCCTGCCTCAGCCGCCCGAGTAGCTGGGACTACAGGCACCCGCCACCACGCCCGGCTAATTTTTTGTATTTTTAGTAGAGACGGGGTTTCACCGTGTTAGCCAGGATGGTCTCGATCTCCTGACCTCGTGATCTGCCCGCCTCGGCCTCCCAAAGTGCTGGGATTACAGGCGTGAGCCACCGCGCCCGGCCAAAACTTTTAAAAAGGTGCAGTAAAAATAAAGGCTGGATACGGATGAAGCTACTTCATGCTACAACATTCCAGAAGGAAAAATAACTTGAAGTTATCACTGCCAAGCAAGACCTTGGGTAGGCTTTTGCTTTATGTTTTTCTAACGTATGAATGAAAGTTACCCTTAATAAGTGTGGAAAGTGAAATACAGAAGTTACTTCCTGGACTGAACGTCTCTCACCCTATTTTTAAGAGTATACACTATTCTCAATTACAGCATTATAAAAAAATTATAACACTTCTTTAATAATAACAAACTAGGTGCCTTTTAATATTTTAAACAGCTTTGTCATAACAAGCCCCTTCGAGGTTAAAAAAGAAAGTCGTATAGAATATTAATGGAGTCAAATAAATGTGAAAATATATGAAAAGTTGCATCTTCAGTGATGTAGTAAGAAACCAACACTTGAAATCATTTCATGTACAAAAATCTCACTTTGGCCAAGAATTACTGGTGCTTCACACTGCGGTGTTACCTGCTATTAACCTAGGTTTATCTCCAGATAAATGTTCTGTGAGTCCCAATTTATGAAATCAATCTCCAGGTCTACAATGGGTATGTGCAAATACACATTTTCCTTTCGAAAATATCCATGATCTCCCTGTCCCCAAAGCTGCAAAGGCTCCATGATCCCAAGAAGGGCTAAGCTACAGTGGTCCCTGCTGGCTATGTGTTCCCCACCCCCAAGCTCCATATAATGTAGAGACAGCCCGTGTGTTCAAAACCTGGAGCATCATCTTTCTTTTCTCACTTTTCCAAATACTTAGCAATTAAGAGATAAATTATAAATCGTTTTCTTTTACTTTAGAGGCTTAAAAGAAAAAAAAAACTTTAAAGGAATATGTTGATTATTAATTAATAATATTACAAAATATTAATGTTTTTATCCAAAACTTAGCTATCAGGTTTCAGTGACACCACCACCATCGTTTTTGGTTGAGAAAAAGAAGTGCGATACTGCAGAAACGACATGTTCATTTTTCAGGCTTAGAATCACCAGTGCTCCCCATCCCCAGGCACATCAGGATGGCTTACAGTGACATCTGGAACTAGTTATCTTTCCCCCAAGATTCATAGCATTGTCCTGGAATTTTTCCAGGAATTCTCTGCATTCTAAGTCCATCCCTTATAGGCTACACACCCAACCTCCCTTGTTCTAAAGCTCATTAACCAGAAAACCTCCAAGCGGAGATACATTCAAATTCATAAAAGCAAGGATCCCATACAGGAGCATATCGGTGACATCATCATTGGAACTGGTGGTTTTTTTTGGGGTGGGGTGGGGTGGGGACAGGGTCTTGCTCTGTTGTTCAGGCTGGAATGCAGTAGCACAAGTGATCTTCCTACCTCAGCTTCCCAAGTAACTGGGACTACAGGCACGTGCCACCATGCCCAGCTAAATTTTTAATTTTTTGTGGAGAGGAGGTCTCCCCTATGTTGACCATGCTGGTCTCAAACTCCTGGACTCAAGTGATCCGCCTGCCTTGGCCTCCCAAAGTGCTGGGATTACAGGCATAAGCCACCGTGCCCAGTCCCAATCCCTGGTCTTGATATTGATGTTTCACGATCCCTTAAACATCTGGGCAGGCATGTAAGAATGCGGGTCACTAAGCAAGTATTAGCATCTTCACAACGAGAAAGAGGTCTTTTGCAAGGTATTCTACAGTTATGCTCTTTCTAGCTGTGAAACTTGGGTAATTATCAAATCATGAGAAACTTACTTTTATGATAGAAACAGGGTTACAGAACCACTTTCTGCAGGATTATTGTGAGGAATACATGATAATGTCCACAAAGTGCTGAACAACACCTGCCAGACTAGGCGCTCAGGAAGTGGTAGTTATTAATCCAGCAGTTGTGAAAGTATCAATTTTGTGTCTCCAAAGTCTCTTGACAAGGAATCTGTCTCCATAGCAGATGTGAAACACCCATGTGCAAGGTATTTTTTTCTCTTGTAAAAATTATTTGCATCAGAAAGTGCATTATAAATAATCTAGAACTAACATGAACGTTGGAGGATTGATTCTTCCCCAGTTTCTACTTTAAAGAATAATGTCCCTATTTCTCATGATACTTCACAGTTTGCAATGTATCAATATTATCAGTTTCAGTAATGTGGGTGACTTAGAGAAAAGAGAAAAGGTACTTGCTTAATTCAAAAAGCATTTTTTTGGCTGGGCGTGGTGGCTCACACCACTTTGGGAGGCTGAGGCGGGTGGATCACCTGAGGTCAGGAGTTCAAGACCAGCCTGGCCAACATGGCGAAACCTCGTCTCTACTAATACAAACATTAGCTGGGCGTGGTGGCGGGTGCCTGTAATCCCAGCTGCTTGGGAGGCTGAGGCAGGGAGAATTGCTTGAACCAGGGAGGTGGAGGTTGCAGTGAGCTGAGATTGCGCCACTGCACTCCAGCCTGGGTGACAGAGTGAGACTTCATCTCAAAAAAAAAAAAAAAGGCATTTTTATGCTGGCATGCTATTTACAGTTGAGTGGGGAAGGGGATGATCATCGTGTCACATCACTTATTTCTTATTTCAAAGCTAACTTATTGCAAATGAGATGTGAGAGAAAGAGACCCCAAGAATGGCAACAGTATGTAATGTGAATAAGCAATCATTTTGTAATTCAATTTCCACTGCATTCATTTTAGTGGTTTCTGTAAACTGGGTTGTGTGTGTGTGTGGGGGGGGGATAATAGTATTAAGTGACAGCTTTTCCTTACTTTCAGAAATGCAAACTTGTTCCTAAGTAGTTCCTACAAAATGCCATCAGTCCTGCTAATGAATTGTAAAATTTAAACACATGCCTCCTAAAATAACATAGTACTAAAGAGAACTACAATAACCTTCTATAGTATTTAAGTGAATAATCCCAAAGATGCAAGAGACCTTTAAGATTTCATTAAACTTTACTGTCAATTTATTTTTAATTTTATTTTTTTGAGACGGAGTCTTGCTCTGTCACCCAGGCTGGAGTGCAGTGGCACAATCTCGGCTCACTGCAACCTCTGCCTCCCAGGTTCAAGCGATTCTCCTGCCTCAGCCTCCTGAGCAGCTGGGATCACAGGTGCACACTACCACGCCCTGCTAATTTTTGTATTTTTAGTACAGACGGGGTTTCACCATGTTGGTCAGGCTAGTCTTGTACTCCTGACCTCGTGATCCGCCCGCCTCAGCCTCCCAAAGTGCTGGAATCACAGGTGTGAGTCGCCATGACCGGCCACCTTACTGTCAATTTTTTTTTTTTTTTTTTCGAGACAGAGTCTCACTCTGTTGCCCAGGCTGGAGTGCAGAGGTGCGATCTCGGCTCACTGCAAGCTCTGCCTCCCGAGTTCACGCCATTCTCCTGCCTCAGCCTCCCAAGTAGCTGGGACTACAGGCACCCGCCACCACGCCCGGCTAATTTTTTTGTATTTTTAGTAGAGATGGGGTTTCACCATGTGAGCCAGGATGGTCTCGATCTCCTGATCTCGTGATCTGCCCGCCTCGGCCTCCCAAAGTGCTGGGATTACAGGCGTGAGCCACTACACCTGGCCGTTACTGTCAATTTTTAAAGCTCTCATGGCTTTTCAAGATTCTGAGCAACTATTTAAAGATGATGATTATGAATCTTCCCCATCAGAATAACTTGCAGAGGAAAAACCAAATGACAGCTGAAACTCCCTTTCATTTTTACTTTTTCCACTACATAAGATTTCTTGCTGGTAAATTTTTGGAGTTAAGATTTTCTGTGCACTTTCTTATTACCAGGAAAAAGTGTAAAATTTTGCCATATCCTCCACACCCACATTGTAAGAAAAGTAAATTCAGAAAACAATAGAGCCAATTACCTGATTTTGCCTTAAAAATCAGTCCTTCCCGCTATTTCCATTCATTTATCATTCCATTGGGATTATCTGAGCCAACTATTACAAGCCCCCTCAAGTGCTCCAAGTTTAACCTTTAATTACTGCTAAAACTTTAGACCACCTCCTTTTACCATAGGAATCTCAGTATGCGACTAATTGAACAGTGAATATAATAAAAATCATATTGTACCCGAAAAGTACTCAGAAAAAAGTCATGATCTCAGAAGCACCACCCCGAGCTGTGACTCCCTACAATACACATTTGCATATTTCATTCATAGAAAAATTAATGATCTGGGGAAAAAAATGGAGATTTTTGTGTTTTCAATTTTTTTCATATTGTACAGTCTATTTATTAACAGCTTCAAGATATGGCATAAACTTTCAAGCTGAGTAAAATGGTAGAAAGGTTAGCCAAGTCAACTTGGGGGTCGAATTTTAAGGAAATCTCAAAGTAAACAAGCTAATCTATAGGAAGTGAGAGACAATTTTAGTATTGCTGAACTTTCACATTCTTTTAAATTCCACAGGAGCGCATGGCTTTGCAGGAGCAGTTACATTGAGAAAATTTTAAGTCCTAGAAATTCTATAGTTGCTTTAAAAAAAAAAAACAAAACATGTAGGCCAGGTGTGGTGGCTCACGCCTATAATCCCAGCACTTTGGGAGACCGAGGCGGGCAGATCACAAGGTCAAGAGATCGAGACCATCCTGGCCAACTTGATGAAACCCCGGCTCTACTAAAAATACAAAAATTATCTGGGCGTGGTGGCGCATGCCTGTAACCCCAGCTACTCGGGAGGCTGAGGCAGGAGAATCGCTTGAACCTGGGAGGTGGAGGTTGCAGTGAGCCAAGATCACACCATTGCACTCCAGTCTGGCAAAAGAGCAAGACTCCATCTCAAAAAAAAAAAAAAAAAAAAAAAACAAACCGAAAAAAAAATAGATTTGGCAGGAATGATCTCAAATATTTAAAGAATAAAGAAGTGCTGTTCCCATAAAGTTAAATTCACAAATGCAGTTTAATTTTGATGAGAGGAAGAGAAAATACGCAGGTTAGGTCACAGTACAATGGCATAAGACTATCAAATGTCAAGTTAGAGGAGCTGTAAGAGCATTCTAAAAGTTTGATGCGTGTAAGTTATTTGCTAGAAGTAGGCATTAAATATTATAATTCATACTCACGGCCAGATTCTTCCTAGAAAGTAAGCTAAAGAAACAAACTTTTTTTTTTTTTTTTTTTTTTTTTTACTATTTGTTGCCTAGTGTTGCTTCCTGGCCACCGATTTTATAATAACTATGGCTTTATTAAAACCACCACTTAAAGCACAGCTTAAATGTTAGTCCCCTAAACCACTAAGTGTACCTTTATTCAAAGTTCCTAGTAAACAAGTCAAAATGCAAACACTTGTAATTTGCCCAGAAGAGGAATGTATTCGGTCTATGACTACGGCAAGAGATTAAGCTTTCACAACTTATTTTCAAATTCACACAAATCTGACATGTTTCTATTCAGTCGGCTGCTGTTGTTCCTCTCCACATCCCTCTCTCCCTAAGGGGAAAGGTACAACCCCGAACAAAATATACTAAAAGTCTCCCATAGGCACAGTCAAGAAGATTCCAGCTTAGCCAAAAATGAAACACTGAGGTTGTCTGATTCTTGCTGAACCAAAGGGAGAATGTTCTTCTGATGAAAAACTCAGCACACGGAGGGAAATAAATGCCAATACGGTCCAGCCACTGACCTGCCGGGCTCCCCACCAAACGCTCATTCTACGGAAGGAAGCCCTTTTCGTGCCCCGTGCCTGCCGTCCAGGGAGGACAAAAGCGACCTGGCTTGTGCCTTACCTGTGATGGTGATGGTCCCCAGCATATTTTAAGTAGCACTACTGTACAGCAGATCAGCTTAGCGGGTCCCTGACCTCCCCGGCAGACGCCTCGTCTCCTTCCTGTCAACCCCAGGTGGTTTCGGTGGGATCAGAGCGGACTAAACGCCCAGCCACTCCCGGAGGAGGATCGGGGAGAACAGGAGGTGCCCTCGGAGCTGCCGCAGCGAAAAGCGGAGCGCGGATGCATTTCCCCAGATAATTATAGGCGGACCCACCACCCACGCCCCCACCCAGCCACCCACACGCGGGCTGGCGTTGGCCCCTCCCTTGCTGTGCTCCAGGACTTTGGGAGCGCAAACTTCTCGGCCCGGGCTGCACAAGCAGGGGGTCACGTGCTTCACCTTAAAGCCCTCCCCCGAGCTGGGCTCTGTGAGTGGTCAGCGGGCTCTGCAGAGTCCCGGGAGGGTTTAAAGGGTGCCGAGCATGAGTTCGATGCTGGAGCCGCCGCATTGGATCTAAACGGTTACTTCATTCCTGGCACCGATTTACTAATACTTCTGTATCTCAGCTTTTTAAGTCATTTCAAGGAACTAGCCCCACAGACATTAAATTCTCCCTCCATTTTGAAGACTGCATTCTGCATCCTTATGTTTGTTTAAAGGTTGGTGTGGTGCAAAACACCTTCCTTCTTGGCACCTGTAGCATTTGATATTTTCACCATCTGTGTCTTACACATACACACACGTTGCACTGATCTGAGGATTGGCAACTCTCAGTAGTGCTGTTTCCTGAACTCTTTGAGAAGGGTTCTTAGAAGTGAACTTGTTCCTTCTAACAAGTGCTGTCTTCAACACTTGACCAAGGCAACTTTTCAAAAGCAGACTTGAGTATGAGGTTTTTCTAAATGGCAGAAGTCAGCTAACCTTTTAGATCAAACTATGTCATGTTCCAATTTTTAGACACTATCATATCTCTAACATGCAAGCACACAACTCGGAAATCAAAGCCTATGCTAAAAGTTCAGAAGAGTTCAGGAAGCCCTAGAATACTTCAATTCTTTCTCATTGAAGCTTCAGGTTTGTTCTTTGTAAAGACACGAGTGACGAATGAGTTGGTGTGGTCTCACAATTTTAATACACTTTTTTTGTACGCCAATTTTTTGTTAGAGTAAGTCCGTTAGGTCCCCTGGGTTTGTTCCCTTCTTTCATCCTTTCCCTATTTATCACTTCATGCCTTGCCTGCCTGACCCATTAACACCAGCTCTTCCCATACACAAACAAAAAGGAAAGTTTTACTATTGCACTTCTCTTCAGAGAATGAAGATCTTGTTCATTATTGCTTGGGGCAGGGAGGAGGGAGGGGAGCCGCGGCGTGGACCACAGTGGGCACAGCAAAGAGAAGGGTGGGCAAGGAACAGGAGAATCAGGGAAAAATGGAAGTTAAGTCCAGGAGAGCTGGCTGGCGTGGCACGTAGTTGCGCTTTTTGGGCACCAGGGGGCGCGATGCACCACACTTGGGCCCAGAGTGAACAGCGTGAAGGCCGCTTCCTTGCCGGTAACAGGACCTAGTTACAAAAATCAGCTTCAGCCTCTCCAAAAACCTGGCTTCCGTTTCATATCCTGGCAAATACCCGCCTGGCAGGAACAGGGAATGATGGGCCTTGTCCTGACTCAGTGAGATATTGCCTGGAAGCCGACTCCCAGACCCAGCCATTGAGCAGCTTCCCAACCTTTTATCTTCTCTAGAGAAGTCTCAACTCTAGTTCACAAATTGTTCCAATTTTAATAATGAGGCTGGTGTGTGTGTGAAATGCTGCTGGTACTGACCATCATTCTGGAGTCCACAGAGCCAAGGGGGCAGGGCAACTTGGCCATTCCTCTCCTCCCAATCCCAGCCCCGGAGTGTCCTGGCTGTGCAAATCATGGATAAAGACGACTTGGGATGTTGCATCAGGGTCTACGTTAATAAGTCCCTTCCCCAGAGATGTCCCAGGAGCCGTGGGTGATCTGGGATCTGAGGGCTTGGTTCTGCATCATTTCTCAGCACCAGTGGTTGGGGACAACACAGGGCTATCATCTGGTGCCACTTCTGAAATCGAGTCTGCCCTTGCAGAGCAGAATGAATCTCCAGCTCCTCTCCTTTCTATCAGTCCAAATTCTAACAATAGGACAAGCAACAGCTATTCCACTGAGCTGGATAGGAAGAAAAATAAAAACACACAAAATGTCACTAGTTACACATTTAATACCCTAAACAACATTTTCAAAGGTCACTGTACTGCTGTTCAGTTTTGGCACTGAAACATTTCTTTTTATGACATTCATGAAGATGCTAACACATCTGATTTGATATTCTTTTTTTGGGGATGGAGTCTCGCTCTTGTCGCCCAGGCTGGGGTGCAATGACGCAATCTCGGCTCATTGCAACCTCTGACCCCCCGTTCAAGTGATTCTCCTGCCTCAGCCTCCCAAGTAGCTGGGATTACAGGTGCATGCCACCACGCCCGGCTAATTTTTGTACTTTTAGTAGAGACGGGGTTTCACTATGTTGGCCAGGCTGGTCTCGAACTCCTGACCTCAGGTGATCCACCCGCCTCGGCCTCCCAAAGCGCTGGGATTACAGGCATGAGCCACTGTGTCCGGCCTGATTTGATATTCTTAAAGAGGCAATTAAAATCACGGCAGAGCAATAGATCATGTGGCAAGCTGTAGACTCTCTCAGCCAATGGGTCTCCTTTGATCTCTGCCTCTAAGAATGATCAAGGACAGGGTGCATGGCCCAGCTGCCCAGCGAGCCTCTGTGTGTCTGCATTTACAAGAAAAGCCATCAATTAGGATAAAAACAGGAGTAAAGATGAGACCTAAGGTCACTGTCCAATGCAGGAGACTTTCTTTTATCATTTCCATTCTCTGTTTTTGTTAAATCAGGATTTTTAGAGGAAGACATCACCACCCAAAGCAAGAATTATAGGAAACGTTTTGCTGTATAATACGTAGGTGGATGATAGAAAACGTGTTTTCCCAAATCTGAATGGTTCACTCAACAAATATTTACCAAGTTGTTGCTCCGTATTTATTATGTGAAACACCCAGGGATCTAATTAGATGCTGCCCCTGGCCTCGGGGAGCTCAGTCGTGGGTGGTGGACACACCCAGTGGTGGGAGCGGGTGGTGGACATGCCCAGTGGCGGGAGTGGGCAGCTCCAGTTTGGTTCACCTCTGAGGTAGCCTTGGAGCTGGTCTCTGAAGGGATGAGGTGACACTCCCTACCTGGGGCACAAAAGAAGGCGGTCCATAGGGAGAGACGAGCATGGGCAGAGATGCCAAGAGCAGGACATTTGGGCAATCATGAGTGGGTTCCTCATAGCTATGAGGTTCGGAGTTTACTTAGGGAGGTCTGGGAGTTGGGGGCTTGGGGGGAAGACAACATTGGAGATGAAACTAAAAATATTTATAAAGGGTTTTGAATGACATGTTAAAAACTTTGTAACCAATTATCCATTAAAAGTGAGCAAACACTCTGAGTAGCCATTTCTCTAAAGAAAATACACAAATGACCAATGAGCACATGAAAATATGTCCAACATTATTAGCCCTTAGAAAAATGCAAATCAAAACCACCTCACACTCACTAGGATGACTATAACAAAAAAGAAAAAAGACAACAGGTTGGGCGCGGTGGCTCACACCTGTAATCCCAGCACTTTGGGAGCCTGAGGCGAGCGGATTACGAGATCAGGAGTTCGAGACCAGCCTGGCCAACATGATGAAACCCCATCCCTACTAAAAATACAAAAATTAGCCGGGCGTGGTGGCGGGTGCCTGTAATCCCAGCTACTGAGGAGGCTGAGGCAGGAGAATTGCTTGAACCCAGAGGGGTGGAGGTTGCAGTAAGATATCACACCACTGCACTCCAGCCTGGGCAACAAAGTGAGACTCTGTCTCAAAAAAAAAGACAACAACATAAAGCTGATGTGCCTGGTTTAAAAAACAGGGGCAGGTGGCGGGGGGCAAGGAAGACCACAATAACAAGGAATGGTGAAACTGGAACCCTCATACATTGCTATTGGGAAGGTAAAATGGTACAGCTACTTTGGAAAATAGGCTGGTAGTTCCTCAAAATGTTAAACATAAATTTATTATATGACCCAGCAATTCTCCTAGACATATAACCAAGAGCAATGAAAATACACACCTACACAAAAACTTGTCCATCAATGTTCATTACAGCATAATATTCCTAGTAGCCAAAAGTGGAAGCAACCTAAATATCTATCAGCTCATGCAGAGATAAATAAAATTGAGCTTATCTAATGGAAATGGGTTAGTAATAAAAAGTAATAAGAAATAAAGTACTGAAACATGCTATAACATAGATGAATATTGAAAAAACTTTAAGTGAAAGAAGCTAGTCACCAAAGAGCACATATTGTTTAATTCCATTTATTTGAAATGTCTACAAGAGGCAAATCTATAGACATAAAGTAGTTAGTGGTTACCTAGGACTGGGGGTTTTGGCAGGAGAGGGAGTGACAGCTAACCAGGATGGAGTTTCTTTACGAGGTAATGAAAATGTCCTGGCTGGGCGTGGTGGCTCACACCTATAATCCCAACACTTTGGGAGGCCAAGGCGGGCAGATCACTTGAGGTCGGGAGTTCAAGACCAGCCTGGCCAACATGGTGAAATCCCATCTCTATTAAAAATACAAAATTTAGCCAGACAGTGTGGCACATGCCTGTAATCCCAGCTACTCGGGAGGCTGAGGCATGAGAATCACTTGAACCCAGGAGGTGGAGGTTGCAGTGAGCTGAGATCACGCCATTGCACTCCAGCCTGGGCAACAGAGCAAGACTCCCTCTCAAAAAAAAAAAAAAGAAAGAGAGAAAAGAAAATGTCCCACAGTTGATTGTGGGGGTGGTTATACAACTCTGTGAATATAGCAAAAACCACTGAACTGTGTACTTTAAATGAGTCAACTGCATAGTATGTGAATTATAGCTCACAAAAGCTGGTTTGTTTCTTTAAAAAAGAACTTTGTGCTGCTGGTTCTGAAGACTATAGGGAACCAATGGAAGCTTGAGGCAGGCGATGGTGGCACTGAATTTGACTGTGATTTAGAAAAGGCAACCAGGCTGTGATGACGGGAGGAAGAGACTGAAGCAACAAAACAGATGGACGCGGTAGTGACGAAGGTGAGCGAGGAGTCCAAAGTTACGGTGCCCACAAGATGAAAGATGCAATGCGAATCTGTGGGATCATCCGAACGGAATGATGTCCATGAAATAAGAATGGCCTGGAACCCTGAGGAAGAGGAATCTGAAAAAGGACCCTGGGAATGGACAGGGATTAGGGGCAATGAGGGAGAAAGTGGCAGCGAAGCCACATGTGGAGAGGATTAAAACATGGAAACAGTGGTCCACAGTGTGGCAGCACAAAGTAGTGACACAGGCCGGGCGAGGTGGCCCATGCCTGTAATCCTAGCACTTCGGGAGGCCGAGATGGGAGGATTGCTTGAGGCCAGGAGTTCGAGAACAGCCTGGGCAACACAGCAAGACCCCATCTCTGTAAAAAACAAAAGCAAAAAACAAAGCAGTGACACAGGAAGAGAATGGGAGAGGCCTCAGAGTGTGCAGTCTGGAGGCGGGACCAGCGGACAGACGGCTGCAATAAAGCAGGCTACTCTCCCCTTTTTTTCCTGAAAGGGAGGGGACAGGGACCACTACACTCAGAATTAAAACCAATATTAGGCTCTCCAACTTCCTTCAAGGATGCTTAGGTATTTAACCCAAATATGAGTGTCACGGAATGGAAGAATGGACTTGCACACCAAATTCAACCCTCCCTGGCCTCCTCTCCTCTCATTTTCTCTTTAACCTGGCATCACCCTTGGAGGAAAAGAAGCCAAAAACCAGTAGGTTCTCTTTTCTTCTTGCTGGAAAAGGACAGATGAAATAGAAGGGAGAATCGATGCCACTGTTATTCCTTTAAATGAACCTTGAGCACGTGTTTGGAGGTTCTAGCAGGGGAGCACAGCTACTTGTACACCCTTGACCGAAGACCAGTCCTCCTCTATCGGGGATGGTCGTCCTCTTCGACCAAGTGTGCAGCTTCAGGAGGGACGCAGATGGAGTGGTGAGGGAGGAAGGGGACACCCGCCTAGTCAGCCAGATCAGCCAAGTCAACCCTGGCAATCAGTGGGGTGACCTCACCTCCTGTTATTCCTTTGAAATGCTCCAAGATAATTTAAAGTTGAGTGAAATACAGCTCCAAATTGGATAACTGTAAAAGAGGAGATCTATCTATCTATCTATATCTCTATCTAGATATCTATCTATATCTAGATGTCTATCTATATCTAGATATCTATCTATCTATATCTAGATATAGGTATAGGTAGTAGATACATAGATAGATAGATAGATAGATAGATAGATAGATAGATAGATAGATAGACATCTGTCTGTAGATGTATCTATCTATACACACCCTGAATCTAAATGACACTGTCAGGTTATCTACAGGATGGGCAGGCTCTCTGCTGCATGCTATGCACATAGATAAATATCAACTAATTGAGTTTTATGGTCCAGTTGAACTGGACATGTTTGTATAGACATGGTTATTGCTATTCAAAATCCAAGATAAATACTCTGAAGAATAGTTCCTCAAAGGAATTGTTATGATACAACAGAAACACTAAAGGAGAATTTTAAAACCACTTTAAAAAGCAAGACGAAAATAAACATTAAAAACTCAAATAATAAAAGTGATGTAGAATAAATATTATTTCTCTCCTTGAGTCCACATATATTTATTTCTTTACCTAGGCAATTCTATGAAATAGACCAAATGAAAAAGTATAGATATGTGTAAAAAAATTACTCAGAAATGAGGTACATGAATTTTTCTTTTCTTTTCTTAGAGACAGGGTCTCACTCTGTCACCCAGGCTAGAGCATAAATGGTGAGATTCATTGCAACCTCAACCTCCTGGGCTCAAGTAATTCTCCTGTCTGAGCCTCTGGAGTAGCTGGAACTACAGGCATGCACCACCACACCTAGATAATTTTTTTATTTTTATTTTTTTGTAGAGGTGGGGTCTTGCTGTGTTGCCCAGGCTGGTCTCAAAATCCTGGGCTCAAGTGATCCTCCCACCTTGGCCTCCCAGAGCACTGGAATTACAGGCATGAGCCACTGCGTCCAGCCAAGTGCATGAGTTTCTAGACTGAAAGAGCTCAAAGAACCCAGCACATTGAATGGAAATGGATTCACATGGAGAGTCTTCATTACAAGATATTCAGAAGACTGAAGACCAAAAGGAGTCCATGAGCTACACAAGGGATGAAGACTCAAAACAGCATCAGATTCCAATGGCCAGACATCTATCAAGGTGACACTGACACAGAATCCTAAGATATTTGAACATACTCAACAGAAATGGACTTGACTGGGGAATACTTAGGACCAAGTATGAGGAAGACATCACACTTTTTGTTCATTTTCCTAGTCCATTTGGGCTGCTATAAAAGCACCATATAAACCAGGTGGCGTATAAACAATGGACAATTTTATTTTCCACAATCCTGCAGGCTGAAAGTCAGAGATCATGAGGCCAGTGTGGTTGGGACCTGGTAATCCCGGGTTCTTCTGGACTGCAGACTGCTCCCCGTAACCTCACATGGTGAAAGGGAAGTGGCCCCTTTTATAAGGACACTAATCCCATTGATGAGGGCTCCACCCTCACGACCTAAGTACCTCGCAAAGACTTTCCCTCCAAATACCACATCACCTTAGAAGTTAGGATTTCGACATGTACATTTAGGGGGACACAAACCTTCAGTCCACACTGCTAAGCTTACACAGTGAGGTCACAGGGCTTGCGGCTCAGAGCTCGGCAGGAGGCTGCTTGGGAGCAGACCCTGGCTCCGCTCCCTGACTATTTGGTTGGACACTATCCATCTGCCACTTTATTTACAGCTAACAGTTATCTGGAAAGCAGGAATTCTCTTGCTCTAATCTCTGGCTACTGCATTGTGTAAGGCTGTATGCTAATCACCTCGCTGAGTGAAGTACCAGAAGGGTGACTGATCATTCCAGGGTTAGAAATCCATGTCAACATATATTGATGTTTTCTTCACTTTATTTGACTTCAGCTCATTTTGCAACATCCTTGAGGTAAGGGACTCCCTTATACCAGCAGCCACATACTTCAGCATCAATGACTCATGTCCTCCAGTCAATTCTTTCAGTATATAATATTTGGCTTAAAGCAAACTAAGTTGTTCTCATGTTTTAAAGAGTCTGAGAAAGAAACTGTTCTTAAAACTGGGGATACTGAAATTGAAACCCAGTCATGTTTGGCAAGCTTCCATCAAGCACATTCCTATCTGAAATATATATAAGCCCTGGAGTTTTTCTTTTAATGTGAGACAGGTTATTTTCTCGGGAGATGTTTTGCCTAGAGAAGAAAAGGAAAGACATGATAAATGTTTTCAAATACTTAGAGAGCTGCCATGTGGAAAAAGGAGGTGAGTTTATTCTCTGTAGTTCCACAAGGCAGCCCTGGGAACAGAGAAGAGCAGTTGGAGGGAGGCATATTTTAGCTCCAGGGGAATAAATGGCTTCCTTTTATGGAGAAAACTCCACAAACCTTCAAGCGGTTAAGCAGAAGAGCCTCCTGCACAGGGGTAGGCTCCTAGTTCAGAGAGCCTCAAAGCTCCCTTCTACTAACATTTCTCTGGTCCCAAATCTGACCTTCCAGTGGATCGTTCATGGAGGTGGTGTTATGAGCTGAACTGTGTCCCCCCAAAATTCACATTTGAAGTCCTAACTCCCAGTACTTCAGAAAGTTACTGCATTTGGAGACAGGGCCTTTAATGAAGTGACTAAGTTAAAATGAGGCCATTAGCCTGGGCCCTAATAAGAACAGGAGTCCTGGCCGGGTGTGGTGGCTCACACCTGTAATCCCAGCACTTTGAGAGGCCACGGCGGGCTGACCACTTGAGGTCAGGAATTCGAGACCATCCTGGCCAACATGGTGAAGAGTAGAATCCCGTCTCTACTAAAAATACAAAAATTAGCCAGGTGTGGTGATGCAAGCCTGTAATCCCAGCTACCCGGAAGGCTGAGGCAGAAGAATCACTTGAAACCAGGAGGTGGAGGTTGCAGTGAGCCAAGATCGTGCCACTGCACTCCAGCCTGGGTGACAGAGCAATACCGTGTCTCAAAAAAATTATAAGAACAGGAAATTTGGACACACCAAGAAACCAGGGATGTGCACATGCACAGAGGAAAGACCAAGTGACGATACAGTGAGAAGGTGGCCGTCTGCAAGCAACAGAGAGAGAGGCCTCAGGAGGAACCAAACCTGCAACACCAAGATCTTGGACCTCCAGCCTCCAGAACTGTGAGAAAATAAATTTCTGTTGTTTGAACTGCCAGTCGAGTATTTTGTCATGACAACCTTAGCAAATTAATACAGGGGGATAATGATCTTATGCTTGCAGTTGGTCTAAATATTGCATGTCCATGTTAAGACACACGAAAGCAACCAATTCATTCAATTAATTAAATCTAGCACATAGCACTTTTCACCTGAATGACTAATGCATGCACTGGTTGACACTAGAGGTCGGAGGAAAACTACCTGATATCAGGCTGTACTGATACTTGAACTAAAGAGCAATTTGAAAACAATTCAAAGCATGATATGCAGGAATGAATCTTAACAGGTTAAACAGTTGTTGAATTTTAAGCCCAGAGAATACATCTTCAGACATTATCAAAGCATCCTTTTCTATATGATATGGTTTGTCTGTGTCCCCACCCAAATCTCATCTTGATTTGTAGTTCCCATAATCCCCATGTTCAATGGGAGGAACTCAGTGGGAGGAAATTTAATCATGGGGGCAGTAACCCTCATGCTGTCCTCATGACAGTGAGTGAGTGCTCATGAGATCTGATGGTTTTATAAGGGGTTCTTCCCACTTTTGCTCGCCACTTCTCCTTCCTGCTGCCATGCGAAGAAGGATGTGTTTGCTTCCCCTTCCACCATTATTGTTAAGTTTCCTGAGGCCTCCCCCGCCCTGCAGAACTGTGAGTCAGTTAAACCTCTTTCCTTTATAAACTACCCAGTCTTGGGCAGTTCTTTATAACGGTGTGAGAATGGACCAATACACTATAATACAGGGTCATTGTGCTCTAGACTACATCATTGCCTTAACCATGTAAAAGTTACTATAAATTAGGTGACACTGAAACTGTTTTACACTCAAGGTGAGTCAGTCCTTGAGAAAATGCCTAAAAGATTTTCATTCCATAAATAAAACAGCCACTACAGTCTGAATGTTTGTGTCCCTCCCCACAAAAAATTTCATATGTTGAAACCTAATCACCAAGGTGCTGGTATTAGAGGGTGGGGCCTTTAGGAGGTGATCAGCCTCGGGGTGGAGCACTCATGAATGGGATTAGTGCCCTCACATAAGAGGCTTAAGGGAGTTTGTTTGTCCCCTCTGCCCTTCTGCCACATGAGGACACATAGGTGGCACCATCCAGAGAAAGTGGGACCTCACAAGACTCTGATTCTGCTGGTGCCTTGATCTGGGACTTCCCAGCCTCCAGAACTGTAAGAAATAAATTTCTGTTGCTTATAAATTACCTGGTCTAAGGTATTTTGTTGCAGCAGCCTGAACGGACTAAGACAACAGCTAAAATAATTCCATGTCTCCATTAGTGGCTTAGTTACAATCAGAGAGCCACTCCTTGTGGACCACCTCAGTCCCTTCAAGGAAAAGGGCCTAAATCTTTTTTTTTTTTTTTTTTTTTTTTTTTTGAGACAGAGTCTCACTCTGTTGCCCAGGGTGGAGTGCAATGGTGTGATCTTGGCTCACTGCAACCCTCGCCTACAGGGTTCAAGCGATTCTCCTGCCTCAGCCTCCCGAATAGCTGGGACTACAGCTGTGTGCCACCATGCCGGGCTAATTTTTGTATTTTTAGTAGAGACAGGGTTTCACTATGTTGCCCAGGCTGGTCTCGAACTCCTGACCTTGTGATCCACCCACCTCAGCCTCCCAAAGTGCTGGGATTACAGGTGTGAGCCACTGTGCCTGGCAGAAAAGGGCCTAATTCTTAGACTGTTACTTGGGCAAGCCTATAGGCTGACTTGCCTGGCTCCTTCTCAAATGGGCCAGAACATGGACCCAATTTGAAAGTGGACTTGAGTGGCCTCTGAACTATAGAGATTTATAGGTAACATCTCCAAGGCTGACTGAAAATCTTTAGGGCAAGCAGCTATGACTTTTACCAACTTCTTTCCCCCATCCCTGGCTATAACCAACCCCTATTACACAGTCCTGACCACCAGTCATTCAGCAGAACACATACAGGAGGATGAGAGGATGACGTTTGGTGGCCACATGTGTGAAGGGATTTATCTTATTCTTTGACACCAAGAGGATTATATTTCAAGATATTCTTGAATAAAACTCCCCCCTTGAACTATTTGTTTAATTAAATTAAAACTTCAAATCTAGAAAATGGCTTTTAAGATCAGATTAGAGGCCAGGTGTGGTGGTTCATGCCTGTAATCCCAGCAGTTGGGAGGCTGAAGTGGGTGGATGACTTGAGGTTAGGAGTTTGAGACCAGCCATGGTCAACATGGCAAAACCCCATCTCTACTAAAATACAAAAATTAGCCGGGCATGGTGGTGCACGCCTGTAATTCCAGCTACTCAGGAGCCTGAGGCATGAGAATTGCTTGAACCCAGGAAGCAGAGGTTGCAGTGAGCTGAGACTGCACCACTGTACTTCAGCCTGGGTGACAGACAGAGACTTTGTCTCAAAAAAAAAAAAAGAAAAGCTTTAAAAGTATTTTTATAAAAAGGCATAATGGAATTACCAAGTGGATTGCTGCCTGCCTCAGGTCGCTTGGGTGTCTTCATTAGCTAATCCACTATTTCATTTTTAGTACCCATATAACTAGTCATATTGGTATTAGCCACAGAATTTCAGAGATGGGTGGGGATGCTCATTTCATAGATGAAAACTGACTTGCAATGAGATAAAGAAATGTATTCAAATCAAGATCACGCAAAAAGTAGTAATTAAAGAAGTCTTAGCCGTGTCTAGCCCCCTAGAATTAGTTGATTTATGAAGGGGAGAAAGGGTGAACAGAAGTCTTGCCATCCTTCTTCCTCGCTCCTTTTAAGTCAGAAGCAAAAAGAAAAGTTCACTGCACTGTCAGACTCGAATATAGTTCAGAGAAAAACATCTTGACTGCTGATTACAGAAAAATAAATCTGTGTTTCTTTAAGGATGAAGGCAGTGAAATATTTGGACCAGAAATTTGTCAATGACATAAGTAATTTCAGTGCAGCCACACTAAAAACAATTGCTGCAGATCAGGAGAATGAATTAAAACCAGTTCCCAGAAATCGCATAGCATAGTACTTTTACCTAAGTTCAAGGCCTATTTTGTGTGTGTTCCCTCCAGTCTTCAAAACATTACAAAACAGGATACAGCTTGAGAAAATGTCATGCAATAATATTGTATTTGAAATACCAAAGTGTGTGCAAGGGGACCCCTCTCTTTATCTATTGGGCACTTGTGTTTGATAGCGTTACTAGGAATCCACATTTAATCACGTGCAGGTCAGGGTCGGATTTCATGTTTCCAGGCAACACCTGGCTAACCAACAGCACGCACCTGTGAGAACCCAGCATGGTGCAGTCCTGGAAAGGGTCTGGCTTTGTCAGTGCTGATGCAACAAGGGAAAGAGAGCCTTGGATAAAACGTACAAAGCCGCAGTCTTTAAGCAGGAAATGAATTGATACAGAGTTAAAGCCAACAGATCCTCCTCACCTAGATGATTATAAATGTAATACTGCGAACTCCAACTGAAAACTGTGTCTTCATTTATTCAAATATTTGCTGAGCACTTCCTCTGTTCCAGCTACTGGTTCAGGCTCAGAGGATTCAGCACTGAACTAAACAGCCCCCCTCACCCCATCTCCTGCCATGGACCACCCTCCGAATCCCCATCCCAAGAAATCTCTGCCCTCATGATTCTTTATTTATTTATTTATTTATTTTTTTTTTTTTTGAGACAGAGTCTCCCTCTTGTAGCCTAGGCTGGAGTGCAGTGGCACGATCTCGGCTCACTGCAACCTCCACCTCCCGGGTTCAAGCAATTCTCCTGCTTCAGCCTCCCAAGTAGCTGGGACTACAGGCGCCTGCCACCATGCCCAGCTAATTTTTTTTGTATTTTTAGTAGAGATGGAGTTTCACCGTGTTAGCCAGGATAGTCTAGATCTCCTGACCTCGTGATCCGCCCACCTCAGCCTCCCAAAGTGCAGGGATTGCAGGCGTGAGCCACCGCACCCGGCCGTCCTCATGATTCGTATATTTTATTTTATTTTTTGAGACAGGGTCTCAATCTGTTGCCCAGGCTGGTACAGTGGTGCAATCATGGCTCACTGCAGCCTCAAACTCCTGGACTCAAGTCAAGCGATCCTCCCACCTTAGCCTCCCAAGCAGCTGGGAATACAGGTGTGCACCACCACGTCCAGCTAATTTTTGTAAACGTTTGTAGAGACAAGGGTCTTGCTATGCTTCCCAGCCTGGTCTCAAACTCCTGGGCTCAAGTGATCCACCCTCCTCAGCCTCCCAAAGTGCTGGGATTACAGTTGTAAGTCACCGCACCTGGGCTTGATTCTTATATTTTAGCCAAAGTGAGGGTGAGAGACAGATGTCAAATGCCAGATGTTAACAACTGGTGTAGAGAAAAGGAAAGGAGGAGTGGAGGGCTGTAATGTGGGTGACAGGCACTTCTAACAAGATACCAATGATGTCACAATTTGAAAACTAAAATAGAAAAGGAATCAAATCATAAAAATATTCCTTCTGGGCAGAGAAAGCAGCCTCTTGCAGAGAAACAGGTATGGGGTGGGGGAGTCATCTTTGAAGAGGCTCAGAGCAGGTCTTAGGGTGCCTACTATACAGATAAAGTTATTAAACGTTCAAAGCAAAGAAGAACGACTTTTAACTCAGAATGGATTTTCTATAAGGTAACAAGATCTGTAGGGAGGGCTGGGATTATCTGGCGGTAACCTTTCGGCCTTTCTGTTTCCCAGAGGAACTGTACGCCAGGAGCTGGTGGGTTCAAATGGCAAATTTAATAAAAGCAGACGATGACATTAAGAGCCATTAGAAAAATGAAATTCTCTATAGTGTTGTATTTGTTACTATATCTGGGGGAAAATACTCAGATGTAGAAAAGTGGAATCCTGTAAAACGTTAAGAAATACATCCTCTCAAAGACTTCTGCTTTAAGCGACAGCATTTTGAGGGTTTTTGTTTTTTATTTTTCCCCAGGGGTGGGGGGTGTGATCACAGCTGGTGTCACAGTGGTGGTCCACGAGCACACACCAGGAGCCGCCTCTATACCATTGTCTGATTAGCGTAACAAGGCCTGGTTCGTCTGGTCACTGGCTGACAGTTTTAAAACAGCTGGTCCCAGAGTGGCAAATGTCAAGGTCAGAGCACCCAGCTGCTTCCTGCTCCGTTGCTGCTGGTGTAAATATCCTCAACTCTGGGTACACAAAGGGTGTGAAGCCTCTGTGAACACAAATTATTTAAGGCCGGCTGTGGTGGCTCACTTCTGTAGTCCCAAGACTTTGGGAGGCCGACGTGGAAGGAAGCTTGAAGCCAAGAATTTGAGACCAGTCTGGGCAACATGGCAAAAACCTGTTTCTACAAAAGCATTTAAAAAAAACTATCTGGCGCAGTGGCACATGCCTGTAGTCTTAACTACTGGGAAGGCTGAGCCAGGAGGATCACATGTGCCCAGAAGTTTGAGGCTGCATCGAACCATGATTGCACTATTGCACTCTGACCTGGGCGACAGAGCAAGGCCCTCTTTTAAAAAAAACTTTCTAAAGCTAAGGAAAAGACTGCCATTGTTTGTTTGCTCACAGAAACAAATGTGACCTGTGAAGGTTGGAGAAAAGATGGTTTTCACATGCTTTAAAATGTTTGCTGTATGTACTCTGCAGAGACGCAAATCTCAGACAGAAAACAAATAACTGCATTGTAAGTGATTAATTCAAATGTATGAAGACCTGAGATAATCACTGGATTACTTGTATATGGCATTGAGTTTTGCAGACACTTTATTTCAAAATCAAATATGCTATTATCAAAATAAATAAGGTGTTGCTTTTTGAGTAATTGATTTTCCTCAACTGTTCGGGGGGAAAAAAAAATCATCTGCCTAACAGATAGTAAGATTGAATTTCACATTTAAATTTCAAAGTTGTTCTAATTACCAAAAGTTAAAAAAAAAAAAAAAAAAAAGAGAGACAGGGTTTCGCCACGTTGGCTGATCTCAAAATCCTGGACCCAAGCCTTGGCCTCCCAAAGTGCTGTGATTACAGGCGTGAGCCACCGCACCCAGCCTGCAAAAGTTTTAAATCTAAAATTGGTCTCAGCCCAAGATACAATGTTTTAGAAATCATTCTTGTTTGGATTTTTGTTTTGTTTTGTTTTTTTTTTTTTTTTTGAGATGGAGTTTCGCTCTTGTTGCCCAGGCTGGAGTGCAGTGGCGTGATCTCAGCTCACTGCACCCTCTGCCTCCTGGGTTCAAGCGATTCTCCTGCCTCAGCCTCCTGAGTAGCTGGGATATCAGACATCTGCCACAAAGCCCAGCTCATTTTTTGTATTTTTAGTAGAGACAGGGTTTCACCATGTTGGCCAGGCTGGTCTCGACCTCCTGACCTGAGGTGATCCACCCGCCTCGGCCCCCCAAAGCGCTGGGATTACAGGTGTGAGCCACTGCGCCCAGCCTCTTGTTCGAGTTTTTAACAAAGAGAAGACCATACAAGCCATAGACTATAAAGCGATTGATAATTTGGGTTGCGGAAAGGGAGCTTTTCTTTTTCTTTTTTTTTCATCTTTTCAGTAGAAGCAGATTTGCCCAAAACTAATGGCACTTGTGCAGTGTCTGGGAATAGCACAGCATGACAGCACTTTTTAGTTAGGGAGAGAAAGCCCAGTTGCATGTCTATATAAGCTGTCTGTATAAACTGAAAATCCCAAAGCTCAGAAGAAAGGGACTGCTCGCCAAGGCTAAGGTAATTAGTTGTGTTTATTTTCATTATAAATAAATGTTTGTGTCCATGCCTCATTGTGTATGCTCTTATAGAAGGCCACCAAATGACATAATCAAGCCCCCTCCCCAAATCTACATATATCAGACGCTGCTGTAGAGTTTAGACAGTATTTAGTACGCGGTTCCTTCTTTCTAACATTTAAGAAAGTTTACAAAGAAGCAGAATTCTGTTTTCATTATAGGAGGAGGGTTGGTTCTGAATTACCAGTATTTCCAGTTTTAGAAAGAGCAAGTGAGTTAAGATGGGAAAAACAATTTCACCTCTGGCTTTGTCTGCCACTGTAAAGTAAAAACCCTCCAGCAGGAATGGCCCTTGTTCATTATTTTCTCCCGTCAGTTGATCTTGCTATTTTATCTACAGCAGGACCAAATTCCACTGTGGGCCAATCCTCCCAGGGACCAAAATGGGTCAGTTCTCTTCTAATTTAAGTGGACAGCGGTAGAAACAAAGGTGTCCCAAATCCTACAGGTCAGTGTCACATGCCAAATTATGCCTTTGTCTATACTACAGCAAACTGTCGTATAGAATTCTGATTTCTGGAAGCAACCATAAAGCCTAATCATGAGCGAGCCGGGCGTGGTGGCTCACGCCTGTAATCCCAGCACTTTGGGAGGCCAAGGCAGGCGGATCACCTTAGGTCAGGAGTTCGAGACCAGCCTGGCCAACACGGTGAAACCCTGTCTCTACTAAAAATACAAAAATTAGCCGGGCATGGTGGTGCATGCCTGTAATCCCGGCTACTTGGGAGGCTGAGGCAGGAGAATCGCTTGAACCCAGGAGGCGGAAATTGCAGTGAGCCGAGATCACGCCACTGCACTCCAGCTTGGGTGACAGAGCGAGACTCCGTCTCAAAACAAAACTAAACAAAAACCTACTCATGAGCTGTCACTGATGTCAAAAGCATGGAAAAACGCTGTTTAATAAGTTAACATGAAGATTCTGTCTGTATTTACATTGTCAGGCTATTAATTATCGTCTGCCACACAGAAAAAATAGAGAAAGAAAAAAACAAAATGAGTATGCCAAGTTGCCACAGAGAACCTAATAAACCAAGAGAATAGCAGCTGGACCTAAAACAGCAAAAGCTCACCCCAAAAGTAAGGCCTCCAGAAACACCTCTGGTGGGTAGCCTCTGTAGCCCTGGGCTATGGTATGGAGGCATATCTAGCTCTTTTTTCCTAGAGGACAAGGCCTTTTCAAGATCTTGGGAAGGACAAGATATATTAATTGGCTGGTCACGGTGGCTCACATCTGTAATCCCAGCACTTTGGGAGGTTGAGGCGGGTGGATCACTTGAGGTCAAGAGTTCAAGACCATACTGGCCAACATGGTGAAATCTCGTCTCCACTAAAAATACAAAAGTTAGCCAGGCATGATGGCAGGCACCTGTAATCCCAGCTACTCAGGAGTCTGAGGCAGGAGAATCGCTTGAACCTGGAAGGCAGAGGTTGCACTGAGCCGAAATCATGCCACTGCATTCTAGCCCGGGTGACAGAGCAAGACCCTGTCTCAAAATAAACAAACAACAACAAAAAATGTATATTAATTACCACTCTTCCACAGCTGGGCATGGCGGCTCACGCCTGTAATCCCACCACTTTGGGGGGCTGAGGCGGGCATATCACTTGAGGTCCGAAGTTTGAAACCAGCCTGGCCAACATGGTGAAACCCCGTTTCTACTAAAAATACAAAAATTAGCCAGGTGTGGTGGCACGTCCCAGCTACTCAGGAGGCTGAGGCAGGAGAATTACTGGAGCCTGGATGGAGCGGGGCAGGGCGGGGAGGCAGACGCTGAGGTAAGCCGAGCTCAAGCCACTGCACTCCAGCCTGGGTGACAGAGTGAGACGCTGTCTCAAAAAATAAAAAATAAAAATCACCACCCTTCCTGCGTGGGGGATTTGATATTTGCTCAGATCTCCGAGGCCATGATCAGAAGCCTGGGTCACCTCAGGGAGATGATGGAATAGTCACAGTGGAGGGACTGAATCACTCACTATGAAAATCAGTGTTTACCCACGTGGCTGAAATGTAAAAGAAATCACATCTGGACTAAGGGAAGATAACCTTAAGACCTCCAGTAAACATGCCACAGATTAAAAACGAATTTCCAGCCTATTTGGGATTCTATGAAAAAAGCATGTGTCCCTGCCCCATCCCTCCCTCCTCTTATCCATCCTACAGATCAGCTAAGTCAGACAAGAAGCCTCCGGCACCCCCTTGGTGGCACAGTGCAGTGATCACACGTTGTCCACTAAATACTTTCTAAACTCCACTCAGCTTTCAGGGCCCTATTATCTGGCCCCTTTTCCCTTCTGGGCTTTCATTCCACACCCTTCAGTAAAAACTCTTTGCTGGGGCTAGGCTGTTCCAACACACCAGCCTCCGAATCTGCCCGGCACAGTCAGAGCAGAGTGGTTAAGTGGTTTTGGAATCTGCTGATCCGGATTTGCATCTTGGGAACAATATTACCTACTTCATAGGGTTGCTGTAACTATTAAAGGTGATAACACACAAAAGGCACCTCTCTGGGCCCTATAATAAAAGCACATAAAGTGTTGGCTGTTATTATTCTCCTTACTTTTGCTGGCATTCCTTGTTTAGACACATCTAAATCCAGCCTCCCCCTAATCTCCCCTTTGACCTCAAGTGACTGCTCCACCTGAACCCTGCAGCTCTCATCCCTTGCACAATTCATTTGGTAGTCACCAAGTTGCCTTGTCTTAACCTTACAGACTTGGCCATAGTAAGCTGACATGTTGCTGGTGCTTGACTTGATTCAAAAGTTAACACGGGAAAGACAAAGCTTTGGACTTGGGAATTTGAGTTGGGTTCATTCCAATCATTTGGGTGAAAATTATTTGAAACTCTCACACTAGGTCATGCAAATACTCCGCCTGTGAGACTGTGTATATTTCTAACTTTATATTGTGCCTGTGGTGCTATACACAGATAAGTATTCCCACCAACTTCAAAAGCAGCTCCCTGCTTGAAGCAGCTCTGTGGGGGCATCAAACAAGAAGAAAAACAGGTTCCACATGTTTGAAGAATCTCATCTAAGTGAGGCGATGTTGAATCTCCTGTGAAAGGACTTTTCCCTTCATTTGTCTCTCTTATTCATATTACATGAATCAATTTACTGTATGCCGAATCATTGTTTTACATATCTTTGATAGCAGTTATTGGTTATCCCTTTATTTATGATTAAATGGAACAATGAACTCAAGGTCCTTCTTCAACATGCAGCCTTTCACTTTTCAGAAGAGACTTACTGGTCCACTTGCTCTCAATTCTGACCTCAAGATATGGTTCCCCACCCCCCATATAGGCAAAAATCAAATCCCAATACTGTGTCCAAACGGTCGCTCTTCAATAACCATTCCTCGAGGATCTCTAGGCTCAAGAGCTATAAAACACGCAGCATATCATAGTTTAAGCAAAGAGGGGCATGTGCCTTGCAATGCACCTATCAGAAAAAGTTGTACAAGTATAGCAGGCTCCTCTCTAGAGGGAGAGATAATGACTCTTTTAAAGCAACCATGACTTCTGTTTCCAACAAGAATTCACATTCAACTCCAGACAAGTAGTTGGGACAAAGCAACAATAATTTAAAAAGCATCAAGTTCCAGATAAGAAAAAGGAAACATAATTTCAAGGTCTAAGTATAGGGGGTATCCAAATGGTCAGATAAGTACTTCCTTTTGTAACCAATTGATTGTTTTTGCTAAAACAATCCACCACCAGGCAGTATGAGAGAGTATTTTCTGCTGAGTCCAAAGTTTGTTGCAGGTGCTGTGTGCCTTCCAGTTCCTGGAGGGGCGGCTTACCCTCTGTGACCATGACTTCTTCTTTCTCCTGGCCGTTGAGGTCTCCTTGACCATTCAGGGCTCCTTTCTGGCCATTCAGGTCACCCTCCTGGAGGCTGAGCTCATCTTGCTCAGCTACGCCATTGATGGTGGACAGCTGACCATTCTTCTGTAGGAGCTATGGGAAAGACAGAGCCATAGAAACTTAATTTCGGTCCTCATGACCAAGTCAGAAACAAGGCATTAACTTCCAGCATATAAACCAGTGAAAGAAGAAATACAGAGGAAAGGAAGTTCAAAAACAATGAAGAGTTAAGTCTTATATTTGTCTGAAAGATCCAGCTACCTTACAAGCAGACAGGGCCTTGTAGCTGGGTAAGTGTGCCCACGAGCCATTCATGCACTCATTAATTCATTCATTGGAACACCAGATACATACACTCACCTTTCCAGACCTGTTTCAAATATAACCACGAATAAATCAGATGTTTCCCAGAGCTTTGAGCTTACAAATTACTATGGAAGGCAGACTTAAAAACCTCTTTTTTACTTTAAAATAATAAATAATGTTTCCTTGCGATCAGATGCAGGTTAAGCATAATTGACTGAACAAGTCAGAAGGCAGACTTTCAAACAAATAATTACTAAAGCGAAGCTATGGAAACTGTCATGAAGGAGGCATACATAGAACAAATAACAATAAATAGAGCCCTTGAGAATGAATCAAGTAGGTTTAAAAAAAAAAAAAAAATCAGCCCTAACTGAGGCTGGGGGTGTCCAGGACTTCTCTGAGGAAGCAATGGTAAAGCTGAGATCTCATTTCCACAGGCAAGGGCTGTGTGAGAAAAGGATAAACGGGGTGCAGAGAAGGGAGGCCGCTTGGTGCGAAGACCAGTGCTCCCAAGCCCAGCGAGCAAACAAGACACATATAACATGTGCATTTGGGTCATTGGTTTTTCCTTAAAAATATTACTACAATGGTCATTTGCAATCCTCCCCATAGGATACCCTGTGCAATTGATGGCATCAGTTTCAAAATCAGCAGGCATGGTCGGGCGCGGTGGCTCATGTTTGTAATCCCAGCACTTTGGGAGGCCGAGGCGGGCAGATCATGAGGAGTTCAAGACCAGCCTAGCCAACATAGTGAAACCCGGTCTCTACTAATAATACAAAAAAATTAGCCAGGCATGGTGGTGCATGCCTGTAGTCCCAGCTACTCGGGAGGCTGAAGCAGGAGAATCACTTGAACCTGGAGGTGGATGTGGGAGGTGGAGGTTGCAGCAAGCAGAGATCGAGCCACAGCACTCCAGCGTGAGGGACAGAGTGAGAAAAACAAAAAACAAAAACAAAAATGAAAAAACCCACAAAATCAGCAGGCATGTAGGCATGCCTTTGGTCATATAATACTTTTTTTTTTTGAGTTGGAGTCTCACTCTGTCACCCAGGCTGAAGTGCAGTGGCGTGATCTTGGTTCACTGCAACCTCCACTTCCCAGGTTCAAGTGATCCTCCTGCCTCAGCCTCCCACATAGCAGGGATTACAGGCGTGCGCCACCATGCCTGGCTAATTTTTGTATTTTTAGTAGAGACGTGGTTTTGCCATGTTGGCCAGGCTGGTCTCAGACTCCTGACCTCAAGAGATCTGCCCACCTCTCCCTCCCAAAGTGTTAGGATTACAGGCGTGAGCCACTGTGCCCGGCTTGCTCTTGGTCACATTTTTAATCCTGAGAATATAGGTAAAAAAAATTTTAAGCCAATAGAAACAATAACCATTAGGAACCTAAATGTTTCAACAATGTAATATACAACAATGTTATATATACAGATATCTCATTTATCTTAAAACCAATGTAGGCAGCTGCTATTATTTCCATTTTATAATAATGACACTGGGACTCAAAGCAATTCTGGTGGGGTGGGGTTGTCTTGCCCCAGGTCACACAGCTCAGGAATGGGGGCATCGTGGCCCGAAGCCAGCTCTTGCCACCAACTATTTCCAGGGTTTTTCTGTTTAAGGCTCTCAACATAAAGATAGGTGCCATGGCTGGGCGTGGTGGCTCATGCCTGTAATCCTAGCACTTTGGGAGGCTGAGGCGGGCGGATCACGAGGTCAGGAGATCGAGACCATCCTGGTTAACATGGTGAAACCCCGTCTCTACTAAAAATACAAAAAATTAGCTGGGCGAGGTGGCGGGCGCCTGTAGTCCCAGCTACGCAGGAGGCTGAGGCAGGAGAATGGCATGAACCCCGGAGGGCGGAGCCTGCAGTGAGCCGAGATCACACCACTGCACTCTAGCCTGGGCGACAGCGAGACTCCGTCTCAAAAAAAAAAAAAAAAAGATAGGTGCCATGCTTTGAAGGTCCTGTTACTACCACAATTATAATATGGCTTAAAGGGTATTCCAGGTCTGGAACTGGTCTGGAAAAGGTCTGGTACAGACCTGCATGCTACAAAGCAATCTCAACTCCGCACTCCATCTGACATCATTCCATCCTGCTTCCAGGCCAGTGAATGACTGGCCTCACCACTGACTTAGACCCTGAACCCTGAAGGGACAGTGGGTTCAAGACACGCAATCCAGAAGCCTTGAGTTGTGCTAAATTGATTTCACCTGGCTGTTCTCGGCTCCCAGCAAGGCTGTCCTTCAACTGCATGAGCTTCCTCCTGAAATAATACCACTGTAGTTTAATACTTACACTACAGATGGGATTGTTGGCTTCAAAATGCCCATGCTGAGTCCATTTATTAAACAGAATACTCAGATTACATTTCCACTTAAAGTCTTCTCTTACCAAAATATGAAAGATGGGAATTTTAAATGAAACCTAAAGACAAAAGCAGGGGGTAGGGAATGGAGAAGGGGGTAATGTGTCTCCACAAAGCCCATCAGCAAAAATGTCAGAGTATTTTTTTTTTTTTTTTGTGATGGATTTTCGCTCTTGTCCCCCAGGTTGTAGTCCAATGGCATGATCTTGGCTCACTGCAACATCCGCCTTTTGGGTTCAAGTGATTCTTCTGCCTCAGCCTCCTGAGTAGCTGGGATTACAGGTGCCTGCCACCATGCCCAGCTAATTTTTGTATTTTTAGTGGAGATGGGATTACACCATGTTGGCCAGGCTGGTCTCCAATTCCTGATCTCAGCTGATCCGCCCGCCTCAGCCTCCCAAAGTGCTGGGATTACAGGCATAAGCCACTGCGCCCGGCCAAATGTCAGAGTATTTTAACTAAAAATCATTGAGTATGTACACAGGACTTAGATTTGATTAGTAACAGGAAGAAAAGTTGGAGGAGGAAATTGGCAGGAATCACATATTATCGTGGGCTACATGGTAACCCAGTGAATCTTAAACCTAGAAACTGTTGACATATAAAGTTTCATGATATGGCAAACTAAACAGGGAACATAAAAAAGCCATCTTAATACCTCAATTTCAATGCAATAAACTTTGGTCAATTGTGCCTCTTGTTTAGGAACCAGAACTCTGAAGTTCTATAGAGTTTAGGGTTCTACAAAGTACCTAAAATTATTGAAAAAATTCTTATAATCCTTTGTGAGTTGTCGAATCCAAGATATCTTTAGCTGGAGCCAAATTGAGTCTCTTTAAACATGAAGACTATAGCACACAGGGACAAATTTCCGTCTACTCTTTTAGAAATGCACTGAGCCGGGCACTGTGATGTGCGCTGTAGTCCCAGCACTTAGGCGACTGAAGCAGGAGGACTGCTTGAGCCCAAAAGTTTGAGGCCAGCCTAGACAACATAGAGAGACCTTCATCTCCAAATAAAAACATCATTTAAAAAAGAGATGTTACACCAGGCGCGGTGGCTCACGCCTGTAATCCCAGCACTTGGGGAGGCCGAGGCAGGCAGATCATGAGGGCAGGAGATGGAGACCATCCTGGCTAACATGGTGAAACCCCGTCTCTACTAAAAATACAAAAAATTAGCCAGGTGTGGTGGTGTGTGCCTGTAATCCCAGCTACTAGGGAGGCTGATGCAGGAGAATCGCTTGAACCTGGGAGGCGGAGGTTGCAGCAAGCCGAGATCACGCACTCCAGCCTGGGCGATAGAGGGAGACTCCGTCTCTTAAAAAAAAAAAAAAAGAGATGTTACACACACATAGCATGGTACATTAGAAGATAAAAAGAAGGACCCTTAAAAACTGAAGTCAAATGCTAGACATCCTTATATCCTAAGTATGATAATGAATACATTATGAGATAGTAATTTTCAGTAACCACAGGGTAACTGTCCCTACTTGAGAAAGGCATTAGACACATTATTAACTTCAGTAGAAAACAATTTATGACAGTGACGTTACTGAACCTGAGTTTTGAGTCTATTTTACTATGTGAATAGCTTGCGTCCCGCCAGGGTACCCAAGCTTTGACCTCAAGGGTGATGTCTCAGGTGAGCTTTCAGAGCCTATGAGGCACCAACATCCGCACAAAATGGGACTTCATTCCTGGTCAGATTGTCACATTCGGACATGTCCACACTTTTGAAAATCTCACGTGTTGTTAAAGATGGATAATTCCCTTTATTTCACTCCAAATTAAAAGTGTTTTTGTTTTTTCTCCCATCCCCAAACCATCTAAATAATTCATACCATCGTTAAAAATTCAGGGACTTCTGAGAATTATCAATAAGTTAAAGTCACCTCAAATAGAGGAAATCAAACCCACATTCATTTAAGTCTTTTCTGTGTTTTCTACGTGTGTGTATATATATATAGGCACAAACATTCACTTAAAAAATAATGGGGAACACGTGTTATTTTATGACCTGATGGTTTCATACGTTGTGGGTACATTTCTTTATTAATAAACACGCACCTTGCTTAACTTCCATCAGTCTCTCTTTTGCCTGCAACTCGAATGGCCACAGAAGACAGGATTTACACACAGCTCTGCCCAGAGAGACCCTGAAAGATGTAGACACAACATAGCGGCACATGGGATGGGAGGTGGTGGAGTCAGATGGGATTCGAGGGCCACCCATTTCAGGGAGGAAAGTAACATTGGGACTTAACTGTTACCAAACAAGAAGGAAGGAGGAAATGTGTATTTCACTTTTTCCACTCCGAAGCTTCCTCGCATAGCATTATCCATCCACCCCGAACTTAGTTTTATAAATAGTTATTTCTTTCGAGATGAGAACTAGACTTGAAAGACATGCTCCTTACACTTAAACATGGTAAGCACCAGAAAACCTATTTTCCCACTGGATTTGTGCTTCAAAAAGCACAAATGCTTCCTTTGAACAAATCAAAACCCTAAATGTTTTCAAGCTTATATCCTTTGAGTGGGTCAGCCAGAGTTTATTCCCATGAAGTATTACCACATTACAACTAAACAAGCTGTTAAAAAAAAAAAAAGACCCTAAAAACCTCAAATGTTTCCAGCAACAGTGTTTTCCTCTCATTTCAGTAAGAACAACAACCAGGAATGTCCAAGTGGTAGCCAAGGCACCACAGAAAAACTAGGAGACTTCTCCATCCACTTCCTTCTCCACAGGAGCCCACAACATGCTGGGGACCTCCTTTGCAGAGTAAGAAACAAGAGTACCAGGCTGTTTAATGAAGTTGTAAAATGACGAGCCCTTGACAGCTGTCAGGATGCCGGGGGCAGAGGAGGTAAGCCAACTAAAGCAACTCTTTTCACTGCAGAAGTGATACTCCCGCATCTACATCCTCACTGGACGACCGGGTGCAAGTGGCCCAGCACTCCTGCAGTTCACACGGTAGACAAGGCTCCAAAGGGGCAATTCGTCCCACCCGGGGCAGTACGACCAAGAAGCAAACCTATAAGTGGCCTTCGTGGGAAGGAACCAGAAGCCAATATAACCAGGACACACCCACAAATGATCAAATGATCAGAATTAAAGATTATCTGGAAGGAATTTTAAATCCCATGACAAAACTTTTGTAAAGAAACCTCTTCACTGTGTTTTATGCTTCAGTCTAAGAGAAAGTGTTTGAAAGTAAATCTTCAAAAATGTCAAACAAACATAAAAAAAAAAAAAACCAGAGTACAAATCAATAAACAATATCCCTGGAAGGCAATTTGGAAATAGGGATAAAATTTTAAATACGCAAACCCATTAGCTACACCATGCCATTCTAATAGATATGGCATTACATATTTATGAGGTGCAGCACATAATAACTTATAAAAGGGTTGGGCGTGGTGCCTCATGCCTATAATTCCGGCACTTTGGGAGGCTGAGGCAGGAGGATGGCTTTAAGCCAGGAGTTCGAGACGAGCCTGGGCAACAAAGTGAAACCCAGTCTCTACAAAAGAAAAACAAATAAGTAATAAATACTTTATAATAGCAAAAAAAAAAAAAAACCCTTAAATGTCTATCAGTAGAGGGGAGTAGTTAAATTATGAGACGTCCATGCAATAGACAACATCAAAAGCTATGAGGTAGATTCAGACACACTCATGTGTGAAGATGTCTCTGGCTTAAGGGGGAAAAGAAGCAAGTTGCTGAGAATGATTCTTTTATGTGTTTAAAACCAAACCAAACAAAAATAACCCACTGACAAAGAGGGAGAGGAAGAGGAAAAGGGAGACAGAAAAGGAGTCAATGTCTGTGTGAGCATTGTTTTCAAAGTCTGGAACAATATGTACCAAATCTTTAATAATGGCTACCTCTATGGCATTGTTGTTGTTTGGTTTTATCTTTTTAGAGGGAAATTGGGAGAACAGACACGGTTTCCTTTTTACTCACTTTATCATTGTAAAAGTGAAAACACATTGAACCCTAAAACTCATAGCTTCTTAGGCTTCAAGCATGTTAATAACCTGGCTTGCCAGGGTTCATAAATCTTTTTTTTTTTTTTTTGAGACGGAGTCTCGCTCTGTCGCCCAGGCCGGAGTGCAGTGGCGCAATCTCGGCTCACTGCAAGCTCCGCCTCCCGGGTTCACGCCATTCTCCTGCCTCAGCCTCCCGAGTAGCTGGGATCATAGTCAAGTGCCACCACGCCTGGCTAATTTTTTTGCATTTTTAGTAGAGATGGGGTTTCACCATGTTGGTCAGGTTGGTCTCGAACTCCTGACCTTAAATGATCCACCCACGTTGGCTTCCCAAAGTGTTGGGATTACAGGCGTAAGCCACCTCGCCCGGCCAAGAATTCATTTTTATATACCTCAAAGAATATTTGAAACATCACCAGGAACATATTAAGTTCTTAATAAGTCAACTATTAACATAAATTTTAGCTGTCTTTGTCATACTATTTGTTCTCAATAATTGTGGTCTTGGGAATTACTTGTTCCATGCCTGCGTTCCTCTCTAAAATGAAAGCTCTGGGAGTTATTACCTGTGTTCTTCCTGCTCTGCACTCAACAACAACACCTGGCAAATGGCAAAGGTGTCTAATCTTTCTGATTTTAGAGGACTGGGCAGGACAAAGGGGGTAAAGGTGGTTTATCTAAAGGTCTAAATGGAGGAGGGACGCCTGTAATTTTTCTTTTCTTTTCTTTTTTAAACTATAGAAGGCATGGGGGAAACAGAAGACAGCACAGCACATACAAGGTCTTGGTTAGAGTCCAAGCTCCTCTCAGCTATGGAATTTTACCTCTGAGCTCATCTTCCCGGTTACAAACTGAGACTAATACTATCTCTGTTTTTGGATTGTGTGAGATTCAAATGAAATCATAGTGGGGGAAATTCTCTTTCTAAATAGAAAAGCACTCAGCAGCCATTTTATGAGACTTGGTCCATTTGATCAAATCAAGGTCCATGTGCTATCCCAGTACTTTCCAGCCCTTATCTCACACTATGGTCACCTTTTATAAATGGTCCTCATGTTTCTGTTAAGGAGGGTTTCAAAGGAGGCAGCACTTGGTTTGAGTCTGAGATGTGAAATGACAAGGGAATCCAACAAAACTAGACACAGCTCGGTAGAGGCGACACATCTCACTACATCCCAGGACACACATTCACACGGGGCTGCACCTCAAGACACGGGTACGGCTACAGGTAACATGGCCATAGCCTTGAAATCACAGATTTGCTCACAGGAAGAGAAAAGAGGACATAGTAGCCTTTTTTTTTTTGAGACAAAGTTGCGCTCTGTCCCCCAGGCTGGAGTACAGTGGCACGATCTTGGCTCACTGCAACCTCCATTTCCTGGGTTCAAGCGATTCTCCTGCCTCAGCCTCCTGAGTAGCTGGGATTACAGATGCGCACCACCACACCCGGCTAATTTTTGTATTTTTAGTAGAGATGGTTTCATCACGTTGGTCAGGCTGGTCTCAAACTCCTGACCTCATGATCCACCCGCCTCGGCCTCCCAAAGTGCTGGGATTACAGGTGTGAGCCACTGCGCCTGGCCCATAGCAGCCTTTTTTTCCCTGAGGTTCCTGGTTGGTTCAGATCCTCGGGCTGTGAGGGCAAGTGATCCTGCCCCCACAACACACACACACACACACACACACACACACACACACACCCACCCACCCAGAGCTGTGTGGTGTGTATCAGTGAGCCCACCCGTCAATGTAACTCAAAGAGCTATCATTAAGACTGATGATTTATTTCATACAAGTCAATAGCTATAGCTCCAATTGGTGTATTCGCTCTAAAATTAAATACTTCAAACAGCAATCCAGACTGGCAAAAAAAAAAAAAAAAAACTTTTATTTCAACCTAGGCATACAATGTATTTTCCAATGTATATTTAAATTTCCAGAAGTAGGCTGAAAATAAGATGGAGGCTAAATGCAGAAATGGATTATTCCGTTGGTGATCCAGATTTATGAGAAGTTTAGATGAACAATAGCCCTAATTTTTGTGAGGGAACTGGATCGAATTCTTTAGTCTCTCCATTCCTTCCCCGACAGTCATGCTTTCCAAGAAGTTCAGCCTGAAGATGCTGCATCTCAGTTGCAGGCTTGAGTGCAGGCTAGAGTGAGTGCAGTGGCGTGATCTTGGCTCACTGCAACCTCCGCCTCCCGGGGTCAAGCGATTCTCCTGTCTCAGCCTCCTGAGTAGCTGGGATTACAGGCATGTGCCACCACACCTGGCTAATTTTTGTATTTTTAGTAAAGATGCGGTTTCGCCACATTGGCCAGGCTGGTCTCAAGCTCCTGACCTCAGGTGATCCGCCCACCTCAGCCTCCTAAGGTGTTGGGATTTCAGGCGTGAGCCACCCCACCTGGCCAATGTGATTTTTAATTACCTCAAGATATATAGTAAGCACTGCTAAGGCAATCAGGAATATACGTTTATATTCCATGAATTTAAAAAAAGATTTAAGGCAATCTGCAAAAGAAAAATATGAGGAGGCCTTTTAACCCGCAAGGTTTTTAAAAGAAAATGAACGGCTTATCGGGTTTCAGAGCTATTACCAAAGCATAGAATCAAAAGCTCTCTCCAACCACATGAAATTGAGAAGAGGATGCATCCCGGGGTGGGCGTGATTGTAGTGATCTCTAAAATTAAGAAGCCCTTATCTCTGAGAAAGTGGCCTCCAGAGCTCTCTTCCTGCTGCCAGTTTTCCTCAGGGAAGAGGCAGCAGATCCTCTTGAGGGTGGCAGCAGGTCCCAGGTCTTAACCTACAGATGCTATGAAGCCTCTGATCTTTAAATAAAGCCACTGCTGGTTTTAAATTTCATGATATTTCTTTCCACCCATATATTCAGCAAAACGAAACCAACAAGCCAAAAAAGTCCCCTTCCTGCTTGGTGGCGTCACTTTAAGCTCGACTGAGTTCATTTGAAGGACTCAGAAAAGGGGGTGAACATCTCCTCACCATCACCCAGAGTCCCTGTGGCCCCTTCCCTCCAGCTCCACAGGACGAAAACAACAGGGCCCAGCTGTCTGAACCCCATGTGTCCTACGGCACTTTATCCTGCAGGTCTTTATTCCAAGATGGGGTTTACAGCCTACGCTACATCATCCCACCAACTGCCAAGTAAGAGCTATTCACCCGACAGCAACATTTATCCACTTTCAACACCTGATTGGCTTAGACCAGCTTTGTCATGCTGTCACATTCGTTCAACTAATTTAATTTAATCCTAGTGCAAAAATTCTAATTTCTAGAATGCCAATATTAATTTTATTTTGTGTTTGAAACGGCAGTGCTTGCTATTTAAGGAAGGCGGCTGGAACGGTTTCTTTCTCACAGAGCTTGCGGGCCCATGAGTGCTGCTTGGTGAGGGGTATAAATACTAGATAGAGAGTTTCTCGCCACTGTCTACAAATCCTAGATTTTTCTGTTTCTTATCATTTTCAGTAAAATTCATGAAAATGAGTTAACCACAATTTCAGGAGAAATAACCCAAACTCATCTTTGGACATGAGAAAGAATGATTGCTAAGAGAGATCCACTAAAATCATCAGCTGGCTTTTAGCATGCAAAATTAATTCCATTGAACATTAATATTCAAATTGTTGGATGTCTTAGAAAATAATGTATCTCACATTGCTTACGGAAACCCCAAAGGACTGGCCACTACAGGTGAACTCATTTTATCAGGAATGTTGTCTACAAATTAGGCCTCTAAATTCTCGAAGATGGGCATTTATCAAACCGGCATCTGAGCGCATGAGTATCCTGGGTGCATCAACACCAACATACCACGCATTATCTCAGAAGTGCTCTGTGCTCCAGGTTAGCTTGGGAAACTCTGATGTAGACAGAGTTAAGCAGATTTACTCAGAGTTTAAAGACTCCTTAATGTGCATTCTGAACCACTAAGGAGGAAATCACTGCATTTTCTAAAATGAGTTCCTCAAGGAACCCTCTCTGAGTCACATCTACTAACATTCCCCATAACTAAAGACACCACGGATGCATGCAGTATGTTTTAACACACAACACTTCAGTCAAGTATTTCCTACTTTATAAAAAGTTATAGTTGTTTTTAAAAGTATTAAAACTCCCGAGTTCTCTGGGAAAGTATGTTAAAGAAAACAAAGCACTCTAAATCTGGTTAGGTGGGAGATCTACCATGCTGATTTCAGGCAAAGGGAATTTAAAAGATCTCTGCTGGAGATAGGGGCAATAAAAAGCACCACCTACCAATGACAGCAATTCATTGCATGAAGATGGCCTGCCAGAATTCCGTTCTGTGAAATGCCTACCTTGTAATGTTGGCAAACCCCACAGCATTTGGGTCTTAGGACAGAGACGAGCTCATTAAATCCAACTGGAAGAAAAACCTGTGAATCCTAGACCAAGTCTCTGACACAACCAGTATCTTCCTGTGTGGACACTGTGGACAGTAATTACAGTACATGGGGCATCCCTGGCACCCCCACCCCCGGCCCCCAATACCAAGAAATGTGTACCTCCCCTGAGGTGGTGGTGATAACATGCCCGGTTAAGAACCACTACTCAGAGCCTCATAGAACCAGGAAAGAACTCCAGGCTAAACATGATGGCTCACACCTGTAATCCCAGCACTTTGGGAGGCCGAGGTGGGTGGATCATGAGGTCAAGACCATCTTGGCCAACATAGTGAAACCCCGTCTCTACTAAAAATACAAAAATTAGCTGGGCATGGTGGCAGTCGCCTGTAGTCCCAGCTACTTGAGAGGCTGAGGCAGGAGAATTGCTTGAACCTGGGAGGCGGAGGTTGCAGTGAGTCGAGATTGCACCCCTGTGTTCTAGCCTGGCAAAAGAGGAAGACTTCATCTCAAAAAAAAAAAAAAAAAAAAGAAGAAGAAGAAGAAGAAGCACTCTAAGACTGAACCTAAAGAATTTTATTCTTTTTTTTCCCCTAAGGTACCTTAAACCAAGAAAATGCATCTCTACTTAATTATGCTGGATCCATGATACGATCTGTCTAACACAGATCTTAGGCATGTGAGCCATGGTTGCAGTGGGTGTCCACTCAGGGGAGAAGAATATGTAATCCGGCAATTCCAAGGATTCTTGTGTTAAGGACAGGGAACAAGCCCAATACCATGTTACTTACTGTCTCCTTAAGCTTCAGAGGAATACTGGAGTTCCGTGTTTAACAAAAAAGCACCTGACTTCTCTTGATTAGTTATTTAACTTTGGTTAAATAACTAATAAGTAACCAGATCATGTCAAGTTACAGAGCACAGAATACAGACCCCTAGAGCTAGATCTTTATATTCCAGTGTCATGACCTGCATCGTGAATGTCTAAGACAAGTTCCCCACCACCCGCTGCTCTGAGCTGATGCACCTACCAGCTGTCCCAGGCAAATTAATTACCATCTTGACTTCTTGGACCTCCACAAATTCCAATTGCAAAATAAGCAAAATGTTATTGTGAAGAGTTAGAATAATGAAAATAAATAATCTCAAAACACATTTCTGACAATTCTGGCAATTCTCATGACTAGTTTTTTCTGTGGCCCCGCACCAGCGAATTCATAGGTTTTATCTACAGCATACGTGCAAGTCAAGATCTCAGTTCTCACTTAATTCCTACACACCGCTTCATATTCAAGCAATTACTCTCACGTTAAGTGGCTGCTTCTCTCAAAAGAAACCTCATTTGGTAGTAAAATAATTACATCACATCCTTGCTTAGAAATCTGATAATACCAAATGTTTTGAAATCCACTGTGTGCCACAGAAAGGCTAAATAGTTTCTGAGTCCAAGAGATAAACAATTTCGACAGAGGAGGAAACCAGCGTTATCCCAAGTAAAGTCTGGATTTTAAAGTTCAAAAAATTTTAGAGGCTAATATTACTTCTTCTAATCAAAGGTGTGTCCCTAAGACAGGAGTATCAGAAATTCCACCATGGAGGCAGTCAGATATGAGAAATATGTAGTGCCTAAACACTGCACAACTGTCACCTGCTTACGGGGGCAAAGGCAGAGACGGGCAAGAGGAAGACACAAGAAGGTCTCATAAAAAGCTCTTCTCCCATCCTGAGAAGGGATGTTTGTTTGGTTTGTGTTAGGCAGCCCTAGGCAGCACACATCAGCATGCCTTGTAGGCTCTTCACCATGCTGACAGCTGCAATACAGAGAGGTGGAGATAGAAGTTGACTCCAAACTTTGCCAAAACAGGTAACATATTACCATTCAATGAGGATAATTGAGACCCCTGTTGAAGTGAAATACAGTCAGCCTTCCGTATCTGCAGTTCCTCATCCTGCAAATACTATCTTTTCAATCCTTGGTTAGTTGAATCTGAGGTTAGGGAACCCCTGGATCCAGAGGGCAAACTGTGGGACTTGAGCATCTTTGTATTTTGGTACCAACAAGGGTGGGAGGGTCCTGGAACAAATTCTTCTAAGATACTGAAGGACAACTATACTACACACTGTCTAAAAATTTGTAGCTATACTGCCTTTGAACCAGATTGCTTAAACTGATTGCTGATTTTTAACTAAAAACCCAGTTAGAATGTATTGCCCACCCCATTGCAACTTCAATTCTAAGTCCATGCTCCATTCGACTGAAAGAGAAAAAGAACAAGCAAAATTGCTTGTCTCCTTTTCAGTAGAATGCGCTTGATTTGCAAAGATGGCCTAAGATAATGTGATTTAGCCAAGAATCAACAGTTATTATCCTATTATGTTCAACTCCAAATATTTGTAGCACAATCACCAAAATGTAAGATACAGAACGAAAAAGTAGCAAATTTCAAATCCACAAACAACTGTCCTGTGTTTGCTAACGAGCATCTATGGGAATTAGCAGATGGAGGCTGAATTCTAAACTGCTTTTCAATGGAAATGTCTCTGCCTCACAGGCTCCTTTCTGAAGCCCGCTAGGCAGAGGGCTCCACTGCCAGAACCTCTGCTGGCTGCAGCATTCAAGATAGAAGGCACTGCACATGGAAGGAAGGGAAAGAGGCCACAAGTCAGCTGGCAGGGATGGGCTATGTTAAGCCATCCCAAGTGACTTCGAGAAATGCCTCCTTATATGTGAAAAAAACTCAAGAAAGTTTCCTATACACTGTGGCATCCATCGGTTACTTAATAAAGTCATTAAACATTTAGCTCTGATAATGGACTTGCAGATGCCATTGTGGAGAATCCATTTAGGGTCTGTGGATGCTTAATAGCAAAATTAAAATGATAAATTGAAATGGCTTTCTCTGACGTGTGTGCTTAGCTCCGTGCGCCACAGCATACAAGCAGCCTCCTGCATACCAAAGTAAGTGACGCGAATCCAGCCCTGCTGCTGCTTGAGCACAGCCAGTGTTTATCAGTCTGCTCGGAGGAAAACAGGGACTTCGCCTAGGGCAACTGATTCCTAAGGGGCAGGCAACGGCAAGACCCCTTCTTAGCTGGTAATGATCCTGCTGTGCTTCTCTGGATCCAGCATAGCCCAGGACAGTCAACAGAAAGAGCATGATTTGCAAGCTCACCCATGAAAGGAAATCTCAGATGAGCCACTCATTAGCTGTGAGACATGTGGGCAAATTTCTCACCCTCTGAGCCTATAGAACGAGGGGTAATACTTTTGTGGGGCTGTTGTTGTGGTTATATCCTAACCCAATTAAGTCAGAATCTCTGGGAAAGGACCCACATATTAGTAGTTTCTAAGGCTCCCCCAGGTGATTCCAATGGGCAGCTGCTGTCTCAGAGGCATGACACTGACCAAGGGAACTTGACAGATGGTGAAGGGGACACTGGATGAGGTGATCTGCAGCAACTGGAGACCAGCTCTCAAAAGGAAAGTAAATCAGAAAGCAGCTCCGTTTATGTGCAGAGAGGGGGAGTTTCTACGCAGGTAAGGTTACAGGGAGAACCTAGAAGGACTAACTTCTGAGGAAGAGAAGGGGATTTAGTAGGGGAGACAGTGAGAAGTAAAAACAAGAATCTAAGCTGGGCAAGGTGGCTCACGCCTGTAATCCCAGCACTTTGGGAGGCCGAGGCGGGCGGATCATCTGAGGTCAGGAGTTCAAGACCAGCCTGACCAGCATGGAGAAACCCCATCTCTACTAAAAATACAAAATTAGCCTGGCGTGGTGGTGCATGCCTGTAATCCCAGCTACTCGGGAGGCTGAGGCAGGAGAATCACTTGAACCTGGGAGGCAGAGGTTGCAGTGCGCCAAGATCATGCCACTGCACTCCAGCCTGGGCAACAAGAGTGAAACTCCATCTCAAAAAAAAAAAAAAAAAGAATCTGGTGAAGGCTGGGAACCATCAGTGAGGGGGATGGGAGAGGAAGCTGGCCTGTGAGAGGTAAGAGGTCTTTGAGGAGTCATAACTGAACTTCAGGGCCTCACTGCCAGGGGTCAATCTGCTTGGCTTCAGATTTTTTGGGGAACACCCAGTGGCATGGATGTCTAAGTGGAGAAAGGCTGTAGTTGGGTGAGGGATGTGCTAGGAGAATGAGATAACGGTGAGTGCTTCTCCATTCTGTCTGGCTCAGTCACCTGGGACTGAGCTCGTCATGGTGTCCAGCTGATGCCACTGTGGGTGGGAACTTCCACCCACCCTCCCTGTACGGTGTGCAGCGAAGATGTTGGCCTTTCCAGACACTGCCCAGTTTTCCTATCCTCCAAAATGGCCCTGATCAAGCTCCCTGAATTCAGTGGAGAAGGAATTCAACAATACTAGTCTCTATAAGCATTAATAGGTGCCAGAATAATGTTTCCCATAAAGAAATGATGACTATTCTAAGAACACATTTGTGTTAGTCCACACATTTCTTCAGTCTCAAAAGGAAGCTTCCAAACCATCTTGTTCAGATGCCTCTTCCCATCGGATGCGTTACCTTCGAAACACGAAAGTGTATTAAAACACAACAAAAGCAAAACGCCAGCCATAACCATGCTAGTCATCATGTTACCCAAGGAGGAAAGAATTACAATCCAAGTTCCACAACTGAAGGATTTGCAGGTTAAACATCTCTCAGCCTTTGCTTTGAATGAGCTAAGAGCCAAGCTAAAACCTCACAAGGGAAAGTATATCTGGGAAAGCCCACCACTCTCCCTTTACAAAGTTAACCTGGTGACGGTATCTCTATTCAAAATCCCTGTGCTTCCTTTCTCTTACGGGCCAGCCTAGAATGTATTGATCAAGACATTCTAAGAAAGACAAATAACAACTCTAGTTTCTTTTCTTTCTTATTTTCCTGGTTTTACAAAATTACTCAATAAAACAGTTATATTGCACATCTTGCAACCTTCTTATCAAGACCTTACTCTACTGAGAAAAAAAGGGAGAGTGTTTCTTAAGAAGTGACAATGTATGAGAGGCAAAGCCCTGTGGAAACCACATCAACCACAAGATGGGTTTTTGGCTTTTTGCTTTTTGTTTGGCTGGTTGGTGTTTGCTACCAAATCTATTTTCTCATACTTCTGCTTCTGAGACATGCAGGCTGGTCAGAATATTCACTACTACATAACCCAATGCTCTAAAAATCAGTGCCTAATTAAAAATACATTCACAGTCTAGCCAAGTATGGTGAATTTGCAGAGGATCTTGAAGCTGCATAACCATCTCTCTCAACATTAGGGGTAGAGAATATCAGTTTGAATCTCCCCGTCTGCGCTCAAGGGCTGGCTGGTGTTGGTTCTGTTGGAGAAGGGCAGTGACTGTGAACTTGACATTCGTCTCTCACAGCATGTTTCCAGCAATTCTGGTGATTTGTTGCAAATTTTAAAAAGAAAAGAAAAACCTATGTCCTGCAATGTCTACTAAAAACAAAAATCCTCCAGCAGAAAATACAAGCCTCAGGAGAAAGCACTTGCAGTACGTACTGATTATGGCTTGAATAAGTGATCTTACACAAGTGCGTTTTCCATTCTAACAGGAATCCATTAACCTCATTTATAAATCATACGTTATAGCTGTTAAAAGAGCTTTTAGAGCTGCCAGCTGTTACAGGGCGCATCTAGAGATGCTATTAATCCCTTAATTTTTAGCTTCATCAGCAATACAGTGGAACACAGACCAGGCCTCGTTCCCCACATAAGCACACCTGAAAAATGTGGTCCTGATTTAGAAGGCAGAAGACAGTAATTTGGGAGAAATTCACTCTGTCCTCCAAAAGCATGAGTTTTGACTTCTGAAAGGGAGTGGGAAGAGTGACAGGCAGTTCAGATGTACCCCAAATCCCACAAAATATTAATTAAATACTTCAGGGGCTCTCTGTAATCCTTCACTATAACTCTATCAACTTTATTTTAGCACCTATTGTTTGGAAAGTCCATTTAACCAATGTGCTTGTGACTCTTTTTCTTTCTTTCTTTCTTTTTCTGAGATGATGTCTTGCTCTGTCCCCCAGGCTGGAGTACAGCGGCCCGATCTCAGCTCACTGTAGCCTCCGCCTCCCGGGTTCAACCCGCCTCTCAGCCTCCTGAGTAGCTAAATTTACAGGTGCCTTCCACCATGCCTGGTTAATTTTTTTGTATTTTTCGTAGAGTCAGGGTTTCACCATGTTGTCCAGGCTGGTTTCAAACTCCTGACCTCAAGTGATCCACCCACCTCAGCTTTCCAAAGTGTTGGGATTACAGGCATGGGCCACTGCACCCAGCCATAATTCTTGTTGTTTTTTTTTTTTTAATACTTTAAGTTCTGGGATACATGTCCAGAACATGCAGGTTTGTTACAGAGGTATACACATGCCATGGTGATTTGCTGCACCCATCAACGCGTCATCTACATTAGGTATTTCTCCTAATGCCATCCCTCCCCTAGCCCCCCACCCCCCAACAAGTACCGGTGTGTGATGTTCCCCTCCCTGTGTCCAGGTGTTTTCCTTGTTCAACTCCTACTTATGAGTGAGAACATGTGGTGTTTGGTTTTCTGTTCCTGTGTTAGTTTGCTGAGAATAATGGTTTCCAGCTTCATCCATGTCCCTACAAAGGACATGAACTCGTCCTTTCTTATGGCTGCATAGTATTCCATGGTGTATATGTGCCACATTTCCTTTATCCAGTCTATCATTGATGGGCATTTGGGTTGGTTCCAAGTCTTTGCTATTGTGAACAGTGCTGCAATAGACATACGTATGCATGTGTCTTTATAGCAGAATGATTTATAATCCTTTGGGTATATACCCAGTAATAGGATTGCTGGATCAAATGGTATTTCTGGTTCTAGATCCTTGAGGAATCGCCACACTGTCTTCCACAATGGTTGAACTAATTTACACTCCCACCAACAGTGTAAAAGCATTCCGCCGAGGCAGGCGGATCACAAGGTCAGGAGATCGAGATCATCCTGGCTAACACGGTGAAACCTCGTCTCTACTAAAAATATAAAAAATTAGCCGGGCATGGTGGCAGGCACCTGTAGTCCCAGCTACTAGGAAGGCTGAGGCAGGAGAATGGTGTGAACCCGGGAAGCAGAGGTGAGCAGTGAGCCGAGATCACGCCACTGCACTCCAGCCTGGGCAACAGAGCGAGACTCCATCTCAAAAAAAAAAAAAAAAAAAGAAAACAAAAAGAAAATATACTTACCCCCATCGCTGCCACCCCAACAACTGTGGGACCTTGGTTAAGTCAACAGCACTAGCTTTGGTTCTCACCTAATTGTTTTGTTTTGTTAAAGACCTGAACTCTCTGAGCTCTGAGCTCTAACCTTCTCTGACTCAGATCACATTCGGGACTCCATCAAGAGGGGCAACTTACTCTGCTTTGACGCCTGGAAAGACAGAGTACAAAGTGGCTTGTTTAGTCCATATGCACTTAAATAAATAATAATAGATAATGGACACCTCAATGGAAAGGATTCATTCCTTAACCACTTGGTTCAAGATCTGTAAGCAAACTAAATGATTTCAAGAAGTATAGACTATAACTGCTAGTGAAACAGTCTCCAACATTCACATCTGAGTGACTAGAAAGGGAGAGTTTCTTTGTTTTGTTTTCTGTTTCCTAAGAATGCAAGCCGACGCCCCATCCAGCGAGGGGTGGCGCTTCCTCATGAAGTTGTGTGGGCTTCTGGGAAATGCCCCCTCCCTGCTGTTATTGATCTTGAATCTTGACAGCAAGCAATGTAGAACGTATTTGTATAGTAAGAGCACAGAGATGGAGCAGACAGGTGCCAGCCTTCCTGCCAACTTTATTTGAAATGCAAACAAAATGCTTTCAGCCTGATGCTATTCCTAAAGCAAGTTTGCTTCTGCAGGAAAAAGGGCTTTCCCTAAACAAGTGTCCCATCAATGACTCACTCTCAAAATCACTGTTGCCTTAATCTTTTAAAAAAATTATCACCTCCATGGCTGTAATCCCAGCACTCTGGGAGGCCAAAGCGGGTAGATCATCTGAGGCCAGGAGTTCGAGATCAGCCTGGCCAACATGGTGAAACCTCGTCTCTACTAAAAATACAAAAAAATTACCTGGGCATGGTGGTGCCCCTGTAATCTCAGCTACTCGGGAGGCTGAGGCAGGAGAATGGCTTGAACTCGGGAGGCAGAGGTTGCAGAGAACGGAGATTGCGTCATTGCACTCCAGCCTGGGTGATAAGTGCAAACCTCCGTCTCAAAAAAAAAAAAAAAAAATTATCACCTCCAGAAGATAACCATGTGATAGATACAGATGATCAATCATAAAGCCTTTGCACTTTTTGAACCAAATACTGACTTACAGGAAATGATGTGCTTTAAATTCAGAGCACACACAGATTATCTTAGAAACTGGAAAATATATTTATTTCTTCATCAGACTGTACAAATGACTTCTTTTCCCCTCCACAACTCACCCAAATGATAGACTGTGATACTTTAAATTTTTTTGTTGTTGTTTACATAATCCTCCCCCCGTTTTTGCATGAAATTGATTTTTTTTTAACCCAAGACATTACAACCAGTGAAGTTACTGCAAAAAAGGACTTTGCTATAATACTTGTCTCAAACTTTCTGGTTATTGTTCTTTAAAAAAAATCCTTTTTTCATCTTTTCCACAAACTCTCCATTGAGAATTACAAGCTCTTTGGTAATCAGTAGATTGAAAAAGATACACACACACACACACACACACACACACACACACACACAGTGAAATGTAGCTCTCTGATGTGTACTTCCTGGCAAGGAAAAAATAGTTCAATAGCAAACTCAATAATGTGAATCACTGCCAAGACAGGAAAACATTATTTGGTATCCACTCCTATGACAATGGGAAAAATAGTTCTGAGAGTGAAAAGTTTTTATATCAATTAGGTTATGTCCTCTAAAACTGTTTCCAGTTATTGCTTCTGGGGACTGAGGGGACAATATATTTGCTTTGATATGTCACAATGGAGCATTAGTCTTACTTGGTCTCAATACACTCCCCACTCTGTCGTTCATAAATCATGTTCTTCACATTAACTATTCCTAAAATAAAGTGCCTGAATCTTGCAGTCCAGACCCACCACATGCTCATACTGCATCTTGCATTTCATCCTCTTTGTTGACCTCCAAGTTCACTCTCCAAAGCCTCTGAACATTCATCGTTTTGCAAAAGCCTCGGTTCCACCCTGGGTCCCCAAGCATTATTCAACATTTGATTAATCCCTGTGATGGGTTCCTATGTCATCTGGATGCATCAAGTCAAAAGGAGGTGCCACACATCGAAGACAGAGTACTAAGACACATAGTACTAACAGAGAGGGGTCCCTTTCAGTTCTGTTGATAAGAGAAAGTGTACAAGAAAAAGTTGAGTTTTGAGCTTGATCTGGATAGGCAAAAGGTACCAACGGCAGGGAAGAGAGAAATAAGACACCAACATGTGTTCGTTCTTTGCTTTTCGTTTTGGTTTTGTTTGAGACAGGGTCTTGCTCTGTTGCCCAGACTGGAGTGCAGTAGCTCAGTTATGGCTCACTGCAGCTTTGACCTCTCAGGCTGAAGCAATACTCCAGCCTCAGCCCCCGAAGTAGCTGGGACGACAGGCGCACACTGCCACACCCAGCTAATTTTTTTGTATTTTTTGTAGAGATGGGGTTTCACCATGTTGCCAGGCTGGTCTCAAACTCCTGGGCTCAAGCGATCCTCCCACCTCGGCTTCCCAAAGTGCTGGGATTACAGGTGTGAGCCACCACACCCAGCCATACATTCTTATTTATCTCATATCAGGCAATGGCAAAGAGTGCAATGTGGAAGTGATGCCGGGAGATCTGGTAACGGCATGACTCAACGTGCAGGTTTCAAAGATCACTGCATACGTGGTGAACGATGTGCGACGCTGATCTGTGCAGACAGAAGTCAGAATGTAATTACCTCTTGGGGAGCAATAAGCAGAAGGAGATGCAAGGGAGGCTTCTGGGGCACTGGCGAGGTTCTCCAACCTGACCTGGGAGAGGGTTCCTCGTGCGTTCACCTTGTAAGAACTCACCAAGCTATAGGCTTAAGACTTGCTCGCTTTATCAGATATAAATTGACCACAGACAAACCCCAAAAACCCCCAAACCAGCAATCTGCCTGCAGAGAGAAGGAACTGAAGGAGACCAAGCTGGAGGCAGCAGGAAGGCTGCTGCTGTGTCCATTCAGGGGAGAGATGAAGCCAGGGAAGGCCCTGTGGACAGAATGGGTGGATGTGAAACGTCTTTGGAGATGAGGCCAGCGGGACTTGCCAATGGAAACAGAATGACTCCCGGATTTGAGGCGTGGTTCTATCAAGGACAGCTTCTGAGCTCTCAGAAAAACACCTGACATTGCTTTCAACAGTGGGCTTTCTGTCTTTACACTGAATTCTGTCTTTGTCTCTCCCTCTCTTAGGCATTCTCTCATCAGAATGCCTCGCCTTGAGAAGAAGAGGCCCTACCTGTAAGGTCCCTTCACCTCTAGGTGCCTGCTTCCTCATTGGTACAATGGGGATTTACAAGTGTCTATCACAAGTGTACCAAGTGCGTAGGACAGCACCTGACACATTAAGCACTAGTCAGTGTCAGCCATTAGTATTACAGAAAACAAATCACTGCTTTTGTTACCCTGTCCCTCTATTTTCTGGGTCAACAGTGAGACTATGTCTTTACTTGATAATATTCTTTTTCAGGCAAAGAAGTAGTATCCTAGTTGGAAAAGCCTAGAAACCTGGAGATCATCTTGGGCTTTTCCGCATCTTGGTCATCCTCAGGCTCCCTCAAATCCTATCATTTCTTTTGTGTTCAATGCTGTCTGTAGCCATTGCTTGATTTCTGCCCTAGTTCAAGCTTTAGCATTTCATGGTTGATTTAATGCAATATCCTAAGAGCTGATCTCTCTGCCTTTGAGTGCCTCTTGTTTAGTTCTACCTTAACGCTCAATCTGTCATGCTGGTCTCCTTTAGTTCCTAAAGTGTGCCTCCTCACCGTCATTAAATGGACCCCAGCCTCCTTATACAAGGGCCTCCACTTTTCTAAAATCTCCTGCTGCCCACTTTCATAAAAGCTCAGTCCTGGGCTGAGAAGTAAGAAAGAAATCCTGAATGTTCTTCAACAGTCATCTAAATTTTTTCATAACATGAGTGCAGGCTATACTGTGGGAAATTAGCAAGAGCTAAGCCAAGATAAAAACTAAACTCCATGAAGATGAAGACAGCAACTTTCTTACAAATCTAGCACTTTATACATAATACACTTTATATAGTTAATGATTTCAAGTTTGATCAGCCTGAACATTGACAGTAATCAGGAATGAATAACCTGATAGGTAGACAGCAGGGAAAACATTATTCAACCAATAGACAAGAGAAGTCAGGGAATAAGCAACTGCTTCAAAGAATCCCTGTGAGTGGTAACACCATCAGACCCAGGCAGAGCCCCTCACTGCGGAGAGCCCCATTCTGGCCCTCCTCTGGCTACATCCTTCCCCCGCAGCAATCAAAAGGGCAAACCTTCCTGAAATTAACATCCACCTGTCCTGGGGGCCCAAGATTTGGAATTCTCAGAACCTATGCAAGCCTCTTCCCTGGGCACCTCTAGGCCAAAGGGCTACAGGGCATTCGTTTGGTGAAGGTTGGGCATGTGGGCTGGAAAACCCCCATGCGTGAGCTGGAGGTCCCTTAAGATGTATGGGCAGGCTGGGCACAGTGGCTCACCCCTGTAATCCCAGCACTGTGGGAGGCCGAGGTGGGTGGATCACTTGAGGTCAGGAAATCAAGACCAGCCTCGCCAACATGGCAAAACCCTGTGTCTACTAAAAATACAAAAATTAGCTGGGCGTGGTGGCACACACCTGTAGTCCCAGCTACTCAAGAGGCTGAGGCAGCTACTACTCGGCTCACTGCAACCTCTGCCTCCCGCTCGAACCCGGGAGGCGGAGGTTGCAGTGAGCCGAGATCGCACCACTGCATTCCAGCCTGGGTGACAGAGCAAGACTCCATCTCAGAAAAAATAAAAATAGATGTATGGGCAGCTGAGAGCGGGAACAGGAGGGGGAAGAGGATAGCCCGCTCCTGCATCACACATTCTGGCATGGGAGGTCATGCCAGACTGCGCTTGGTGGGTCACGCCTATAATCCCAGTGCTTTGGGAGGCCAAGGTGGGAGGATCTCTTGAAGCCAGGTGTTTGATCAGCTTGGGTAACACAGGGAGACCTCATCCCTACAACAAAATTTAAAATTAGCTGGGTGTTGGGGAAGGGAGGGTATGGTGTAGGCCTATATTTCTAGCTACTCAGAAGGCTGAGGCAGGAAGATCTCCTGAACCCAGGAAGTCAAGGCTGCAGTGAGCACCACTGCACTCCAGCCAGGGTGACAGAGCAAGACCTTGTCTCAATAAATAAATAAATAAAACAAATGTGTATGGAGAAAAGAATGAAGCCATAGGAAATTGGGTCCTAACCTCACATAGAATGCCCCAATTCCGAGACTTAAAATTCTATATAGCATCATCAAAACACAATGGGTTGAGTTAGGATTTGGGGGGCTATTCCCTATGTGTAGGAGAACTTCTTGCAAATGTGAAGTATCAACCATGAGATCTGAAGCATATAAGAAGACCCCAAAAGATAAAGTGGGCACTAAATCTGCTCATAACCTGAAATTAAATTAGCGAGCCAATACATAGACCTACAGAATTACAGTTATCTCTTCCCATACATTACAGAAATGCAAAAGTCAAAGCAAACTTAAAACACCATCCTTCACCTGTCAAAGTAACACTACCAATATCACTGACGTGGCCAAATCTGAGCACTCATTTGTTCTTAGTAGCATCAAAAGTAGCACAACTTGTAAAAACATGTTCTTTAGCAACCTTCATCCAGTTTGTAGAAGGAGGCTCGCAAGTTAAGTCACTTATCTAACGTAAGTGGCTGAGTTGGGGATTCAAATCCACATCCTGACCACCACGCACATGCCCCTTCTACTTTGCATGAAGCCTAGATGTTTACCCTAAGGAAATAACAGGAGGAAAGCACAGAAACAAAGCCACTTCCTGCAGAATGGAAAGAAGCTGCCAATGTGTTCACTGGCAAATTTAAAACATGACCTTTATAGATCTGTATATATCTTTAACTGTATGTATCTTTAGAATTACACATAAGAAATGGTAATTCTATAAGTGAAAGCAAAACATGAGTGTTTCAAGCTAACTGCAACTCAGTCAAAAGTCAAAGGTTTGTGAAATATGATTGCCAAAATGAGGCATTGTGAGTATTCTGTGAAGTATCTAATATTACAATATTTTCAAAAAGAAAAGAGCTGGGCGTGGTGGCCCACAACTGTAGTCCTAGCTACTCGGGGGGCTGAAGTGGGAGGGTCGCTTGAGCCCAGGACTTTGGGGTTACAGTGAGGTGTGACTGTGTCCCTCCAGCCTGGACAACAAGAGGAAGATCCTTTTTCAAAAAAAAAAAGAAAATGAAAAAGAAAAAGAAAGAAAAGAAAAGAGCGCTCGTTTGGTTTGGCAGCACAGACACTAAAATGGAAACGATACAGAGATTAGCATGGCCCCTATGCAAAGATGAGACCCAAATTTGTAAAGCGTTCCATATTTTTATATACAGTGTGTGCTGTGAGCTATTGAAAGCTGAATGCATTAAACATATTTTGAAACTTAAGTCATTCCTTGGTTAACAAGTAAATGTGTCAGAAATTTATCATATAGAAAAGGGTGGAAGGGTGGGGCATTCCCTTTCATCCGGGAATTAGCCCTATAGAAATATTTGCACAAGCATAAATGAGTATGTATATTATACATAATTTTCATTTTATATATCAAAGTTATATTATATATGAAATATATAATGAAGTTTCATTATATATGAAAGGATGTTCATTTCAGCATTACTTGTAATAGGAGACCATCAGAATCAACTTAAATGTCCATCAGTAAAGAGACTGGTTAAATAAAGTATATCCATGTCACTGAACATGTACCCATTAAGCAGTGAGCCAGGTCTATGTATACTGAACCAAAAGGTGCTTCTGATTTCCTGTTGAGTGAAAAAGGCAAGTTACGCAACAGTATTATCTATATGCATATTAAAAAAAAAAAACAGCCGGGCGCGGTGGCTCACGCCTGTAATCCCAGCACTTTGGGAGGCCGAGACGGGCGGATCACGAGGTCAGGAGATCGAGACCACCCTGGCTAACACGGTGAAACCCCGTCTCTACTAAAAATACAAAAAATTAGCCGGGCGTGGTGGCGGGCGCCTGTAGTCCCAGCTACTCGGGCGGCTGAGGCAGGAGAATGGCGTGAACCCGGGAGGCGGAGCTTGCAGTGAGCCGAGATCGCGCCACTGAACTCCAGCCTGGGCGACAGAGCGAGACTCCGCCTCAAAAATAAAATAAAATAAAATAAAAAATAAAAAAAAGCAACAACAGAAAGGATATGTTTGTATGTGTATGTAAGAAAAATCTCAGAAGACGAGGGAATGAAGGAACTTTTTTTCTTATATGGTGGCATTTGCACAATGACAATATACCACTTTTATGCTTAAAAAAAGATATTTATTTAAAATTTTTTCAAGTTTGATTTCACTTGCTTATTTATTTACTTTTTTAAAGAGACCAGGTCTCACTCCATCACCCAGGATGGAGTGCAGTGGTGCGATCGTTAGCTCACTGCAGCCTCAACCTCCTGGGCTCAAGCAATCCTCCCACTTCAGCCTCCCCCCAGTAGCTAGGACTACAGGCGCATGTCACCTCGCCGGCTTTGGCTTGCTTATTGTCTCCATCCCGTTTCTATTATTTAAATGCCTCACTGAGTAGTGTTAAGGGTTAATTTTAAAAGACAGAGAGAGAAAATAAATTTTTAAAATATTATACAATGCCTTCTCCATGTTCAGATTTTTCCTACCTTTATCCTTTATCATATATTTCTCGTTTCTTCTTGCATACATGTTAAAAACTGCTGTACATTTTTTCCTAGGTCAAGGAGAGTTGTATATAAATAAATTCACCATTCTTAAGTTAATCACACACAAAAAATTTAAAACCTGAAGAGCTGTTCTTCAAGATCACCTAAAACAAACAGTCCCTTCCATGACACTGACAAGAACCAAATCCTGAAAGAATGTTACTCGCCAAGCATCACAGACCTTGTTAGGATTAGAAACCATGCCAGAGAAATTCCTTCTCTATCCCTACTTTCTTAAAAAAAGATAACATTTTGATGAGACCAGGGAATACAATCTTTTAAAACACTAAAACAACACGGAATGTCTTCCTAAGTCCGACTCAGGTTCTGGGTTGAGCCCTCCAGGCCACTCAAGCAGTGTAGGCAGTAATGACACTCCAGGTGTGTTCTCAATTTCAAATTCACTATAACTGCTTATTGAACAATTTATTCTAGGAATTTTAGAAAATAGAAATGAAGTAAGTTTTAATGAAGAACACTTTAAAAGCCATTGTTCTATGCTAAGTTAAGAACTAGACACTACCGCCGGGAGCGGTGGCTCACGCCTGTAATCCCAGCACTTTGGGAGGCCGAGGCGGGTGGATCACAAGGTCAGGAGATCGAGACCATCCTGGCTAACACGGTGAAACCTTGTCTCTACTAAAAATATAGAAAATTAGCCGGGCATGGTGGTGGGCGCCTGTAGTCCCAGCTACTCGGGAGGCTGAAGCAGGAGAATGGCATGAACCTGGGAGGCAGAGCTTGCAGTGAGCGGAGATCACGCCACTGTGCTCCAGCCTGGGTGACAGAGAGAGACTCTGTCTCAAAAAAAAACAACAAAAAAAAACTAGACACTACCGTTTATTAATTGCAGCACCAATAACATCATCACAGAGAGAAAGTGATCTCCAATACAACAGTAGTCAAAGAACAGAACCTCCCAGAAACTGGCCTCCAACTGGATTTACAATGCTACGATTCTTCTTTGATAAAAACACATGACACAGCCAGGTGCGGTGGCTCAAGCCTGTAATCCCAGCCTTTTGGTAGGCCAAGGAGGGAGGATCACCTGAGGTAAGGTGTTCGAGACCAGCCTGGCCAACATGGCAAAACCCTGTCTCTACTAAAGATACGAAAATTAGCTGGGCATGGTGGTGGGCGCCTGCAATCCCAGCTACTTGGGAGGCTACGGCAGGATAATCACTTGAACCCAGGAGGCGAAGGCTGCAGTGAGCCGAGATCGCACCACTTTACTCCAGCCTGGATGACAGAGTGAGACTCTGTCTCAAAACAAAACAAAACAAAACAAACAAACAAACAAAACACAACATCTGAATTCCCCTTCATTGTAAATCCATCCCCATTAACACGTTATAGACCTCAAAGAAAGTTAATACAAAATTAATCCATAAACTTTTTACATACTACCTTAAGTGATACATTTCCATCATTGTAGATTTTAAATAAAATATAAAAGAAGATAAATTCTATTATTTCCCTTCCACAATAGTAAGACAAAAGAGATCTTTCTTGCTAGAAAAAAATAAACAGACACACACACACATACACACACACACACCTATTAGCTATTCCCTAAGGATCTGAAAAGGGAAGATGTAATATGTCTTACGTATTTCAATGATTAATGCTGTATTTAACATTAGGAAAAACATCAGCACCAGAAGAACCAATACAGTTGAAGAGTAAATCCTTACAAAATCCACATATTATTCTGAAAATTTGTTCCTGCTTATATTCTTATTCACATTGAAAGTGTCTTTTATATTTGTTGAAGAGCAAAAGAAAAAAGCTAAATAAAAAATGGGATTTATATTCCTGTTAAAATAAAATATTACCAAAGAAAATACTAAATAGGAGGCAAGAGTCTGCTTGCAGGTTTAAACCTGATCATTTTGTAAGCCCTAACAGTTAACTCATTCAATAAATATCTATTAAACATCTATCATTTACCAAGCACCAAATTTTGAGGTAAAGGAATTTAGCATGTATTGTTTCAAATTATTTCAGTTCTACAAAGTTCTCCTATTGGAAACATCTAGATTTTTAGAAACAGTATGCCTTTCCATCCATTTTGCATTTAAAAAACACTTCTTAAAGAGGAGTAGGGACAGAAACCAGGATTTTTGTCTATAGGGGTGGTTATCATACAAGTACTCCACTCCCCCAAAAGATAAAATCCAGGCTGTCTTTTAAATCAAGAGCACACATATTGCTTACCAAAGCATCCCAGTCTACGTGACATTCATAACTGACAAAAGTATCTTGCAACCTCATTAATTAATAGCCATTTTCAGACATTTGCTCAATATCTCCATCTGCTACGGTGGACATCTGGAGCCCCAGTGTGTAGAAACCCACCTTTAAGCAGCTGCAGAAGTAATTACACCTAGGAAAGGATGGATTCCTATTCATTTTCTTCGGTGTCTTCAAGATTGCACAGGTTGTTGTATTTGTTTTTGTTTGTTTTCTTGTCAACTAAATGACCAAGAGCAAGATTTGACTTAAATTGTTTCAATTGATTATGTGCCCGTGGAGATGCATACACAAAGAATTCCACCTCAAACTGCCAAGAAAAACTCAATCCTTCCATACCATTCCATCAAAGATAGACTTAAAGGACAAGTCCCCTTGTATTCTTACTACTAAATAGATAAATCAAGAAGAAGGGACAGAGGCATCAATGGGCGATCTAAAGCATTCATAAAAGCATATGATCTTGATAAAGCACAATCAGTGACTTGCTAGGGGGAAAGGCAAATAAATAAATAACAAATACAGAAGTTTGTTCAAGTCTTGGATCCCCTGGTGTTTTGTGCTCCTGGAGCCACTCCCAGCTGCGCTGGCTTCTCTTTGTGCGGGGCTCAGGGAGGCTCTGTCCACTGGGAGATTGCTCTGCAGTGACTGAAAGGCTGGTCGGCACTGGAGGAACCAAATCTCTTCAACGGCCAGACCGCTGACTAAGCAAAGTTACTCTAATTAGCCATCCTTTCTCAATTCCATTACAGCCCTAAGCAAAAACTATAGACATGTTTTGATGGGTAGAGCAAATGTCTGATGCAACCGAATGTACTGGCAGCTATGAAAACGTCTTAATCACTTTCAAACATGAAGCAAATTCCTGGAGGAAGGAATCTAAATTTGCCACTCATTCCTGGCTCTATTAGCAAGCACTTGCAATCAGTGACTATAACCACCAGGACACCTTGCTATTAAAATGAACTTTTACGCAATTTTAGCTTTGCTACGTTTAAATTTTATTCAAGATTTTTTTTTTAAAAGGGTGCTCAGGAACATGGAAAGATTTTTTACTTAAGTACAAGATTTTTTGTTCTACACTGAAAATTGCATTTCAAGGTCTCTTTAGGCTCAAAACTACACCAAAAGTATGTTTACACACAAAATTCCAACCTGATCAATGTGTTAACCAACAACTGTTAGACCAAGGCAAACAAATGCTTAATGGTGACATCTATTAATAATTATGTTCGGTCTAATTTTTATTTACCAGCGATTTTCTTTCTGCAAAGATAAATGCTAACCAATTAAATGGAACCAGTCTGGATGTCCAGATGATAAGAACAATTTTCCAGATCAACGAGGCATTCTATTGATTTAATCAGCATAAAACTATTCAACAAAAATAAGCATAAAAACAGCCTTTCTGCAATCCCACACTGGAGTGGAAAATACAAAGGCACCACTTGGCGGCTAAGTCATACATTTGATGGAAGGAAAATGATATGCAGGTGGTCCTGCTGACAACAGATGGTAGGAAAATAATCCCAAAAAACCTTACTCCCTCCAGTGATCATGCCATCGTAGAAGATTTCTCATTTTTAACATCCAAATTCTTAAATCAATGTAAAATGTATTAAAGTATTCTGATAAAAAAAAGACTGTCAATGATTCATCCAAATGTCTTCTATAACAAAATACGAACACGAGAAAGGTGACTTCTGCTATCGTGGAATTTCTGAGTGAAGGTCTCAGTCACGCTGTTTTGTTGACCACCTTCTTGGAGGGTAGATTTGTTTTCCATAATCCATTCTTTTACAGATTTTTTTTTCCCTTTTCTAGATGGAAAATGTACAATTTTAGGGCATCTGTTACTCTGAGGGCTCAACATCCCGAAAGCAAATAGCACTGGAAACCTCAGCCTTTTAAACTCCAGAGACACCTCCAAGCCCCAGCCTCTCTCGAATGCAAACCTCTCGCCTTTCAAAAGTGTTTTCCAGACACAGAAAGCAAGAGCTGGGAAGAAAGACGGTTTAGATCCCCTTGTTGGGGAACAGAAACAGTGGTTGGGGAGTACAACCAGTGTCACCACTTTATCACATATGGGTCAAACACGTTTGTGAGAACAATTATAATTAAAAAAAATTTTTTTTCAGACAGGGTCTTGCTGTGTCACCCAGGCTGGAGTGCAGTGGCGCAATCACGGCTCATTGCAGCCTCGACCTCCCAGGCTCAATCGATCCTCCCACCTCAGCCTCCCAAGTAGCTGGGACTTCAGGAATGTGCCATCTGGTCTGGTTAATTTTTATATTTTTTGTAGAGGTGGGATTTCACCCATGTTGCCGAGGCTGGTCTCCAACTCCTCAGCTCAAGTGATCCATCTGCCTCGGCCTCCCAAAGTGCTGGGATTATAGGAATGAGTTACCTAGCCCAGTGACGATTAGAAATTCTCACCTCCATTTTTATACTATTGTTTCTATCACCTTGAGTTTTTCTCAAAAATGCCTTTGAAGTTAGAAACTGCCTATAAAATTGTGAAATGCCCCCAACTCACAAACACTCCTTTTTTCTAAGAACATACAAAAGTGATAATGGTTGTGTTAAATAGGAATTTCCATTTTTTGTTATATTTTTAAATCTTTCTATAATTTCTAATTTCCATACTTACAAGGCTTAAAGATCCCTACCTTATCAAGGACAGAACTTTTTTGCATAATTTAATTCATGACTTTCTTCAGGAAAACATTCCCAAGAAAATGTTTCTGATACACTTTAACGAAATCATGATCTATAATTTTAAACCACTTCCCTACTACCCAACCCCCCCACCTCCTCCACCATCACCACACCCCCAGGTAATCTTCAAGAACTGAAGGTAGGCCGGGTGCAGTGGCTCACGCCTGTAGTCCCAGCACTTTGGGAGGCCAAGGCAGGTGGATCACTTGAGGCCAGGAGTTTGAGACCAGCCTGGCATGGTAAAACCCTGTCTCTACTAAAAATACAAAAATGAACAGGGCATGGTGGCAAATGCCTGTAATCCCAGGTACTGGGGAGGCTGAGGCAGAAGCATCACTCAAACCCAGGAGGCAGAGGTTGCAGTGAGCCGAGGTTACAGTGAGCCGAGATCATACCACTGCACTCCAGCCTGGGTGACAGAGTGAGACTCCATCTCTATCTATCTATCTATCTATCTATCTATCTATCTATCTATCTATCTATCATCATCTATCTATCTATATCATCTCATGAAAAACAGGAAGGCAAAGGGAGTATGAAAAACAGAAAGGCAAAGGGAGTATTCTAGTTTAAGAAACTAGAAAAGAAACATGACCAAATGCAATTTGGTTATATGCTAGACCCCATTTTCTTTTCTTTTTTCTTTTTTTTTTTTTTTTTTTTTTGAAACAGGGTCTCACTGTCACTCAGGCTGGAGTGCAGTGATGCAATCATAGCTCACTGCAGCTTCAAACTCCTTGGCTCAAGGGATCCTTCCACCTGGGCCTCCTAAGTAGCTAGGACTACAGGCATGCGCCACCACACTGGGCTAATTTTTTGTATTTTTTTTTTTTGTAGAGATGAAGTCTCATTATGTTGCCCAGGCTAGTCTTGGATTCCTCACCTCCAGTGATGATCCCACCTCAGCCTCCCACAGTGCAGGGATTACAGCATGAGCCACCATGCCTGGCCAGGACCCAATTTTTAAAGCAGGTATAAAATACATTTAAGGTTAACAGAGGAAGTTTGAATACAAACTCTATCTTAGATGATATCATTAAATTAATGTTGAGCTGGGTGCAGTGGCTCACGCCTGTAATCTCAGCACTTTGGGAGGCCAAGGTGGGTGGATCATTTGCAGTCAGGAGTTCGAGACCAACCTGGCCAACATGGTAAAACCCCGTCTCTACAAAAAATACAAAAATTAGCTGGACATGGTGGCACAGACCTGTAGTCCCAGCTACTCCGGAGGCTGAGGTGGGAGGATCACATGAGACTGGGAGGCAGAGGCTGCAGTGAGCTGAGATCATTCCATTTTACTGTAGCCTGGGTGACAGAATGAGAATCACTCAAAAAAAAAAAAAAAAAAGTTTCTTAGTTGTGTTAATGGCACTGGGGGTAAGCAGAAGAATGTAGGAATATATTCCCAGGAGACGATGTTGAACTATCTGGGAGTGAAGTGTCTGATATCTAAAACTTACTCTAAAAGAGTTCAGCAGCAAGAAAAAGGATGCAAACAGGAGAAAGAAAGCAAAGATGGCAAAACGATACTGACCTGTAACTCTAACAGAAGAAACTGCTTCCGCATATTTGGTGGGAAACATACTTAACCAACCACCAGCAAACCTCCTCACCATCACCCGTCTCTACCATGGAGACATTTTATTATTTTAGCAACTAACTCCCCAAACTAGAAGCAGTAACTCTTTATCTAAATACTAAATCAGAACTCTAAGAACTGTTATTCAGAAGCCAGAGAAGTCTGCTTCGATTGCTAAGAGTGCATAATGCTCACTTGGATTCATCATGATGTCTGCCGTATACACATTCATTTCAGAAGACATTTTTAATTTTTAGCTTTAGTTTGGCATATGAGACTACCAGATATTTCATTCACTAAAAACAAAAGGGATCCACACAATTAGTTATCAGGGAAATGCACATCAAAACCACAATGAGATGCCACTTCACACTCACTAGGCTGTCTCTAACCAAAAGGGCAGATAACAAGTGTTATCAAGGATATAGAGAAATTGGAACCCTCAAACACTGCTGGTTAGAATTTAAAATGGTGCAGCTGCTTTGGAAAAGTCTGCCAGTTCCTCAAGAGGTTAAACAAAGGGTTAATATATAGCAATTTCATTTCTAGATAAATATCCAAGAGAAATGAAAACATTTATGTTCAGGCAAAGAATTGTACATTAGTGTTCATAGCAATATTATTCATGACAGCCAAAAGGTGGAAGCAACCCCAATGCCAATGTCTATCAACTGCTGCATAGATAAATAAAATGTAGGATATATCCATACAACGGAATATTATACAGCAGTTTAAAAAACCAGCTGGGCTCAGAGGCTCACGCCTGTAATCCCAGCACTTTGGGAGGCCGAGGTGGGCAGATCACCTGAGGTTGGGGGTTCGAGACCAGCCTGACCAACATGGAAATTCCATCTCTACTAAAAATACAAAAAATTAGTCCGGCGTGGTGGTGCATGCCTGTAGTCCCAGCTACTCGGGAGGCTGAGGCAGGAGAATCACTTGAACCTAGGAGGTGGAGGTTGCAGTGAGCCAAGATGGCGCCACTGCACTCCAGCCTGGGCAACAGGAGCGAGACTATCTCAAACAACAACAACAATAAAACAGGAAGTACTGATGTACACTATAACATGGATGAATCTTGCAAACACTACAATAAATGAAAGCCAGACACCAAAGGCCACATATTGTATGATTCCATTGATATAAAATGTCCAGAATAGGCAAATCCATAGAGAGACAGAAAGTGGCTCTGTGGTTCCTGGGAATGAGGGGAGTGGGAAATGAGTGACGGCTAATGGGTATGGGGTTTCTCTGGGGAGTGAAAATGTTCGAAGATCATGACAGTTATGTAACTCTGTAAACATGCTAAAAACCACCGAGTTGTACCCTTTAAATGGTGAATTGTACGGTATGTGAATTATTATCTTAACAAAGGTATCTGAAAAACCTGGAAGAATTAATACTTTTCCAGCAATTGAGACTAGGAAAGTATCTCAGAGGAAGAGTGCTCGGAGGCAAAGTGATCCAGAGATATCTTCCTGGGGTAAATGTATCTGCTCCAGAGTATTCATTTCCTCTTAATCATAAACAAGAACTACAATGCCTCTTGAGTTGAGCAACAGTGAAGTGTCATGGCAAATCAGATTCAAGTGCTGTTGATTCCTAAAGGAAATAAAATACATTCTTTAATTATGAAATCCTCCCCAGATGTCTTGGCAAGTTCTATGATAGAAAGAAGTTCCTTTTCCACTAAATTTGGAGAAGACAAACAGGATGACAAACAAGTCTAAAATGCTATTGAGAAAAATTCTGCACTGAATAATAAAAATTTTAGAAAAAAATATAAAATTGAAATACACACAAAAAAACTGAAAATGCTGCTGACATTTTGGGATTATCATCCATCCTTTAACGAGACCGTTACGAATGGGCTACAGCTGTCTTCAAAAAGACCTGTCTCAAAATTTTAAAAAAGCCACTTGTACTGTCTATATTCAACTGGCCACAGAAAACTTCTGTGAGAAAGATTTCATCTAAGACTGAACATCTTTCATCTTGACCGTGAGATTTAATCATTAGATATTAAATGTTTCTAACATCTGGTTTAAGCCCAATTTTCAATTTTCCCTCTGTAATATTAAAGTAAGGGTTTAGATGTTGATTTAAAAAGAAAAAAAAAAAACCGGTCTGGGCATGGTGGTTCATGCCTGTAATCCCAGAAATTTGGGAAGCCAAGGTGGGTGGATCACTTGAGGACATCAGTCCCAGATCAGCCTGGCCATCATGGTGAAACCCCGTCTCTACAAAAAATACAAAAATTAGCTGGGCATGGTGGCACGTGCCTGTAGTCCCAGCTAACTCAGGAGGCTGAGGCAGGAGAATCACTTGAACCCAGGAGGTGGAGGTTGCAGTGAACTGAGATCATGCTGCTGCACTCCAGTGTGGGTGACACAGTGAGAATCTGTCTCACAGAATTAAAAAAAACTCAAACAAACAAAAAACCACAAGTCTTTTCCAAAATGGAAACGTTACATAGAATTGGAAGTTTCCATATAATATGGGTATTTGATTAGAAGTCTTATCTTCCCTTGTAAGCAAAAAGAACAGATTCATGCTAAATCTAGTTTTATATAGCTGCCAAGTGTTATTTTTGCCTTAAATACATACATTTGAGAACACATAGTCACACTATTTTTTTGTTTGTTTTGAGACGGAGTTTCACCCTTGTTGCCCAGGCTGGAGTGCAATGGCACGATCTCAGCTCACCACAACCTCTGCCTCCTGGGTTCAAGCAATTCTCCTGCTTCAGCCTCCCAAGTAGCTGGGATTACAGGCATGCACCACCACGCCTGGCTAATTTTATATTTCTAGTAGAAATACAAAAATACATCTCCATGTTGGTCAGGCTGGTCTCAAACTCCTGACCTCAGGTGATCCGCCTGCCTTGGCTTCCCAAAGTGCTGGGATTACAGGCACGAGCCACCCCACCCAGCAGTCACACTGTTTTAATAATGGTTACTTGTGGGTCCCATGAGGGTTCCTAGATCCAGCTTAGAAGGAAAAGATAAAATAGGAGTTGGGGATGGAGGGGTATGGCATCTGTCAGGCAGGAAGGTGACACTCAAGGAGCATGCATAGGAGTCACAGCAACTGAAGAGGGCAAAAGGACGATGACCATTCAGCTCACTCTATCAGCAAATGCTGAGAGAGACAGGTTTGGGTGCCTGAGGAACGATGTCTGTCTCCCGGCAATGGAAAAATCCGGTGAAGAAACCACGTCCACCTTCCACGGAACCTTTCGCACTGTAACTTCTTGCCATTATCCCTGCTATTTTTTGCCTATGAAAAGCCTTCATTAACCATAGTGATACATAGCGATGGTGTCTTTTTATGGCTACGTTCTAGAAATGTAATAGGTCCTGAAAACAGGGATCAGAAATGGTAAATAATAACTATAGACACAAAATCTTGTTGTTTGTTCTATACATCTATGACTGTCTTTGAAAAAATTGTCAGAGGAAATGGATTGGTGCTCTGAAAACCACCCAATAGCCCTGCTCCACACCCCACCCTCTCTCTGTTGGCCAGAGTTTGGCATTCTGTGGACTCTTCCACACTGTGATGTGTCTACTGACGGCTTTGACAACTGTCTCTCAAACAGCTGAAAACTGCAAGAGTCTTTTAAGGTCCAAAATCTACATGTCTGACTTTAATGCAGCAATGCCTGACATTAAAATGTGACTATGACAATTAAGTACAATAGTCCAAATAGATGCTGACCAGTGCAAACAACAGTATGGTGTTATTTCTATTAATATGGCATAAGAGTCTATTCAAAATGCTCTATATTAACCACCCTCTCACAGTTGAGATTACGGTGAATATAAAATCAATCAAACTCCCAGCTAATTTTTAACCTTCTCCCCTACTTATAAGCTATATTCTCCCTCATCCTCAATTCCTTCCCGTTGATCTATCTGCTGGTTTTTTACAAAATCTCAAGAAAGAGAAACGAAAGTTTTGAAAACATGAAACGATCTAAAACCCTATCATGCCAACACCTTGTGATTTTGTGATTTTCACGTTCTCCTTTCTTTTTTTTTTTTTTTTTTTTTTTTTTGAGGCAGAGTCTCGCTCTGTCCACCAGGCTGCAGTGGCGCGATCTCGGCTCACTGCAGGCTCCGCCTCCGGGGTTTATGCCATTCTCCTGCCTCAGCCTCCTGAGTATCTCCTTTCCACCTTTAGCCACATACATGCGTTTTTTAAATACAATTACTATTGTGGAATACAGTTCTGCGTATTTTCCCATTTCAGGGCCATAAACATTTCTCCAAGTAGCTAAAATTTCTCCTGTGCCCCTGAATGACAATGATCAGGTATATGTACAATACATGATTCACTGAACTGATCTTTCAACATCTTCAACAAGGCTATGGCAAACATTTGTAACAAACATTTTATGGAATACAGTTTTCCTTCCCCTGTGTTATTTATTTGTTGAATTTCCAGAATTAGCAGCACTGGAGCAAAGGATATGAACATTTATATGGTGAGACATGTTGCCAAATTGCTTTATAATTTGACCTTCTAAAATGCACAGGAATTGATGCATTTCATCAGGGTGTTTTTCTTCTATTCTACCTAGACTTCTCCCTCCCCTGTCCTTCCACAGATCCAGTGCCTTCCTCTTTACACCGTCTTCAAGTCTGACTGCGCCGCTGCACTGAGAGCTAACACTGTCTTTCCTCTTTATACCAAAATGCTGGTACCATATCTAAGTTTGAAAAATATTTAAATAGGAGTAGTGAAAGAAATAAGCAATGACAGAACATAATTAATATTATTAAAGATCAAAAAATTTAAAAAAAGAGAAAGAAGAGAAAAATATGTGATCCTGCATCAGCTATCTATCCTAACTTTTAACTTTTTAAATCATTTGTCACTTTGAGATGTCTGTCTTCACTTCTCATGCAAGTTGATAAAGAATTAACCCTGGCAAGGCCAAGGAGAGTTTTACAGCAGACAGCTCTGACCAGGATGATCAATTACATTTATTCCAGATACTTTTGATCAGCCCACATTTAGACAGAGCTCCTGAATTACTCAATTTTGTCAAATCACTTTAGTGAAATGCAGAATCACCATCAGTCCAGTCCCCCAAATCTTGGAGTCCAGGAACCTGAAAATAACAACAAAAAGACCAACTAAAGGAAGAACGAAAAGAATATTACATAAATGTGATTGTTGGGCTCATCCTTAGTGAAGCCACACTGACTCCTAACGATCACCAATTTCTTTTCTCACACAGTTGTTGAGTAATCCACCGTAGCCCAGGAAGGATATTATAATCATCATTAACTATGGTTCCTCTGGTGAGAAACTGATGAGGGATGGATGGGAAAGAACAAAGAGCAGCTTTTACATACCTTTGCATGTACTGTTAGATTTTTAACAAGCATTATTATTCTTGAATTTTAAAATATTGAATTTAAACTAAGTGGTCCTTTTTCCCTAGAGGTATAATACTGTATGTTTATTTTCTTCTAGTATATTTTTTCAAGTTGATTTTCTTCTGTTATGTTTTAAATCTACTGGATTGAAGTCAGTTTAGCTAATTGATTTCCTGGGTCACTATATCCCTATAGTGACTATTTAAAGTTCAAATAGCAATAGCAGTTCCCTTCTTACATTTTGACTTTTGGATAATTTTTAGAATGGGCTAGCTGAATTCCTACAAAGGAAAAGTTTTAAGCAGTCATATGAACATAAGTCAGACCTGTTAACAAATATCTGCTTCCAGTTGTTCAATAACACTTTCAACTAAGAATGCTTTGATTACTAAAACACACTGACCTGTACACTTTAAAGCAGTAAACTATATGGTATGTGAGTTACAGTATCTCAGCAAAGCTATTGCAAAAAAAAAAAAAAAAAAAAAAAAAAAAAAAGAGGCTTGATTTACATGTATAAATTTAACTTTGTCCCTAAGATATAAACTTTTTTTTTTTTTTTGAGACGGAGTCTCGCTCTGTTGCCCAGGCTGGAGTGCAATGGCGTGATCTCGGCTCACTGCAACCTCTACCTCCTGGGTTCAAGCAATTCTTCCATCTCAGCCTCTCGGGTAGCTGGGATTATAGGCACCCACCATTATGCCCGGCTAATTTTTTGTATTTTTGTCGAGAAAGGGTTTCGCCAGTTGGTCAGGCTGCTCTTGAGGGGTTTCACCAGTTGGCCAGGCTGGTCTTGAACTCCTGACCTCAGGTGATCTTGATCTGCCCACCTTGGCCTCCCAAAGTGCTGGGATTACAAGCGAGAGACACTGCGCCCGGCCAACATAAACTTTTAGACAAAAATTATTTTCCCACAGATTTAAGCTTTCAACAAAATCATCCTATGCAAATGAATGAGATGTTTGAAGCTAAATTAATTTATTTTTTTCAAAAATATTACAGATATATTACCTAAAAATGTACCTCTAATATGAATTTGTACATCATACTATTTATCTTTAATTCTTTTTTTTTTTTTTTTGGGATGAAGTCTCACTCTGTCGCTCAGACTGGAGTTCAGTGATACAATCTTGGTTCACTGCAACCTCTGCCTCCCAGGTTCAAGCGATTCTCCTGCCTCAGCCTCCTGAGTAGCTGGGATTACAGATGCCTGCCACCACACCCGGCTAATTTTTGTATTTTTAGTAGAGATGGGGTTTCTCCATGTTGGTCAAGCTGGTCTCAAACTCCTGACCTCAGGTGATCCACCCACCTCGGCCTCCCAAAGTGCTGGGATTACAGGTGTGAGCCATTATGCCCGACCTTTTTTTTTTTTTTTTTTTTTTTTAAGAGATGGGGTCTTGGCCAGGTCTATCTTATTCTTTTATGATGTTAGTGGCACTTTGAGCAAAACTAATAATTTGCTTTAAACATACTAGTTTTAGAGCCAGCAGGCTTTGGCCTCTTGTCCTCAAGGAATGTCAGCAGTTCATTCACGTCTCCTTCCCAAAGCCGCACCCTGCTCCACTTTCATCTTGGCATGCTTGGATATTGAGCCCCAGCCAAGGGGATGTTCTCCATTCTCTTCCTTTCTTTTATTCAATCCCTTCTGCATACCATTAGCTTTCCTCATGAAACAGTGTCCCCTCCACCTGCCCCAAGCTGGAGAGTGCATTGACAGGGATGAGAACAGACAGTGTAGATCTGAGCTGGGTGGGCTCAGCTTAAAGGGGCAAGACAATGAAGTAGAGGCATCCTAGGTGGAGAGATGCAGAGGTTTGGGATTCATCAGCACATAGATGTAATGGAAGCCAAGAACATGGGTAAGAGCTCTCAAGAGCTGGGCGCATTGGCTCACACCTGTAATCCCAGCACTTTGGGAGGCTGAGTCAGGAGGATCACCTGAAGTCAGGAGTTCGAGACTAGCCTGGCCAACATGGTGAAACCCTATCTCTATTAAAAATACAAAAATTAGCCAGGCGTGGGTGCGGATGCCTGTAACCACAGTTACTCAGGAGGCTGAGACAGGAAAATCGCTTGAACCCAGGAGGTGGAAGTTGCAGTGAGCAGAGATCGCGCCATTGCACTCCAGCCTGGGCGACAGAGTGAAACTCCATCTCAAAAAAATAAAAATAAAAAAGAAAAGAAAAGAAAAGAAAATCTCTCAAGAGAGTATAGTGGGTAAAAATGAAGAATGTGAACTGAAGAAGGAATTTATTATTATCTGTTGAATGGATGTTTCAACAACCAGTTTTGCATGGATACAGAGTTAGAGTTCTGAGTTAGAGGAAAAGCAAAGCTTTCAGGAAGTTAAGTGGTAATTCTCCTGCCACTAAGTTACCTAGGCTCTCACAGAATCATATTTAGAGTCAAAGAGAAAAATTAAGGCCTGGAAGTGGTGACTTATGCCTGTAATCCCAGCACTTTGGGAGGCCAAGGCAGGGGGATCGCTTGAGCCCAAGAGTTGGAGGCCAGCCTGGGCAACATAGCAAGACCCTATCTCTAAAAAAATGTATAAATTAGCCAGGCATGGTGGTACATGCCCATAGTCCCAGCTACTCAGAAGGCTGAGGTGGGAGGATTGCTTGAGCTCAGGAGATTGAGGCTACAGTAAGCTAGGATTGCACCACTGCACTCCATCCTGGGCAAGAGTGACACCCATCTAGAAAAAACAAAATAACCCCCCAAAGGGAAAGAAATCTAAAGGTTAACTTAACTTCAGCTAATCAACTACCTTTTATATGCAGGCAAAGAAAATGTGCTTGAACTCTGGAGTATAAGGGAATTGAGACCCGGAAAACCTTAGATTTTAAGTTGTAGAATGTCTCTAAGGGAATTGAGACCCGGAAAACCTTAGATTTTAAGTTGTAGAATGTCTCTCTTAGCTTTGAAAAAACAACAGCAGGAGGCACCGAGCGGGCCTGTGAGATGGTGTTCACTGGTGAAACAGTCCTGACTGAGGAAGGCTTCAGCAAGATGCTCCCTGTACTAAGTCTATTATTTTGTGATAAAAATTACAAAGGGCTTTAGGAATTTTCTTCTTTTTGGGTGTGGGGAGGGAAGAAGAAAAACAAAGATCTTCTAAACTTTAGTTAGTTCATGCCAGATATTCACTTGCTAAAAATGAAAATGCCAACAAATGAAGTGTTTGAACTTCAAGCGTTTGAACTTGAAGTTGAAGTCAGTTAGCCATGTTTCTGATGCAGACAGAATTCCCAAAATAAAAGCCAACCTGACAATGGGATAAATTTAGAGCCAAAGGACAATTATATATAAATATGATCAAGAGTCTGTAGTCTGCATTTCTTAGAGCACACCCAAGGTGTGGGAAAGTTGACTGCATTATGTAGACATTTATCTGAGGCCATGCCACCGCACTACATGAAAAAGTACTTAAAATAAACAAAGGCAATGAGCAGAGCTTTTATTTATTACTATATGCGTTGACTGAACAGAAGAAGAACGTGTAGCAGACCAGCAAGAAAACATCTAAAAACCATTGTTTTGGGCCGGGCACAATGGCTCACACCTGTTATCCCAGCACTTTGGGAGGCTGAGGCGGGTAGATCACCTGAGGTCGCAAGTTCGAGACCAGTGTGACCAACATGGAGAAACCCCATCTCTACTAAAAATACAAATAATTAGCCAGGCGTGGTGGTGCATGCCTGTAATCCCAGCTACTCGGGAGGCTGAGGAAGGAGAATCGCTTGAACCGGGGAGGCAGAGGTTGAGGTGAGCCGAGATCATGCCATTGCACTCCAGCCTGGGGAACAAGAGTGAAACTCCATCTCATAAATAAATAAATAAAATAATAAAAACCATTGTTGTTCTTGTTTGTTTGTTCGTTTGTTTTTGAGATAGAGTCTGGCTCTGTTGACAGGCTGGAGTGCAATGGCATGATCTCGGCTCACTGCAACCTCCACCTCCTGAGTTCAAGTGATTCTCCTGCCTCAGCCTCCCAAGCAGCTGGGATTACAGGCACCCGCCATAATGCCCGGCTAATTTTTGTATTTTTTAGAGAAGGGGTTTGTATTTTTTAGAGACGGGTTATATTTTTGTATGGTCTCGAACTCCCGACCTCAGGTGATCCACCCGCCTCGGCCTCCCCAAGTGCTGGGATTACAGGAGTGAGCCACTGTGCCCAGCCAAACCACTGGCTTTTATTTTATTTTATGGTTTTTTTTTTTTTTTTGAGATGGAGTCTCACTCTGTCACCCAGGCTGGAGTGCAGTGGCACAATCTCGGATCACTGCAAAACCTCCGCCTCCTAGTTCAAACGATTCTACTGCCTTAGCCTCCTGAGAGGCTAATTTTTGTATTTTTACAAAATACACGCCCGGCTAATTTTATATTTTTAGTAGAGATGGGGTCTCGCTATGTTAACCAGGCTGGTCTCGAACTCCTGACCTCAGATGATTCCCCCATGTCAGTCTCCCAGAGTGCTGGGATTCAAGCATGAGCCACTGAAGCCGGCCAAACCATTGGTTTTTAGATGCCAACCCTCAAGATGCAACTTGAGGAGTGAAGAATAAGGGAATGCACAGGTGCATGCTGGAAGAAAAAGAGTTTAGGAAAAGTATGGAGGAACATAAACAGAGAGTCCCAAGTCACAGGGCTCCAGGGTGCAGTGGCACGATCTTGGCTCACTGCAACCTCCACCTCCCCAGTTCAAGCGATTCTCCTACGTCAGCCTCCCAAGTAGCTGGGACTACAGGTGTGCACCACCATGCTCAGCTAATTTTTGTATTTTTAGTAGAGACAGGGTTTCACATATTGGCCAGGTTGGTCTCGAACTCCTGACCTCAGGTGATTTGCCCACAGGGGGCCTCCCAAAGTGCTGGGATTACAGGCATGAGTCACCGCACCCAAAATAAAGAGAAAAATGTGCAGTATCAATTCTCATTTCAGACGTACGACCTGCATCCAAACTCAAAGAGCTTTTACAGCCTGGCATTAGCCACCTCTAAACCATGACAGGCTGGGAGCAGAGAGGACAGGGTCTGAAACAAGGGGCTGGCCTTATTAGATCATCATTCACCATCTACTGGACAGCAGATCTTAGTAATACATCCTGAAATACCTAGGAAGGCAGAGTGCACTGGGATCTTAGGAGCTGTCTGACATCCCAGAAGCTAATAATGAGAGACATCTCCTATTCGGCACCATAGCCAAGGTCCCTGTCACACTGCAGTGATCTCATCGTACCCACGAGCTCCAAGACTGAGAGTTGCCCAAACAGGAGTGAGACCTCTAGCATTGAACTCAAGAGCGATCGAATCAAAAGCTCCAATTCCTAGTTAAATTTCCACTCTACTGGCTCATTTTGAAAATGGGAATGATACCAGTCACCTCACAGAAGTTATAAACTGTTGGTAACATAGTGAATAGCATGTATAAGTGCCCCAACAACTGCTTGGTACCTAATAGGCACTCAAACCCAATAAACGTTAGTGAATTGACAGTAAGAAAAGAGACTGTATGTTTTATATTTCTATATGCACCTGACTCTTTATTAGTTGATTCTCTACAAGTTTCAACCTTGTAATTAACACAAAAATACACAGTAAAACAACTGTGTTAGGAACTCTCAGACACAGGTGGAACACCCCAAATTGGCCCATCCAGTCCCATCTCCTTCATTCACATTGTTAATGCTTTGTGCAAGGAAAAAAAAAAGTTACATTGAAGAAAAGGGTCGGCCGGGTGCAGTGGCTCATGCCTGTAATCCCAGCACTTTGGGAGGCTGAGGCAGGTGGATCACTTGAGGCCAGGAGTTCAAGACCAGCCTGGGCAACATGCTGAAACCCCATGTCTACTAAAAAAACAAAAATTAGCTGGGCATGGTGGCATGCACCTGTAGTCTCAGGTACTCGAGGACGAGGCATGAGAACAGCTTGAACCTGGCAGGTGGAGGTTGCAATGAGTCTTGGCAGTGCCACTGCACTCCAGCCTGGGTGACACAGTGAGACTCCATCTCAAAAAAAAAAAAAAAAAAAGAAAAGGAAAAAAAGGGTCAATAAGTGGGCATATTAAACATATATATATACACACATATACACACACACACACATATATATACATATATAAATATATATGCTACTTTTTAAAAGAAGGAGTTCCTAGGAAAATATGTTATTTTAAAAAATATAGGCCGGGCGGATATATAGGCCTGTAATCCCAGCACTTTGGAAGGCCAAGGTGGGCGGACTACCTGAGGTCAGGAATTTGAGATCAGACCAGCCAACATGGTGAAACCCCATCTCTACTAAAAATACAAAAAATTAGCCGGGCGTGGTGGTGGGCGCCTGTAATCCCAGCTACTTGGGAGGCTGAGGCACAAGAATTGCTTGAACCCAGGAGGTGGAGGTTACAGTGAGCCAAGATTGTGCCACTGCACTCCAGCCTGGGTGACAGAGCAAGACTCTGTCTCATATATATACATATATATATATATACACACACACACACACACACACACATATTTATTTTGTATAAATGTATATATATATATACACACACATATAGATACATTATGTGTATATATACATATATATATATAGTGTGTATATAAACACACACACACACACACACACACACACACACACACACAGGCTGGGCACAGTGGCTCATACCTATAATTCCAGCACTTGAGGAGGCTGAGGTGGGCAGATCACTTGAGGTCAGGAGTTCAAGACCAGCCTGACTAACATGGTGAAACCCTGTCTCTACTAAAAATACAAAAATTAGCTGGTGTGGTAGCACACACCTGTAAGCCCAGCTACTCAGGAGGTTGAGGCAGGAGAATCACTTGAACCCAGGAGCCAAGATAGCACCACTGCACTCCAGCCTGGGCAACAGAGCAAGACCCTGTCTCAAATACATAAATTAATAAAATAAAATATATATAGTTTAGTAGATATTTATCAAGAAGCAGGAATCAGTAAAATGAGCTCTTCCTCTTTATGTGGCCAAAAGTAATCTTACAAGAATAGCCCTATGTTGATTTTTAGGTTTTACAAAGAAACAACCTTCTTGAAAGTTTAGTTTAGTTACAATCTCAGAATATAGTTATTTGCTTTTCTATGAGACTGTCAGTGATCAGACTCAAGGAAAAAATAAATCAGCGTCCTTCTCAAGTTCTTCTCCAATGCTGAAAAAAGCCAGCTGGTCAGCTCACAGCAAAGGAATCATAAGCTTTGGGGATTTTTCCCTCTTCATGACCATAAAAAGCAACAAACTTGTGACATTTCCCTTTACTTGTATTTGCCAGAGGAAGAATTTGCAACTCCATTCAAGAAGGCTCTGTGTGACCTTCCCCTGATCTTCGTTCAAGTTCACACACAGTTACAATACCTCCAGTATTCACTGCAGGAGCAGCAGAGACTTTGAGGACACAATACTCTACAGCTTTTCACTCCACAGTAGTCCAATTGTCTCTGGCCCCAGAAAATATGGTGAAGGGAGAGTTTGCAGGCATAAGTGGGTTACCCCAGGAGGGTTAGCTCCACATGCAATTACATGCCATAGAAATCAGTTCTACAAAGAGTTGTTACTGAAGACCAAAAACTAAAAACTAAATCTAATGCAAATTATCAGGATTATTTGAACAATGAAATCCATCCAAAGTGTGCTCAATGCAAAAAAATGTTACTTATCCTCATTTTCTACTCCTTTTTCTCTTCCACCCAATCCCCAAAGTATCAGCAAGTCTAGACAGATGTAACTTAATAAGGAGATTAAAAATATGAAATCTTTCATCAGGATAATCTAAGGCACTTCCCACATAACGTACATTTAAAAGTTGTGACATGCAGCCATAAAAAAGAATAAAATCACGTCCTTTGCAGCAACATGGATGCAGCTGGAGGCCGTTATCCTATGCGAATTAAGTCAGGAACAGAAAAACAAATACTGCATGTTATCACTTGTAAGTGGGAGCTAGGCTGGGTGCAGTGGCTCATGCCTATAATCTCAGCACTTTTGGAAGCTGGGGTGGGTGGATCGCTTGAGGTCAGGAGTTCAAGACCAGTCTGGCCAACATAGTGAAACCCTGTCTCTACCAAAAATACAAAAATTAGCCGGGCGTGGTGGTGCACAACTGTAATCCCAGCTACTCAGGAGGCTGAAGCAGGAGAATCGCTTGAACCTGGGAGGCAGAGGTTTCAGAGAGTTGAGATCACGCCGCTGCACTCCAGCCTGGGCGACAGAGCAAGACTGTTTCAAAAATAAAATACAAATAAATGAATAAATAAATAGGAGCTAAACATTAAGTGCTCATGGACAGAAAGATGGCAACAGTAGACACTGGGAACTACTAGACAAGGGAGAGAGGGAGGGGGCAAAAGTTGAAAAACTACCTATTAGGTACTACGCTCAGCACCTGGGGGACAGGATCAATTGTACCCCAAACCTCAGCACCACACTATATACCTAGGTAACAGACCTGCACATGCATCCCCTGAATCTAAAATAAAAGCGAAATTATTTTTTTTAAGTTGTGGCATATTTCATATCTTTCCATTTAACCAAGATTAAAGAATAAGAATCTCTCTATATTTGGTTAAAGTTTATATATATATATATATAGGCCGGGCGCTGTGGCTCACACCTGTAATCCCAACACTTTGGGAGGCCAAGGCAGGCAGATCACCTGAAGTCAGGAGTTTGAGACCAGCCTGGCCAATATGGTAAAACCCGTCTCTACTAAAAATACAAAAATTAGGCAGGCATGGTGGCACATGCCTGTAGTTCCAGATACTCGAGAGGATGAGGCAGGAGAATCTCTTGAACCTGGGAGGTGGAGGTTGCAGTGAGCCGAGATCGCGTCACTGCACTCCAGCCTGGGTGACAGAGTGAGACTTCATCTAAAAAAGAAATAAGAAATAAAAATGAAATAAAATTTATATATGTGTATATACACACACATATATATATAAAATACAATCATCTTTATATGAAGAAAATGAAATTCCACCCTTTCCCCTTCCTAACGAAAATTTTCTTTAATATCTTAAAATTATTTTCTCAGTCCCAGATTAGAATATAAAGTTAGGTAATTATTGGCTTTATATTGCAGATCATAATAAATGCAGAAGTCACACCCTACTGTTCAAAATTCTCCACAGCAGAGCCACAAAATACTACTAAAGGCTTCTGAATTGCTCTTCTAATTGTGCTCTCTTCTCTAGCCTGGCCTTTCCGAACTGTATTTGGGTAAAGACGCATATTCCATTTCCCCTTTTGAAGATTAATAATTAATACTATTAACATATTAAGGGTTCTGGAAAGTTCTGCAGTCTGGAAAATCCAAGCTTCGACTCAACTTTTCCTAGACTATTTTTCAATCAGTATTTCTTCCAACAGGCTGAGGTTCTTTCCTGCCTCATTATTCAGTGGTTCTTTCTCTCGTGCATCTCCATTCTGCAAAGACTCAGCACAAATTTCTCCCTGCCACCTTTCCTGGTACTCAGTATCTCTGAGCGCTGTCAGACTGGTGCCTCTTGTCCAGCACTTGGATGCAATTCAGGGCAAAACCTGGTACATGAGCATGTTTAAGTCCACAAATGCCTGGGTACATGCTCAGCTGGGTCCCCTGCAGTGCTGAACACTGGCAGCAAAGAAAGACCCCAAGTTCAGGTTCAGTTAAAAGGCGGCTCTCTCTGTTTTTCCCTTCTTCCTAAATTTATTTACACATCGATTGTCCATCAGTTCTTGCTTTTTGCTCTTTAAATAATTTTTTTGTTTTGTTTTTGGATAACCTGTCATTCAGGCTGGAGTGCAGTGGTTCAACCATAACTCACTGTAGCCCAGACCTCCCTGGCTCAAGCAATCCTCCCACCTCAGCCTCCTGAGTAGCTGGGACTACAGGCATATGCCACCATGCCTGGCTAATTTCTTGTAGAGGCAGGGTCCCCGTATGTTGGCCAGGCTGGTGTTTAACTCCTGCGCTTGAACGACCCTCCTGCCTCCGCTTCCCAAAGCACTGGGATTACAGGCATGAGCCACTACGCCTGACTCTAAACAATTTTTACTGCAGGATTGCACAATAAAGAAACAACATTTATTAATCCCGGCCGGGCGCGGTGGCCATGCCATTGCACTCCAGCCTGGGCAACCAGAGTGAAACTCCGTCTCAAAAAAAAAAAAACAAAAACAAAAACATTTATCAATCCCATCTACAGTTTTTCCAGTCACCTGCCTATAACTCTAACTTCATTTTTGTTGACAAGGGTGCAGGCGCATGTGGTGAATCTGTGACTTTCAGTCCAGCCCTCTTAGAGGCTGGGAAGTTAATTCAGCCCCCAAATTTGCCTACAACTAAAGCATTCTGGGCGAAGAACAAGCTGGCTTCTGAAGATCACAGGGACTGCTTGAGAAACTTTCTCTGACAAATGTAATACTTTAACATGACCTACTTCCCTGAATACTTGAGCATTCTTTGCATTCCTCCCTGTCATGCAGAGATTGTTTATCAGGCACAGTTCCAGAAGTGACTTGAAATCTCTGTCATTGTTGCGATTCAAGATAAAATTGTAAGCCCTCTTCAGTCACCAGATTCTCAGTTTAGGACAAAAATTCAAAAACCTCAGTGAGTCTTTAACGAGTATCAAGCGCATAACCGATCGTTGTCTTAATCAAGGCTAAATGAGCTTTCTGTATTATAAACAAAATGAAAACTGATCTAAGGCCAGGCGCAGTGGTTCACACCTTTGATCCCAGCACTTTGGAAGGCCTAGGTGGGTGGATCACCTAAGATCAAGAGTTCGACACCAGCCTGACCAACTTGGTGAAACCTGGTCTCTACTAAAAATACAAAATTAGCCGGACATGGTGGCATATGCCTGTAATCCCAGCTACTTGCGAGACTGAGGCAGGAGAATCTCTTGAACCTGGGAGGCGGAGGTTGCAGTGAGCCGAGATCACACAACTGCACTCCAGCCTGGGCAACAAAGTGAAACTCCGTCTCAAAAAAAAAAAAAAGACTGATCTAAAACTGCCTTCTAACTGAGTTCAAACTAAACTTTAGCTCCTGAAGGTTTTACAAAGAAAATGAATCAGCTATAAAACCAATCAACTGGGTTTTTGCTCACATTAAGGTCAACTATTTTTTGTTCAAATTTTATTCTGCTACTTTTGTCAGTGGAATACAAAGATTGTAACAGTCAGGACTAATTTAGTAAACTTTTGTGGTGACATGTTCCACTGCTTTTCAATAACTTATTTCATGTAAAACAGGGCAGAACAAGAACAAAAATTTCCATTTAAATATTTAGGTTAACAATATAGGAATCAGGAACTCATGTCTAAGTATTGGTTAAATATGTCATTTCTGGCCAGGCACAGTGGTTCACACCTGTAGTCCCAGCACTTTGGGAGGCCCAGGGAGGCAGATTACCTGAGGTCAGGAGTTGGAGACCAGTCTGGCCAAAATGGTAAAACCCCGTCTCTACTAAAAATACAAAAAAAATTAGCCAGGTGTGGTGGCTCACACCTGTAATCCCAGCTACTCGAGAGGCTGAGGCAAGAGAATCTCTTGAACCAGGGAGGCAGAGGTCACAGTGAGCACCACTGCACTCTCCAGCCTGGGTAACAGAGCAGGACTCTGCCTCAAAAATAAATAAATAAATAAATAAATAAATAAATAAATAAATAAATAAATAAAAAGTCATTTGTGCAAAAATCATCATAGCAAAATTGGCTAATTCTTAGCAATCTCCTGTAGACTACAATCCTATTCCCCCTCTCCCTCCCAGTTTGTACTGCAGTGCATATCAATTGTAAGTTCAAAGTAGATAGGCCACCTAAGGTTGAAATTTCTATAGAATTCAATATATTACTGATGTTGAATAAGACTGTTTTGACCGGGTGCAGTGGCTTATGCCTGTAATTTTAATTTCAGGAGGCCCAGGTGGGACTATCCATCCTTTCAGCCCAAGAATTCGAGACCAGCCTAGGCAACACAGCAAGACCTGTCTCTTTTTATTTTAAAAGAAAAAAAAAATTAAAACAAAAAAAAGACTTTTACATATGTATCCAAATGAAAAACAATTTCAAATGAAAGTTTCTAAAGACGCATTCTTTGAAAATTCTTTGAAAATGCGAAAATTCTTTGAAAAACATTTATCAATCCCATCTACCGTTTTTCCAGTCACCTGCCTATAACTCTAACTTCATTTTTGTTGACAAGGGTGCAGGCGCATGTGGTGAATCTGTGACTTTCAGTCCAGCCCTCCTAGAGGCTGGGAAGTTAATTCAGCCCCCAAATTTGCCTACAACTAAAGCATTCTGGGCAAAGAACAAGCTGGGTTCTGAAGATCACAGGGACTGCTTGAGAAACTTGAGTAAGAGAAACTTGAAGATCACAGGGACTGCTTGGGTAATTTCCTATAACTTTGTGAAAAATTATCACCAAGAACTGAAAACATAAAGAGGTTAAAAACTGAAATGCATCAACAATCTTGTCTTATGTATCACAACAAAATATACTTTACAGAGTAAAGAAAACTAGGAGCCAATGAAGCATGTCTTCACTAAAAGTGGTCAATATCAGGGAGTGACAATAGAAATTCGTCATTGTGGCAGGTAAAACCCAGGGCCTGTAATGGCTCAATTCAATAAAAAAATCATAGGCTCAGACACAAAGAAAAATAAATCATAAATTGTATTCTGAACGACAAACCAAAGGGCAGACAATGGGGATGGAAAAATTACAAAGTGAAAATGTCTTCTCTGGAGGGAAAGGTACGCATTCCCCAAGCAACCTCATTTCTTTGCCTACAAATGGAAGCAATGCAGTCAATGACCAGCTCTTTCATTTTTAGGTGGACCCAGCCACGCTGGGATAGAACAGTCACTGTGGCATGATGCCATCATGATCTGCCAACTGCTTATCCGGCGGCATCTCTTTTATCTCGTTTTCTCATCTTTTTATTTTTATTTTTCAGAGACAGGAGTCTTGCTATCTTGCCCAGGCTGGTCTCAAACTCCTGTAGTCAAATGATCTTCCCACCTTGGCCTCCCAAAGTACTGGGAATACCAGGTCCACCATGAGCCACCGTGCTCACCTCTAGTCCTCTCTTCTACTAAGGCTCACTTCTGGTTCCACCTGCACTTCTCCAGAGCCACTATCGGGTCGTTCAGTGTTGATCATCTCTTTTCCTAAAAAATTTGACTTTCTGGCTGGGCGCGGTAGCTCACACCTGTAATCCCAATACTTTGGGAGGCCAAAGCAGGTGGATCACCTGAGGTCAGGATTTTGAGACCAGCCTGGCCAACATGGTGAAACTCTGTCGTTACTAAAAACACAAAAATTAGCCAGGCATGGTGGCGTGCACCTGTAGTCCCAGCTACTCGAGAGGCTGAGGCATGAGCATCTTGAACCTGGGAGGCTGGGGGGCAAAAAGCTGAGATCATGCCCCTGCATTCCCGCCCGGGGGGAAGAAAAAAAACCCCCAACAAAAAAAAAAAAAAAAAAAAAAAAGAAACTTGACCTTCAGCTGTGCCTCCCTTGCCCAATACTCCAAAAGCCTCGATGGCCCCCAATGCCAGTGGTCTCTGCTGCGACGCAGACCACTATTAAAGAAATGTTTTGAGCTCATGGAAGCCCTCTGTCATTATCTAGAGAGTCTGCCTCAAATCTCTGCTTTACTTCTATTTATTTATTTATCTGTTTATTGAGACAGAGTCTCACTCACTCTGTCGCCCAGGCTGGAGTGCAGTGGAGTGATCTCAACTCAATGCAGCCTCCACCTCCCAGGTTCAAGGGATTCTCGTGCCTCAGCTTCCCGAACAGCTGGGACTACAGGTGCGTGCCACCATGCCTGGCTAATTTTTGTATTTTTAGTAAAGACAGCGTTTCACCATGTTGGCCAGGCTGGTCTCAAAATCCTGACCTCAGGTGATCCACCCACTCCTGACTTCAGGTGATCTGCCCGCCTCGGCCTCCCCAAGTATTGGGATTACAGGCGTGAGCCACTGTACCCGGCCAAACTGCTGCTTTACTTTAAAGTCCCAAGTTGTTATTATCAAGTGATGTTTTCTGCTCTAAAGGTACCCTTAGTATAAATTTTTTGGCATGGTTTGTTACACACCAGTAGATAACGGAAACCAACATCACGGAGTAGATGCTCTTGCCAGACTATTGGAGAAACAGAGGTACTCCATCTTCCCACTCTTCCAAATCTCGTTGTTTGTGACTTACCCCTATGCCAAGCAAGCCTCTACCCTGTGCCAAAACTCACTGCCCCACTGATATCTGAGCTGTCACTACCTCACTGTGAAAATGCTTGCCAACATAATCTCCCTGAAGACACCCTTTCTAGTCACACTTCCCACCATTTTACCGTGTGGATGTTATCTCTGCCTCATACAAGAGGGTCTCCCAGGAGTGCACGATGCACTCACCTGGTATTTCTGAAACTTTGTTTTGTTCATTGTCAAAAGCCGGCGGTGGCTTCTATTGCCTCTGCAGCTCTTAACACTGATGGGCTGCAGCTTATCCTCTTTCATTGTTTCCTTAAGAACTACCAACTCAATACGTCTTGTACCGGAAGGCCTCCTGACTAATTGCCTCTTATCTGCCTAGAACACTTTCCCAAAAATTCTTTTCTTTTTACAGTAGTACTAATGGCAATTCTTCTATTACCTAGCCAACTTATTGGAATCTTTGCTGTTCAATATTTCATCTAGAAAGGCCTTACCTCATCTTAATTATGAGGCGCTCACGGATCATGCTTTTATTTATCTCCCAAAGCATCTAGATCCTATGGTATGTGGTTAGAAAACAGCTGACCATTTTTAATGAATGTTATTACATACCAAGAACAAGTTAAGCTTAAAAGAACACAATTCCCTTTTTCTTATTTTATTTATTTATTTATTTATTTTAAGATGGAGTCTCACTCTGTCTCCCAGGCTGGAGTGCAGTGGTGCAATCTCGGCTTCACTGCAAGCCCCGCCTCCCGAGTTCAAGCGATTCTCCTGCCTCAGCCTCTCAAGTAGCTGGGACTACAGGCGCCCGCCAGCATACCCGGCTAACTTTTTTGTATTTTTAGTAAAGCGGAGTTTCACCATGTTGGTCAGACTGGTCTCAAACTCGTGACCTCAAATGATCCACCCGCCTCGCCTCCCAAATGCTGGGATTACACGCGTGAGCCACCACGCCCAGCCTATTTATTTTTTTGAGACAGGGTCTCTGCAGCTTCAACTTCCCGGGCTCTAGTGATCTTCCCACCTCAGCCTCCCAAGTAGCTGGAATTACAGGCATGTGCCACCACACTTGGCTAATTTTTAAATTTTTTGTAGCAGTGGGGTCTCACTATGCTGCCTAGGCTGATCTTGAACTCCCAGGCTCAAGTGATCCTCCCACCTTCGCCTCCCAAAGTGCTGGGATTACAGGCATGAGCCACCATGCCCACCAGGTGTGAGCCACCATGCCCACGAGCCACATGTTGGTATTTATGTATGTATGAACTCACCATAGCCATGAAAGAGACGAGGGTAACACTTGAGATGTAGAATATAAAACTATTTTAAACCATGGGCTTGCTATTATAATTGATCGGATGTTTAGCCACTCCCACAATGCTTTCAGTTTATTGCACAAATAAACACCGCAGAAAAAATTGAAAAGTAAAAGGAATCAATAAATCAATAAACAGGTTTATGCATATATGGAAACTTGAGTTTTAACAAGAGGTAACTTTTTAATCAATGGTACTGGAGCAATAGATAACCCATATAAAAATGAATTTAGATTTCTCCTTCTAGACATAATCAATAGCTAGTGGAATAAAGATCTAAATAGATGAAAAAGAGAACTTTAACTTTTTTAGAACTGAACTTCTGTTTCCCCAGTTCCTACCACAGTTCCTGGAGTACAGAAGCTAGTAAAGAAGTATTTATGAAATGGCCAGGCGTGGGTGGTTCACCCCGTAACCCAGCACTTTGGGAGGCCAAGGCAGGAGGATCACTTGAGCTCAGGAGTTCGAGACCAGCCTTGGCAACACAGTGAGACCTTGTCTCTATTATATTAAAAAATAAATAGAAGAAATTAAAAAAGAAATATTTATGAAATCAAGATTGAATAGTAAGCGGCCGAGAAAGCCAGAACTCTATTCTTCAACAACTTGGTAGGTTTTAAGATTTCTTTACAGATTTTTGGACCAGTCAAATGCCATAAACTAAGCCCTTAGCTACTGTCTACTTATTCAGCACAAGGGAAGTTTTAAATTGATAAATAAGGGAAGAGGGCTTAGGAGGCAATGAGATGGAAGTGGAACACTGAAAAGTCACAGCTTCTGGCTCAGTAAGGATAGGGGCATTTCACTGAACACCTACTTACCTTGAATGGCACAATCTATTTAGAAAAGCCTCCGTTAGGAACCAACTTTTTTTTTTTTTTTTTTTTTGAGACAGAGTCTTGCTCTGTCACCCAGGCTGGAGTGCAATGGCGCGATCTCGGCTCACTGCAACCTCCACCTCCTAGGTTCAAGCGACTCTCCTGCCTCAGCCTCCCGAGTAGCTGGGATTACAGGTACATACCACTACACCTGGCTAATTTTTGTATTTTTAATAGAGATGGGGTTTCACCATGTTGGCCAGGCTAGTTTTGAACTGCTGACCTCGTGATCCACCCGCCTCGGCCTCCCAAAGTGCTGGGATTACAGGCGTGAGCCACCATGCCCAGCCAGCAACCCACTTTTTAATATAGTCAAACAAAGGAATGAAATTATGTGGAAGAAATATTTTCCTTTATTTTATCCTCCAGATGTGTGAAGGAAAATGGTACTCTTCCATCATGTGAAACCTTCCCTCTCACCCACGCGAGTTCCAATCTCAGTGAAATTTGTGCACGCTATCACCCAGTGTCACCTAGACCTGAACCTCTCCCTGGCCCTTATTCAGCTCTTATGCCTACTCTTTCCCCTCCCTTAAGGTAATGGAGCCCACACCTCACACATTAGAACATCTGATGAGCATTTTAAGACTACAGAATCCCAGCACAGTGGCAGGAGCTGGTAGTGTCAGTTACTCAGGAGGCTGAGGCCAAACGATGGCCTGAGTCCAGGAGTTCAAGACTAGCCTGGGAAACACAGTGAGACCCTGTCTCTCAAAAAAAAAAAAAAAAAAAAAAAAAAAATCACAGAATCCCAGACCCTGAGATTGCCTGGGATTTTAATTCAATAAATCCAGGATGAGGTGTACGGGTGTCTTTGAAAAGCTCCCTAGGTGATTCAATAGCACCACCAGGTTTGGGAACCAAGAAAAATTTAATCCTTCAATACTCCCAGTTTGCAGTGTTTGTATATAACAAATAGATGGTCAGCCAATAAACTGTGTAATCTCTCCTTCTTAAATTTTGGTTTATTTCGTTTTGAAATCAAACATGAAAATGACATGTTACTACAACTGGGATTAAGATTAGGCAGAGTGAAACTACAGGGTTTCCCCCATTTAAAAAACATCACAGAGAAATCATAGGGAAGACAAAAAGCTTTGAACCTGAAATGAATACTTGTATTAAGAGGCACCTAACGGTGTCCCGGTGTCCCAGATGGTTTCCTGTGCTTTGAACACCTACGTTTTTCTCAGAAAATCCGTGTATACCATCCAGTTAACAGGGCCAGGCTGTTTGCCGTGAGAACAGGAGAGGATCCCGGGTGAGCCTTCACCCTGTTGTTTTCCCAAGAGGTGGATTTCTGCTGCTTCCAATCCCTGATCTCAACATTTCACGGATCATGACCATCAAGTAATTTCTGGCAACTAAATGATTTTAGATTGTTCCAAGAGAAGAAATTTTAAAAGTGATAGCTAAAGAAGTAGGTCATTCTCCAAGCAAATAAATTGAAAGATGGTTCATTAATCTGGAAAGGAAAAGGAGCAAAGAAGAATAAGACTGCTCTACCTCAGCTGCGTTTTTATTCTTGAACTTGCTTTTTTCCAATTTGAGTAATTTCTGGGGAAAAAGTTTTTTTGTTTTTGTTTTGTTTTGTTTTGTTTTTTAAATAGAGATAGGGTCTTGCTCTGTCACCCAGGCTATAGTCCAGTAGCATGATCATAGCTCACTGCAGCCTCATACTCCTGGGTGGAAGCAACCCTCTCACCTCAGCCTTCCAAGTAGCTACGACTACAGGTACACGCCACCACACTCAGCTACATTTTTTATTTTTTGTAGAGATAGGGTCTTGCTATGTTGCCCAGGCCACTCTTGAACTCTTAGCCTCAAGTGATCCTGATCCTCCCTTCTTGGCCTCTCAAAGTGCTGGGATTACAGGTGTGAGCCCCCACACCTGGCCAGAAAAAAAAAAACTTTAAAAATTAATTGGGCTGGGCATGGGGGCTCACACCTGTAATCCCAGCACTTTGGGAGGCTGAAGTGGGAGGATTGCTTGAGTCCAGGAGGTCCAGACCAGCCTGGGCAACAGAGTGAGACCCTGTCTCTACCAAAAATAAACAAAATTAGCCAGACATGGTGGTATGCACTTGTAGTCCCAGCTACCTGGCGGTGTGTGCCTGTAGTCCCAGCTACTCGGGAGGCTGAGGTAGGAGGGTCATTTGAGCCCAGGAGGTCGAGGCTGCAGTCAACCAAGATTGCACCACCGCATTCCAGACTGGGCAATAGAATGACAGCCTATCTCAAAAACAATAAATAAATAAAATTAAAGTTAAATGCAAATGAAAATGAAAAGTAATTAACAGTAAAACAAACCATAGCCTTTCATGCTCTGACAGCCAGGCCAGTGCATGATCAGATGGCAAGCACATGGCAGAGAAACATGATGAGGCATTCAACTTCACAGTTAAAAATGCACCAAGGAAACTGAGGTACCATTCTTCACCTAGCACATTGGCAAGAACTGGAAAATCTGATACCCATGAAGGCAAAGCATGGGAAAACAAGTGCTGATCTCTACGGTGGGAGTGCAACGTGGTAGAACCTCTTTGGAAAGTCAATTTAGGAAGGGTTAATTTTTTTTTTTTTTTTTTTTTTTTTTGAGACGGACTCTCGCTCTGTCGCCCAGGCTGGAGTGCAGCGGCGCGATCCCGGCTCACTGCAAGCTCCGCCTCCCGGGTTCACGCCATTCTCCTGCCTCAGCCTCTCCGAGTAGCTGGGACTACAGACGCCCGCCACCACGCCCGGCTAATTTTTTGTATTTTTAGTAGAGACAGGGTTTCACCGTGGTCTCGATCTTCTGACCTCGTGATCCGCCCGCCTTGGCCTCCCAAAGTGCTGGGATTACAAGCGTGAGCCACCGTGCCTGGCCTAAATTTTTTGTTTTTGTTTTTGAGACGGAGTCTTGCACTGTCGCCCAGGCTGGAATGCACTGGTGAGATCTCAGCTCACTGCAATCTCCCCCTCCCAGGTTCAAGAGATTCTCCTGCCTCAGCCACCCAAGTAGCTGGGATTACAGGCACCCACGATCACACCCAGCTAATTTTTTGTATTTTTAGTAGAGACGAGGTTTCACCATGCTGGCCAGGCTGGTCTTGAACTCCTGACCTCGTGATTCACCTGCCTCGGCCTCCCGAAGGGCTGGGATTACAGGCATGAGCCTCCACACCTTGCTGGGTAAAATTTTTAAATGCATATAAAGCTTGCAATTCAGCAATTACACTTATGGACTAGGACAATCTAAATAGAAACCCAAGGAATTGGTCAAATCATTACAGGGCTTCAACCCACAAAAGGGAAATTTATGCACCCAAATTAATAAGAATGGGGGCAGTTATTTATGTCCTGATATGAAAAGACATCCAAAACCTAAAGTTGCAGAATCTACACGTGATATGGTCTTTTTCTGAAATGGAAAAGACTGTGCCATTTTTATCTACTTTCATGTGCATTAAGTTTTTGAAAGAATATGTAAGAAGCCATCATATTGGCTTCAAATTATTACTTAAATTTGTAAGTAATTTACCCTACTTATAAATTTAAGTTCTCAATCATTCATATTTTTAAAAAAATAAACATTAAATGAATCTTGCTATGCAATGACTTTAAATAAAAATCATTAATAAGGGTAAACAAATGCTTTTGATCTTTTTTTTGTTTTTGAGACGGAGTCTCTCTGTCGCCCAGGCTGGAGTGCAGTGGTGCCATCTCGGCTCATTGCAAGCTCCACCTCCCGGGTTCACGCCATTCTCTTGCTTCAGCTGGGTGGATCACGAGGTCAGGAGTTTGAGACCAGCCTGGCCAACATGGTGAAACCCCATCTCTACTAAAAATACAGAAAATTAGCTGGGCATGGTGGTGGGCGCCTGTAATCCCAGCTACTCGGAAGGCTGAGGCAGAAGAATCGCTTGAACCCGGGAGGCAAAGGTTGCAGTGAGCCAAGATTGCGCCATTGCACTACAGCCTGGTCAACAAGAGGGAAACTCTGTCTCAAAAAAAAAAAAA
>NW_026652304.1:2410502-2417571 GCF_009828535.3 Hylobates moloch
CTATAAATTCTAATTTCTAACTTCATGAATGGCTACTGCATATAGAATTATAGAGACGGGGGATGATGCCATTTAGTTTGAGTTTTCCTGCACTGGTGTTCTTTAACCACTGAATATGTATTAAAACTAACTAAGACAAAGGAAAATAAATAATTTATTGGTATTTTTAAAAACAAAACATTTTATTTCCATTTTGTTATCTTACAAGATCCAAACTAGAATAATCTTATAATATCAGCTTAAAGCTGTAAAGGCATAGAAATTAGTCAACCCAAAAGAGGATGCACATTTCAAGGCCTTTTCTTCATAGAAGGAAATAGTTCAAGTGAAAATCCCCACTGATCTTATTCATCCACTAGCCCATAAGCTGTAATGGATTTAAAGGAAGCCGTGCGATTCCTGCAGTCTATCGGTACCCAAAAGAATCATCCCCACATCCATATCTCCAATTTTTGGTCTCTGTTCTGATCAGAAAGTAGCAGCTCTTATAATCTGGTGAAAATCCACAGGAATATAGGTAGCCACAGACACAGAAACATCCCTCTATTAAGAAACATATAATTCTTGCCTTAAATTCTGGCCCATTTTTGTAACACTGGTGATGTAGTCACTTTGAGGCCATCTTCATTCTCCATTTCCATTGCTAAACAAGTGGCAAATAGGAGGAAGCATATGACCTCAGCTTATGGAGGAATTATGAAATGCAGCTGGCCGCCTCAATTGTCTATTTTTTTTTTTTCTTTGAGACAGAGTCTCGCTCTGTCGCCCAGACTGGAGTGCAGTGGCTCCATCTCGGCTTATTGCAAACTCTGCCTCCCGAGTTCACGCCATTCTCCTGTGTCAGCCTCCCGAGCGGCTGGGACTACAGGAGCCCACCACCACGCCCGGCTAATTTTTTGTATTTTTAGTAGAGATGGGGTTTCACAGTGTTAGCCAGGATGGTCTCGATCTCCTGACCTTGTGATCCACCCACCTCAGCCTCCCAAAGTGCTGGGATTACGGGCGTGAGCCACCGTGCCCGGCCAATTGTCTGTTTTAATGCACGAGAGTCAAACACATCCTTAAATTTACCAGTCAGACAATGGATTCTTCTATTTGAGTACATCTTTATGTTTTGGTGATTCATGGCTCTTGTAATCAAATGGAACCATAGCTTGTGGAGCTAACAAGAGTCCCCATCTCCCCACCTGCCAGAGACAATGGCCTCACCCTGTCGCAACAGACCATTGTTCAATGTCCAGCATTGAAATCATTCATCAGGCAATAAATATAGAAAGGCTAATTGATTATGATTGTCCAGACTTAGTCTGGAGCCTGGCTCCAGAAATCAAGATTAGCCAGACACATGGAAGTCAGTTTGTCACTGCTCACCCCACCCTCTGTTGCCACCTGAATATGTTGCCACCTTAATATTTTTTTAAGACAAATTTTTAAAAACAGACAAGGAATAATGTGAAGTGTGAGGCTTTACTTACCACCAGCATTCAGGTCATCTAATCTTCCTGCACCCTGCAGTTGTGAAACGGCCATGTCTCAAAATTAAACCCTGGCAGATAACAGATCAAGCCACTCCCCCCTCGCCCCCGCCCGGATCTTACATATAAAGACTGTAAAAGATTTCCAGTCTATCTCTGGATCTAAGGGAAAAAATAAAGATTACAAAAGATTGAATAGAAGATAAAAACTCCTTCCATTTTACAGAAATGCACCATAGATAAAACCAAGATTTCTGCTTTAGTGCATCTAACTGTTAAGCCTGGGTAATCAAAAGCTTGTTTAACTCTCCATTTGACCTAATACAAGTGATAATTCAACCAGTGTAATGTCCGTTCAGAAAAGGGCACTTAGTCAGTAACTGGTAATTAAAATTAGCAGAAAAAAAAGGAAAGTCAATCCAATTGCTAAACAGATACCATGCATGTGATATAAATGTCAGCTATTAGATAGAAAAAGATCTGCCTACAACCTTTAATTAATGATCACATTCTATCCAAGGAGGGAAAAATGATGTATTAGCTTAAATCTCCCCAACCGTCCATAGACACATCAAGGAAGTTCAAGACATAATCCTATGTAACTCAGGGTATGAAATGGTCTCATTTGAGCCATATGCACTTAATATATTTGTCTATTTAAGATAAAACCCAATTTGAAATTGCAACGCTAACAAGTCACTCTATATCTAGAGAAACAGAATCCAAAGCCCCCAAATCTGAGGTTTTTGGCCAAAGTAGTCACTTGATCTATTAATAACCGAACAGACTGACTTGCCTTAGTCACTATCATCATCAGTCTCACGTGATAATGAAATGATCAAGGGTTAAATTGTAGTAAAATCAGATAGGTCAAGGTATTCTCCAACTTGATATTCTCCAATCAAAACCAAGGAGCCAATATCACCCCTTCCTCTTTCCACAAGTATTCCTGAGAGCTGACTCTGCCAGACAGCATGGCACGCATGAAGGTACACCGTCGGTCGGCACAACCAGGCGTGTTCCCTGTCCCTGTGAAGTATTCAGAACAGCCAGAACACTAAACCCACACATGTGAAAACTGCTGGGACGGGTCCATGGTGCCACGGAGCCTGGAGTGGGAGATGGGATTACTTGGAGGTCAGGAATTGGAGCTTAACAAGAAGAGGGGAGGCAAGGGCCATGGTGCTGAGTCATTCTTAATTGGGGAGTCCTTTTGAAAAGACATTTGTGTTCAAAGCCTGAGTGATAAATTTGGCTAGTTGAAATGAAAACTAAATACATTCCAAGGATACATGTAAGTGTATTGATTTGTCTCCAAATTGATAACTGGGCACTATGCCAACAAGTTCAATGATATTCTGGATGTCATTTAAGTGATGTTTTAAAAGGAGGTTGTTTGGCTGCTTCAAGACGGTTGGCAACTTGGAAAGAGGAAAAGGATAAGGTTACGGAAGAAGGAAAAAGAGAACAGAAGGAATATTTTTAAGTAAACAAATTCAAGTTTACTGGGAAGGGAATAAATCCCGTATTTCAGGGTGGACAGTTAGTAAGATCTGAAGGAGTATAAAAGCCAGGGCGGTGGGGGGAATGTCACCCAACTGCAAGTTTTTAGCAATTATACCTTAAAATTATTTTCATCACTAGACTCTGAACACTGATTACAGAGCCACTTTGACAGTAGCTGGCATCAAAACATTATGTGCATACAGTAAGTATTAAAATGCGACTTGGATCTCAAAAGGATAGTACATTCCTCAGGCCAGAAGCTTAAGCATCTCTTAGAAAAACCTACATAGCACAGAGGCACAGTTAGTACTTAATATCTAGGGACCACAGATTTTACAAGTAGTTATGAATCAAAGACTGGAGGTAAAAACTATATTATTAACAGCAGTCTCTCAGCCCAAATGAGACTAGGACAGCTAAGGAGGTCAAGGCAATTAGGTCATGGTTATAGGTTCCTTTTTTTTTTTTTTTCATATTGTAAACATCTACACCTCCTGCGATAACTCACGTGCTCTATCCTCAAATTTGACATACCGCAAATTTAACTATTAAACATGGTTATCCACATCTTTCTACAAGGTATCACAAGGGTACCTTCGTGATACCAGTAGAGTGAAGCCTTGCTAATGAATACACGCGCTGGAAAATACATCTAAAATACGACGACCAGAACAAGCCACAGTCTTGGCGGCTGTCCTGGCCCACAAGAAATATTCCAGCCTTGAAGACTGAAGCCGATAAAATGCAGTCGTTTCAGCACTGCGTCCAGGGAAGAGTACCCGGAATGCTCGTTACACTCCGACCCCATCCTTCGAGAACTTCTAGCCACTCTAGTGTGTGTTTGGCCAACTGAGTCTGCAGGCAAAGCGCTGAGCGAACGCGAGGGCGCTGGCTGGTTTGCGAAACCTGTCATTCCTTCTGGAAACGCAGCGCCTGCCCAGGTTTTCCCAGGCTCCGAGCGAGCTACACCCCAGGCTTTGCCTCGGGAAGGCGGTGCCTGCTCGGGCCGCTGCCGCAGGAGGACTGGGTACCAAACCCGCTCGCTCCAGGCACCGCTGGCATCCAGGGAGGTACGCGGCGGGGAACCCGAGGGTGGTTGGGCTCCCCGGCAGGCTCCACCTCGCGTCCTGGCCTCACAGCTGACTTTCCGCATCTCCGAGCTCCAGAGGGCCGGCCCGGGGTCCATTCTCCACGGATCCCCCCGCGCAGCTCCTCCGCCTCGGGCTGGATGGCTCCCACCGGAAGGGTGCGGAGAAAGGCTCAGCCGCCGTGGGCAGGGCGCGGGTTTTATTACTGCGGATGGCGCAGTGGCCTCCCCTGGAGCCCCGCGACAAAGATGCAAGCCCCCCGCCGCGCTCGCCGCTGCTCTGGCCCCGCCCCGGCGCAAAAGACCCTGAAAAGCCTCCAAAGAGGGGTTCGCACTCCTGAGTTTGCAGATGGGGCTGGATGAGCTGGGAAGTTCTCTCGGCGGAAATCGGAGGGACCCCCCACCCCCACCCCAAAGACCCGCGCCTCCCGGCGCAGGTGGCCCGGCACGCCCGTACCTTGGTGGCGGGGTCCGCGGCAGCGATGGCGGGGTCCCCGGTGGTGTCTGGCGCCGCCTCGGCCGAGGGGCCGCCGCCGCTGGGCTCAGGCTCAGCCGGCGTGGAGCTCCCCTCGGGCGGCTGCTCCGGGCTGCGCTGCTCGGTGGAGCTTCCGGCGCCCATGGCTCCTCCGCACTTCTCCCGCGCCTAGCCGCCGGGTTACGCCTTCCCCAAGCCGCAGGGACAGGGGCAAGAGCCAAAAGACGCGCGCCCGCGAGGTCCCAAGAGCGCCTTCCTTCGCCGCCAGCCTCCTGCGAACGCGCCCAGCCTGCGAATGAAGGAGACGCGCTCGCGGCAAACTCCTTAAAAGAAAAGGAAAAAAAAAAAAAGGCCACCTCTTAGCCTCCGCCTCCCTCCCCCTGGTTTTTCCCTCGCTTCATCACATGAGCACAGCCCCAGACACGCCTTGCAGCAGCATCTGCCCCCAGGCTGCCGGGACCAGAGGCGCTGCGACGCGCCAGCTCAGGTCCAGGCAGCAGCCCACCGGCCCTCGGGCGCCTCCTGTTTCTAACAGGGGGACTAGAGCTGCGGGGACGACCCAGGGCCTCAGAAGGCAAGAGAGCAGGGGAGCAAAAAGCCTGCCGGTGACACTGGATTCTCTGGGGTTTATTAAATGATGGATCACCCAAGGCAGGAGCTTCTGCTGCAGCCGAATTTCAGCTCGCCCAGGAGCGAGTCCGAGTCCCCATTTGCTTTCCTGCAGACTGTGTTTAACTCCAAACATTTGTTCCAGCCTCCTCCCCATTAGCAGGAGAAAGGCAAGCGCTCCCTGGCTCCTCCTGAGTGCGACCATATTTGGGCACCTCACGTGGCAAGAGCAGGGAACCGAGAGGTTAACGCAGTCAGGCCACGGATGAGGTGGGCCACGCAGGCCCACGCTCTCCTATCCTCCGGAACAAGTGATGTCAGGCGATGCCATCAGCAGTGCTAGCCGCCCCCCTTCCCCCGGGGAACGGAACGGGGGAAATGAGGCTGTTACCGGAAATGTGCCCGTCCTTCTTTGAGGGCCTGTGCTGGGGGTTACCCATCCAGGCCACCTCTGCTCCGAGCGATGCTGAGGCATGACAGCATAGATCTGTTCCTTTGCCATCAGCCTTTCTCAAAAGACGAAGACTAAATAATATCAATACAAGTGGCTTGCATCCTTTCATTTCCGACCCTTGAATATAATGTGTATTATATGAACATGGCAGCCAATCAATAAGTATTTGAACTAAATTAAATTTGTAGCTGGATTGCTTGGCGCAAAGCATTAAGGCTTTGGGGCTGAAAGACAAAATTTATTCCAGTTGTAACTAGCAACCGAGTGCCCCAGTTTTCACAAATACTTTGAATCTCCATTAAGAATGAAGAAACCAGCCTGGTTAACATAGCGAGACCTTGTCTCTACAAAAAATAAAAAAATTAGCTAGGCGCAGTGGTGCACCTGTAGTCCCAGCTACTCAGGAGGCTGGGGAGGCTGGGGTGGAAGGACGACTTCAGCCCAGGAATTCGAGGCTGCAGTGAGCTATGATTGTGCCACTGCACTCCATCCTAGTCGACAGAGCAAGATTCTGTCAAAAAAAAAAAAAAAAAAAAGAAAGAAAAAGAAAAAAAGAAAGAAAGAAGGAAGAAACTTTTGGAATATTCACACTACATTCCAGATAAATATCTCATACTCAGATTTAGTACAATTTTGTAGAACATTGGTGTAAGCAGTAGTTCAGCACTAGGACGTTTCATGCCTAATGAATTGCATGAATCGAATGGTATCCTGGGAACCATAGGTTAGTTACTCATCATCAAATTTGTTTTCTGAATTAATTTTTTTTCTTTTTCTTTTTTGAGACAAGGTCTCGCTGTGTTGCCCAGGCTAGTGTTGAACTGGGCTCAAGTGATCCTCCTGCCTTGGCCTCTCAAAGTGCTGGGATTATAGGTGTGAACCACCACACTGGGCCTGTTTTCTGAATTAATTATTTTTATTTAAAGGACTACACAAAGGCCAGTTTATCTGGAGTTTATCTCTTAAGAAATAGTATATTTGCAAAATGCTTAGTTTTAGGAATTTATACACATTTCCGCCATTTTGACTTAAATTTTGACTATTTAGGAAACATTAGAATTCTTATTCTGTACCAAGCACTGTTCAATGCACTTTACATAATAATCTTTACAATAACCCCATGGGATAGACAGTATTATTCTCATTTTACCATTGGCAGGTGGGGGAGGAGTAGGCCCAGAGGAATTAAATTGTGTGCTTTAGGTTTCACACCCGGGAGTTGGAAGAGCAGGAAGTCCAACTAGCATCTGCCTTCAAGGTTCACACTTCACCACCGCATGGCACTCCCCTTCCCTTTCCATCAACTGTGTTCTCTCCTCTCAGGGGTGTTAGTGAAACGTGGCATTTGGACCTCACTTAGGATTTTAAGAGCAAAAATCACTGTTAAAACCTACTTGAGGCCAGATGCGGTGGCTTACACCTGTAATCCCAGCACTTTGGGAGGCCGAGGTGGGTGGATCACC
>NW_026652304.1:2422571-2429119 GCF_009828535.3 Hylobates moloch
GGATTATTTTAGAGCATTAATTATAATTTGCTAATTATAAACTAGAAGAATTAACAGTTTTATTCAATTCATGAGTACTTAATCTAAAGTTCATATGGAAGCTACAGAAAACGTTCAATTTACAGATGAAGTTTAAAGCTCAGCCACTTGTAGACATACATCACATATATATATATGCAAATGCTATCCTTGTAACTCTTAAGGAATTTATTGCTTTGGAGTTAAGTATAAAGCCAGCTATTTGGATCTCAGTTTCATTTACCAAGGTTTAAGACTGGCACCTGACTCAAATTCAGGATTACTCTAAAGTAACAAAGGAGAGACTGGAACCAAGATAGAGTAAATGATGTGTCCAATATGGAGAAATAATTTTTCAGGATGCAGTGTTAGAAGATACCAGAAGGTAGGCCGGGCGCGGTGGCTCACGCTTGTAATCCCAGCACTTTGGGAGGCCGAGGCGGGCGGATCACGAGGTCAGGAGATCGAGACCACGGTGAAACCCTGTCTCTACTAAAAATACAAAAAATTAGCCGGGCGTGGTGGCGGGCGCCTGTAGTCCCAGCTACTCGGAGAGGCTGAGGCAGGAGAATTGCTTGAACCCGGGAGGCAGAGCTTGCAGTGAGCCGAGATTGCGCCACTGCACTCCAGCCTGGGTGACAGAGCGAGACTCCGTCTCAAAAAAAAAAAAAAAAAAAGAAGATACCAGAAGGCATATGGAAGGTATCTACATTCCAGGGTAGATCAAGTGGCTGTAATCCTCACAATTTCAAATCCCTTTTACGAAGGACCCTATAAGTATCCAACATTAAAATATATACATTTTCACATATTAATTCAATAAACTTTCACTGAGTTGAGTGCCAGGCAAAATGCAGAGGACTTTTCAAAGTTGGAAATTTTGCTTCAATAAGTCAACATTACTTACTCAAAACAAAGCTATTATACAATATATTATACGATGCGAACTGTAGATTTTATGTTCCTCTACCAACTTAAATCCCTTTGTGACCTGGTGCAGTGGCTCACGTCTATAATCCCAGTACTTTGGGAGGCAGAGGCGGGTGGATCACCTGAGGTCAGGAGTTTGAGACCAACCTGGCCAGCATGTTGAAACCCCGTCTCTACTTAAAAAATATACAAAAATTAGCTGAGCGTGGTGGCATGAGCCTGTAATCCCAGCTACTTGGGAGGCTGAGGCAGGAGAATTGCTTGAACCTGGGAGATGGAGGTTGCAGTGAGCCAAGACCACCACTGCACTCCAGCCTGGGCGACAGAGTAAGACTCTGTCTCAAAAAAAAAAAAAAAAGATTAGGTTGTGAATTGATAAACATCTCAACTAGCAATACACAAAGGAAAGGTGGATAAACTGATCTAATGTTTATTTTGTATTCCTTTAAGTTAGCTTGCTAAATGCTTTTAAAATCATAACAATAGCAATAAACCTATATAAATATGCCCAAATGATTTTTGACAAAGGCTCAAAAGTATTCACATGGAGATGTCACTAGTAAATAAATAAATAAATAAATGTATTTTTTTAAAAACACAAAAGTGCAAAAGTAATTCAGTGGTGGATGACAGCCTTTCAACAAATGGTGCTGAAGCAATTGAACATTCACGGGCAAAAAGTTAACCCTGACTTACGTCACACACCTGATAAAATAATTAACTACAAATAGATCACAGACTCACATGTAAAACATAAAACTGTAAAACTTTTAGAAAAGACAGGAGAAGGCCAGGTGCGGTGGCTCACGCCTCTAATCCCAGCACTTTGGGAGGCTGAGGCGGGTGGATCACGAGGTCAGGAGATCGAGACCATCCTGGCTAACAAGGTGAAACCCTATCTCTACTAAAAATGCAAAAAATTAGCCGGGCGTGGTGGCGGGCGCCTGTAGTCCCAGCTGCTTGGGAGGCTGAGGCAGGAGAATGGTGTGAACCTGGGAGGCGGAGCTTGCAGTAAGCCAAGATCTCCCCACTGCACTCCAGCCTGGACGACAGAGCAAGACTCCATCTCAAAACAACAAAAAAAAGAAAAGACAGGAGAAAATCTTAGAGAGCTAAGCCAAAGCAGGATAGTTCTTAGACTTGATAAAAAAAGCATGATCCATAAGAGGAAAAACTATAAATTGGACTTCACCAAAATTTAATACTTTTGTCCTACATAAGACCCAGTTGAGAAGATGAAAAGAAAAGCTACAGATTGGGAGAAAATGTTTGCAAACCACATATCCCACAAGGGACTAGTATCTAAATATAGAAAGAATTCTTAAAACTCAGCAGTAAAAAAACAAGCAAACAAACAAAAAATCAACGAGAACACAGGTAAAAGACTTGAAGGAACATTTCATCAAAGAGGATCTACAGGTGGCAAATAAATTGTGTGCAATTTGGGAAAAGCAAATTAAAACCACAGTGAGATATCACTACATAAAGATCAGGGTGGCTAAAATGAAAAAAATAGTGACAATGCCAAATGCTGATGAGGCTGCAGAGAAACTGGATCACTCATACGTTGCTGGTGGGAATGTAATATGGCATAGTCACTCTGGAAGACAGTTTGGCAGCTTCTTTTTTTTTTTTTTTTTAACTGAGTCTCGCTCTATCGCCCAGGCTGGAGTATGGTGTGCGATCTTGGCTCACTACAACTGCCACCTCCCAGGTTCAAGCGATTCTTGTGCCTCAGCCTCCCAAGCAGCTGGGATTACAGGCGCAAATCACGCCCAGCTAATTTTTGTATTTTTAGTAGAGACAGGGTTTCACCATGTTGGCCAAACTGGTCTCGAACACCTAACCTCAAGTGATCTGCCTGCCTCAGCCTCCCAAAGTGATGGGATTACAGGTGTGAGCCACCATGCCTAGCCGGCAGCTTCTTAAAAAACTAAGAAGCTGGGCTGGGCACGGTGGCTCACGCCTGTAATCCCAGCACTTTGGGAGGCCGAGGTGGGTGGATCACAAGGTCAGGAGTTCAAGACCTGCCTGGCCAAGATGGTGAAACCCCATCTCTACTAAAAATACCAAAAAAAATTAGCCGGGCATGGTGGTGGGTGCCTGTAATCCCAGCCACTCGGGAGGCTGAGGCAGAGAATTGCTTCAACCCGGGTGGCGGAGGTTGCAGTGAGCCAAGATTACGCCACTGCACTCCAGCCTGGGCGACACCGAGACTCATCTCAAAAAAAAAAAACAAAAAACTAAGAAGCCAAAAAACAAAAAAGACAAGAAACAAACAACTACCATACCATATGACCTTACAGTTACACTCCTGGAGCTTCACATAACAACTTGAACATGCATGTTTATACCAGCTTTACTTGAAATAGCCCCAAAATGGAAAACCTAGATGCCCTTCAACATGTTGGTTAAACAAACCGATCTGCCCGTACCATGAAATACTAGTCAAAAATAAAAAGAAATAAACTATTAATACATGCAACAACCTGCATGAATCTCCAGAGAATTCTGCTGAAAGAAACCTGCCGATCCCCAAAGGTTCCATACAAATGATCCCATTTATATGACAGACTTGAAATGGCAAAATTACAGGAATGAAGAGGTCAGTGGTAGCTAAGGGTTAAAGAAGGGTAGAGAGTAGAGAGAACTGGGTGTTGCTGTAAGAATGCAACAAGAGGGATTTTTATGGGATGGGAATGTTCTGTTCCTTGACTGTATCAATGTCAATATCTTGGTTGTGATATTGCACTCTATTTTTGCGAGATGTTACTATTGGGGAAAACTGGGCGAAGGGTATACAGGATCTCTCTGTATTATTTCTCACAACTGCATGGTAATCCACAATTAACTCAAAATGAAAATTTTAATTTCTGAAAAAGAATGATAAAATATGTATTTTCAGATGGGCTAAAATAAAGGTCCAAGGTACCTGTTTATGTTCAACTTACAGCCTCCTTCACTTTCCAGTATCTTTGAAATACCCTTTTAATATTAAAATAAGCCAAGATAGAGATCAACACAGTATTAATAGGTTGGTATTTTGTTTTGCGTGTAAGCTTGTTAACTCTGAAACAATCAGACTTGATAAAATACAGAAACAATAGATTTCCTGACTCTGCAGTGCTTTGTACAAAGCTCCTTTCACTCCTTGGCTTCATCTTGCCAGTGAAGAAGTAGTGGACACACCTATAATCTTCCTGGCTGATACCATTTCCAAATGCTCCTGCAAGAGTCTCTCGCCTCACTGTTTCTCTACTCACCAATGTGTAGCATGGCTCTAGTTTGTAAAATGCATGTTGGAATCTAATGGATCATGAAGATGTGTTCAGAGTCAGATAAAGAAAAAAAGGGCCAGGCGCGGTGGCTCACGCCTGTAATCCCAGCACTTTGGGAGGCTGAGGCGGGTGGATCATCAGAGGTCAGGAGTTCGAGAACAGCCTGACCAACATAGTGAAACCCCATTTCTACTAAAAATACAAAAATTAGCCGAGTGCAATGGCGCACACCTGTAGTCCCAGCTACTTGGGAGACTGGGGCAGGAGAATTACTTGAAGCCAGGAGGTGGAGGTTGCAGTGAGCTGAGATCGCACCGTGCCACTGCACTCCAGCCTGGGCAACAAGAGAAAAACACAAAAAAAAAAAAAGAAAAGAAAAAAGGGATGACTTTGGGGTTTTAAATGTTCATTTTCTAGAGTAAATTTAATTTGAACAAAATTGAGCATGGTTCATACTTTCTGAATTTGGAAAATCCATATCATTCTTATTGCCTATATTTAATAACAACTATTATATATTCACTTGCCTGTAAACATTTGCAACACTCAGGGTAATGCAGCAAGACACTCTCCAAGATTAACACATAAGTAAACTATTTTTCTTTTTATAGATGGGGGTCTCACTACGTTGCCCAGGCTGGTCTTGAACTCCTGGGCTCAAGCAATCCTCCTGCCTCAGCCTCCTAATATAACCATTCTATAATTATGTTTTTAAAAAGCTTCAATAATGATTAAAGCTCTCAGCACATAGTATTCACCAACATTAGAAGCTATTTTTTTCTTTTTCTTTTTTAGAGGCAAGGTCTCACTGGGTCTCACCCAGGCTGGAGTGCAGTAGTGTGATCACAGCTTATTGCAGCCTTGACTTCCTAGGCTCAAATAATCCTCCCACCTCAGCCTCCTGAGTAGATGAGACTACAGGTGTGCACCATCACACGTAGCTAATTTTTTTCATTTCTGTAGTGACAGGGTCTCCCTATGTTGCCCAGGCTGGTCTCAAACTCCTGGCCTAAAGCAATCCTCCCCCCTCAGCCTCTCAAAGCACAGGGATTAGAGGCATAAGCCTCCATACCCGGCCAGAAGCTGATTTTTTTTTTTTTTTTTGAGATGGTGCCTGGCTCTGTCGCCCAGGCTGGAGTGCAGTGGTGTGATCTCGGCTCACTGCAACAACCTCTGCCTCCCAGGTTCAGGCAATTCTCCTGCCTCAGCCACCTGAGCAGCTGGAATTACAGGCGCATGCCACCAAGCCCCAGCTAATTTTTGTATTTTTAGTAGCAACAGAGTTTTACCATGTTGGTCTGGCTGGTCTCAAACTGCTGACCTCTATGAGATCCTTTGAGATCTATGAGACGGGCTTGGTTTGAAAAAACTAGCAATTAAGTTGAAGAATAATTTCCCCCCATTCTAACACTGTTTTTCTCAGTACAAGTTACAAGAGCAACCTCCTTTACTTCTTTGTTTTATTTTAGATACAGAATCTTGCTCTGTCACCCAGGCTAGAGTGCAGTGGCACATTTACGGCTCACTGCAGCCTCAACCTCCTGGACTCAACTGACCCTCCTGCCTCAGTCTCCCCAGTAGCTGGGACTACAGGCCTGTGCCACCATACCATGCCTGCCTCAACCTCCCAAAGTGCTGAGATTCCAGGCGTGAGCCACCGCACCCGGCCCAGAAGCTGATTGTTGAGCAGAATGAGACTCGGGTGCTGACAGTGGAGCTAGCCCTAGCCCCAAATATGTCTGCATGGAAGGAGTTTCGATCTGCAACACTTCATTGTATTCAAGTAAAATGGTTTCTTGACACTTTGGAGATATGCAGAGAATTCCATCTTGGCCCCTCTCCCATGTAATGGTATGCCTAAATTTGGTGTCAGGGAGAAGAGGTAAGGGGATATAAAATGTTTCTGTATACCTCTCCTCCAGACTTTCAGAGATTTAAGAGCTTTAAATATCTCATTCTCCAGTCTAGGGAGGAAGACACTGTGGACTTTCTCCACTCATGATAAGAACTGGCTGAAAGAGCTGATTCACCATTTGTTCCTGGCTTCATAGTTTCTTTGAGATCTATGAGATGGGCTTGGTTTGAAAAAACCAGCAATTAAGTTGAAGAATAATTTCCCCCCATTCTACAACTGTTTTGCTTAGTACAAGTTGCAAGAGCAACTTCCTTTATTTCTTTATTTTAGAGACGGAGTCTTGCTCTGTCACCCAGGCCAGAATGCATTGGCACGTTTATGGCTCACTGCAGCCTCGACATCCTGGAATCAATTGATCCTCCTGCCTCAGCCTCCCCAGTAGCTGGGACTACAAGCATGTGCCACCA
>NW_026652304.1:2429219-2431123 GCF_009828535.3 Hylobates moloch
CTCCAGCCTGGGTGACAGAGCAAGACTCTGTCACCCAGGCTGGAGTGCAGTGGCACGATCTCAGCTCACTGCAAGCTCTGCCTCCCGGGTTCATGCCATTCTTCTGCCTCAGCCTCCCAAGTAGCTAGGACTACAGGTGCCCGCCACCAGGCCCGGCTAATTTTTTGTATTTTTAGTAGAGATTGGGTTTCACCATGTTAACCAGGATGGTCTCAATCTCCTGACCTTGTGATCTGCATGCCCAGCTAATTTTTTGTAGAGACGGAGTTTCGCCATGTTGCCCAGGCTGGTCTCGAACTCGTGGGCTCAAGGGATCTGCCTGCCTTGGCCTCGCAAAGTGGTGGGATTATAGGCCTGAACCACAGAGCTCAGCCTAGAGCAACTTTCTTTAAATATATTGTCATCCAAAACCTTAAAACCATATAGATAATTAAGTGGGAGTCTCTTCCTTCCCACCCAAGCCATAGTTGGGATTCCGGAAATTGTTTGGAGCAGGTAAAAATGTTTGGGCTTGGCTCTCATTCGAGTTCTTTCTTAAAGCTGCAAACGTTTCAGTCACTGCCCATATACTACTTATTTGTTATATATTCATCATGAGAGCTGCTGATCTGATGTGAAGTCCCTTATCTGCCCCACCCTTTCCAGACACCCACTCCTGCTCCATGCAATGGAGGCAGTTTGCTGCAGGAAAACTTGCCCCAGGGCTTTCTTGGTCTTCCTGGAGCCTCTAGCAGCCTAAGTTATGTGTCCTGGAACCCCTAGACCCTTGGAGAAATTGGCACAATTATTCATCCCTTTGTGGGGTGGGGGTGAGAGGGGCCTGCCTGGGACAGGCCCCAAGAACAATGAAGTTACTCTCTTGATAAATTGGACGTATTTTATGTTATTTATTTTTTATTTTTTATTTATTTATTTATTTTTGAGACGGAATCTCGCTCTGTCACCCAGGCTGGAGTGCAGTGGCGCAGTCTCGGCTCACTGCAAGCTCCGCCTCCCGGGTTCACACCATTCTCCTGCCTCAGCCTCTCCGAGTAGCTGGGACTACAGGCGCCCGCCACCACGCCCGGCTAATTTTTTGTATTTTTAGTAGAGACGGGGTTTCACCGTGGTCTCGATCTCCTGACTCGTGATCCGCCTGCCTCGGCCTCCCAAAGTGCTGGGATTACAAGCGTGAGCCACCGCGCCAGGCCATGGACGTATTTTAAACCAGTGCATTGTCTTTTTTGTTTTGTTTGTTTGTTTTGGTGGGGCAAGGGGCTGACTACAAAATAGGAAAACTAATCAGTGTGATTTAAGCCAGATAGGGTGGTGCACGCCTGTAGTAGTCCTAGCTACTCGAGGGCTGAGGCAGGAAGATTGCTTGAGCCCTGGGGTTCAAGACCAGCCTGAGCAGCATTGTTACCGAGAGGGGTCCGGATCCAGACCTCAAGAGAGGATTCTTGGACCTTGCACAAGAAAGAATTTGGGGCGAGTCCATATCAGAAAGTGAAAGCAAATTTATTAGGAAAGTAAAGGAATAAAAGAATGGCTACTCCACAGACAGAGCAGCAGCACGGGCTCCTCGCTGGCTATGTTATTTCTTGATTATCTGCTTAACAAGGAGAGGATTATTCGTGCATTTCTCTGGGAAAGGTGTGGGCAGTTCCAGGAACTGAGGGTTCCTCCCCTTTTAGACCATATAGGGTAACTTCCTGACGTTGCCATGGCATTTGTAAGCTGTCATGGTGCTGGTGGGAGTGTCTATTAGCATGCTAATACGTTATAATTAACATATAATGAGCAGTGAAGATGACCAGAGGTCACTTTTGTCGCCATCTTGGTTTTGGTGGGTTTTGACCAGCTTCTTTACCACAGACTGTTTTATTAGCAAGGTCTTTGTGACTTGTACCTTGTGCCAACCTCCT
>NW_026652304.1:2431223-2474272 GCF_009828535.3 Hylobates moloch
CTCATCCTGTGACTTAGAATGCCTAACCTCCTGGGAATGCAGCCCAGTAGAGCTCAGCCTTATTTTACCCAGCTCCTATTCAAATTGGAGTTGCTCTGGTTCAAACACCTCTGACAGCACCCCATCTCTACAAAAAAAAAAAAAAAATAGCCGGAAGTAGTGGTCCATACCTGTAGTTCCAGCTACTGGGGAGGCTGATGTGGGAGGATCCCTTGAGCCTGAGAGTTTGAGGCTGCAGTGAGCCATGATAGCACCACTGCACTCCAGCCTGGTTAACAGAAGGAGACTGTCTTAAAAAAACATACAAAAACAAACAAACAAAAACAATAACAACAACTACGAAAAACCAACATTAAATAATGTGATCTATCTCACTGATCATTGTGGAATCAAAAGCTTCCACCAATTCAAAGTGAGAGTTTAGTCTATGAATCAATAGCTGATGAACAAGAGATGAGATCAATTAACATGACAGACTTAGCCACTTGGGGAGATTATTTTCTAGAGGACAAATTGATGAAAACAACAGGAATTACAACCCGTTAATCTGTCTTAGGACCTAGAAAATGAGGAAAACTATTTATCTTGAAAATAATCATTGGGTATGATCATTAAAGCCCCCTTAATTCAGATTCTCTCTTCTGGTTGCACTCTAAGCCTATCATGATTTCCCATGAAAGCAAGAATTCTGAACCTGAGATTCTCCAGAATTTTCCATGAGCAACAATTCTAAGTAATGACCAAGGTGCTGCACGCAGGGCCATGCCCAACCAGCAGGCTCTCGGAGGACTCTTGAGGTGGAAATGAAAACAGGTAACTTTCATTTATATGTGTTTCATCTCATTCTATTTTAATTACTAATTTGAGTACAGTCTGCACCAGGTAAGATGGTTAGATCAATGAAGGGCCACATATATGATGGTGGTCCCATAAGATGATAATGGAGCTGAGAAATTCCTATTGCCTGGTGATGTAGGAGCCATTGTCACACATTACGCACGTGTCTGTGGTGATGCTGGTGTAAACACACCGGTCATGTAAAAGTCTAGTACAGGTCGGGCGCAGTGGCTCACGCCTGTAATCCTAGCACTTTGGGAGGCTGAGGAGCTCAGAAGTTCGAGACCAGCCTGGGCAACATGGCAAAACCCCGTCTCTACCAAAAATATATATATACTTTCTTTTTTGAGGTGGAGTCTCGCTCTGCAATGGCGCGATCTTGGCTCACTGCAACCTCTGCTTCCTGAGTTCAAGTGATTCTCGTGCCTCAGCCTCCCAAGTAGCTGGGATTACAGGTGACTGCCACCACACCTGGCCAATTTTTGTATTTTTAGTAGAGACGGGATATCACCATTTTGGCCAGGCTGGTCTTGAACTTCTGACCTCAGGTAATCCACTCGCCTTGGCTGGGATTACAGGCGTGAGCCACAGTACCTGACCCCAGTATATTTATATATACTTATTTATAGCATGTTCTTCCTATTAATCCACAACTTTGAACATTAGTGCTATGAAGTAAAAAGCTATGTGTCATATTTTACCAGGGTCGGACTGTGTGCCCAACCCTGGTATCACTTTTGAGGTTAAAGACTTGGGCTGCCACCTTGGATCCTCCCTCTCATCTCTCAGTCTGAGGAAAGCAGGCTGCCATCTTGTAAGCCACCCAGTGGAGAGGCCTGTGTGGCTGAAGCCTCCTGCCCAGGCATTGAGAACCAATACCTACCAACAACTATGACAGTGAATTTGGAAGTAAAGTCCAGTGTCAAATGATCCTTGAGATGACAGCCTCTGGCCGACAGCTTAAATGCAATCTCATGAGAGTCCCTGAGTCAGGACCAACCAGCTAAGCCATTTCTGGATTCCTGATCCTCAGAAAATGTGAAATAATAAATATTTGGGGGTTTTGGTGTTTAAAAAAATGCTGTGTGTTTGTGTTTAAAGGATGAATAAATTACATGTAAATTTGCAAGTCTAAGGATTTTCAGATGTTTTATAAAGAGGACTGTGGTAGATTCTTCTTGACTTTAGCAAATACAAATTCTCGGTGGTTACTGTTCCTATCTGAGCTGAGGCCTCGGTGTTTCTCATGTCCGAGTTTGGCTGAAGCCCTACTCTGCGAGGCTGCTGCACCGCTTGGTTTCCGAATAGGATCAGCATCAAGCTCTCAGAGGCAGGTGTATGAGTGGGAAATGAGTTCATTTAATGGCAGGCAGAGTCACAGAACAACTTCCCAACGAAGACGGTGCTACAAGGAGAACCTGTACTGTGACCACAGAGGCAGAATCAACTATGATCATCTCATCTGCAAATAAAAAAACCAAGAGGAGCTCAACCAAAAACAACTGAAATTGAACTGTAGGTACAATGGCCTTTTTTTCATGCTTGGGGCTGAGAAGCTCCAGAATTTTAGACAATGACACTAAAACACTACCTACATTCAGACCTAATAGTTCTGAATGAAAATTTCAAGTTATTTTTTGGAGTGGCAAATTATATGTACATTTAAACGTCCAAGTTCAATATAGGACAGTCTTTGGCTGGGCACGGTGGTTTACACCTGTAATCCCAGCACTGTGGGAGGCCGAGGTGGGTGGATTACCTGAGGTCAGGAGTTCGAGACCAGCCTGGCCAACATGGTGAAACCCCATCTCTACTAAAAATACAAAAATTAGCCAAGCATGGTGGCGGGCCCCTGTAATCCTAGCTACTTGGGAGGCTGAGGCAGAAGAATCGCTTGAACCCGGGAGGCAGAGTTGGAGTCAATCGAGACCACACCATTGCACTCCAATCTGGGCAACAAGAGCAAAACTCTGTCTCAAAATTAAAAAAAAAAAAAAAAAAAAAAAAAAAAAAAGAATAGTCCTCGGATCTGAAAGATGTTTCCCTAGAGGCCCAAGAGGCTTTTGCGTCAGAAACAGAGAAAGGTAAATAGCCCATTGTGGAAAGAATGACTTTGCAAGGGAGGCCGAAGAGAAGTTTCCAGTTAAGTCCACTTAGATGGAATGTCGAAGCAGTAACTATAGTCAATGCAGTAACTAAAGTCAATATTGTCAAAGTCAATATTTGTAAAAGACACAATAGGTTGGCTTGACAATGGTAAGAGTAGGTCTCTCAGATCTAGGCAGAAATTTTTAACATGCTAAGAATTTGAGGCTCTTTCCCTGCCGCCGCCGAGTCGTGCAGACGCGGAGGCTTGGGGGCTTTCAAGATTCGGCTTCACCTGTAAGCCACCACCATGGCCGAGGAAGGCACTGCTGCTGGAGGTGTAATGGACATTAATACTGCTTTACAAGAGGTGCTGAAGACCGCCCTCATCCACAATGGCCTAGCACGTGGAATTCGTGAAGCTGCCGAAGGCTTAGACAAGTGCCAAGCCCATCTTTGTGTGCTTGCACCCAACCGTGATGAGCCTATGTATGTCAAGTTGTGGAGGCCCTTTGCCATGAACACCAAATCAACCTCATTAAGGTTGATGACAAGAAGAGACTAGGGGAATGGGTAGGCCTCTGTAAAATTGACAGAGAAGGGAGTCCCTGTAAAGTGGTTGGTTGCAGTTGTGTAGTAGTTAAGGACTATGGCAAGGAGTCTCAGGCCAAGGATGTCATCGAAGAGTACTTCAAATGCAAGAAATGAAGAAATAAATCTTTGGCTCACACACACACACACACAAAGAATTTGAGGGGCCACACATTTTTAGAACTTCTGAGGCCCCATCATTTCACTGAAGTAAATGTTTTGGCCCGGCACAGTGGCTCACACCTGTAATCCCAGCACTTTGGGAGGCCAAGGCAGGTGGACCACCTGAGGTCAGGAGTTCGAGATCAGCCTAGTCAACATGGTGAAACCCTGTTCTCTACTAAAAATACAAAAATTAGCCAGACATGGTGGCGCACACCTGTAGTCTCAGCTACTCTGGAGGCTGAGGAAGGATAATTGCTTGAACCCAGGAGGCAGAGGCTGTAGTGAGGAGAGACCGTGCCACTGCACTCTAGCCTGGGTGACAGGAAGACTCTGTCTAGGAAAGAAAGGAAGGAAGGAAGGAAGGAAGGAAGGAAGGAAGGAAGGAAGGAAGGAAGAAAGGAAGAAAGAAGGAAGGAAGGAAGGAAGGAAGAAAGAAGGAAGGAAGGAAAGAAGGAAATGCTTTAAAACACTTCCACTTTTAAATGCAAGATTTTAATCATACTCAGCTCCAATTTAGTGAAGACACAATGCCTGTAGAATATGACCTCTGCTGACACTTTGATCTTTAATAATAGGTGGTCTCCTTTTTTCCCTCATATCGTAATTAAATAGTAGATCCTTCATATGAAACCATTGTTTAGTTTGTAATGTTGGGCCTTGTATTTTTGTCCACCATTTCATTTTTGTGCCCTCTACAGTAGATAGCTGTGATGAAGAGGTCGTTGGTCATGTTGTCCTCTGTGCACTGCATGCCCATCATGCAGATTTCTCATCCACCCCGGGAGGTTTGTGCCTCTGTCTGTGTGTCCAGGTAGCATCTCTGCAGGTAGGAACTGTTAACCCAAAGAGTCACTTTGGGTTTTCCAACTTTTTAGCCCCAAATAGAGCATTTCCTGTCTTTCTGCTCCACTGGGATCTCATTAATTCTCCAACTCAACCATACAGGTAACTCTTATATCTTTATTGGAGCATCCTGGTGGATAGAGGTAACAGAAGCTGCTATTTGAATACTAGGCTAATGCCAGTACATGGGTTCCATGGATAGTTTCACCCACCCCCATCTTTAATCACTTCCTCTATTGACTTTATCTTTTATAGAAATGTTGAAATCTATTTTAGGTTTAAAAATAAATAGACAGAAGCATCCAAATTGGAAAGGAAGTGTTCACAGATCATCTGGGCTTATATGCAGCAAGCCCTAATGATCACACACATACATACACAGTTAGAATGAATGTGTTTAGCAAAGTTGTAGGATATAAAGTCATACAAAAATTAGTTGCATTTTTATATGCTAACAATGAACAATCTGAATAGGAAATTAACAGAAAAATTATTATGAAAAAGAATGAAATATTTCAGAATTTACTTAACCAATGAGGCAAAAAACTTGTGCATTGAAAACATTGCTGAAATAAATGAAAGAAGACACAAATAAATGAAAAGACTTCTCATGTTCATGGATTGAAAGACATAATATTGTTAAAATATCAATACTACACAAATAGGCTGGGCGTGGTGGCTCACATCTATAATCTCAGCACTTTGGGAGGCTGAGATAGATGGATCACCTGAGGTCAGGAGTTTGAGACCAGCCTGGCCAACACGGTGAAATCCTGTCTCTACTAAAAATACAAAAATTAGTTGGATGTGGTGGCAGGTGCCTGTAATCCCAGCTACTCAGGAGGCTGAGGCAGGAGATCACTTGAACCCAGGAGGCGGAGGTTGCAGTGAGCCGAGATTGTGCTATTGCACTCCAGCCTGGGCAACAAGAGCAAGACTCCATCTCAAAACAAACAAACAAACAAAAAAAAAACAAAAAAAACCACACACACAAATAGATCAACAGATTCAGTGCAATCTCTATCAAAATCCCAATGGCAGAAAAGTCTATCCCCAAATTTATATAAACTCTCAAGCGACCCTGAATAGCTAAAGTAATCTTGAAAAAGAACAAAGTTGGAGGTGTTACACTTCTTGATTTCAAAACTTATTATAAAACTACAGTAATCAAAAGAATATGGTATGCATAAAGACAGGCATATAAACCAGTGGAATACAATAGAGAACTCAGAAATAGACCCATGCATGTATGGCCAAATGATTTGTTTAAATTCTTATTATTTTTTTGAGATGGGGTCTTGCTGACCTTGAATTCCTGGCCTCAAGCAATTCTCCTACCTCCGCCTCCCGAGTAGTGAGGACTACATATGTCTTCCACTTCACCCAGCTACGTGGCTTTTGACAAAGATGCCAAGACTGTTCAATGAAGAAAGAACAGCCTTTCAAAAAATGGTGTTGGAAAAACTGTATTTCCATATGCAAACAAATGAACTTGAGTCCTTACTTTATACCATACATGAAAAGCAACTTAAAATGGATCAAAGAACTAAATATAAAACTTAGAACTATTAAACTCTTAGACGAAAACAGGGGAAAAGCTGACATTGGATTTGGCAAGTGTTTCCCAGACATGATACCAAAAGCATAGGTAACAATGGCAAAAATGCGTAAATCAAACAGCATCACAACTGTAAACTGGCTGGGCATGGTGGCTCACACCTGTAACCTCAGCACTTTGGGAGGCAGAGGCCAGTGGATCACCTGAGGTCAGGAGTTCGAGACCAGCCTAGGCAACACGGTGAAACCCCATGTCTACCAAAAGTACAAAAATTAGCCAGATGTGGTGGCACATGTCTGTAGTCCCAGCTACACAGGAGGCTGAAGCAGGAGAACTGCTTGAACCCGGGAGGTAGAGGTTGCAGTGAGCCGAGACTGCACCACTGCACTCCATCTTGGGCAACAGGGCGAGACTTTGTCTCAAAAAAACAAAAAAAACTATAAATTTCTTTGCATTAAAGAACACAATCAAAAGACTGAAAAGGTAACCTATGGAGTGGCAGAAAATATATACAAATCATATACCTGAAAAGGAGTTACTATCCAGAATACATAAAGAACTCCTACAACTCAACCACAAAAAAGTCAAATGACCTGATGTAAAAGGGCAAAGGACTTGAATAGACATTTCTTCAATAAATATAAATGACATTCAAATGACTCACCTCACAATTACTAGGATGGCTACTTTCAAAACAACAGAAAATAGAAAATGTTGGTGAGGATGTGGAGAAATTTGAACTCTAGTGCACTGTTGGTGGGATTGTGCAAAAGTAATTGTGGGTTTAGCCCATGAATTTTAAATCATTATAACTAGGCCCAGACACATCTTTATTAATCAAAATAGGAACGATTACAATCAACACATTTTTGCCAACAGGAAATAAGTTTGTTTATTCCTGTAGTGTAAAAACCTGTGCTTTGGGATTCAACGAACTCTTGGAAAGCATTTTCTGCACCCCGCTGGTTGTGGAAGCATTTTCCTTGCAAAAAAGTTGTCGAGATGCCTGGTAGTCAATTGGTAAGAGGTCAGGTGAATATGACGGATGAGGCAAAACTTTGTAGCCCAATTCTTTCAACTTTTGAAGCATTGGTGGTGCGACGTGCAGTCCTATGCTATTGTGAAGAAGAACTGAGCCCTTTCTGTTGACCAATGCCGGCTGCAGACATTGCAGTTTTTGGTGCATCTCATTGATTTGCTAAGCATACTTCTCAGATGTAATGGTTTTGTCAGGATTCAGAAAGCTGTAGCGGATCAGACCAGCAGCAGACCACCAAACAGTGACCATGACCTTTTTTTGGTGAAAGTTTGGCTTTGGGAAGTGCTTTGGAGTTTCTTCTCAGTCCAACCACTGGTTGTTGTATAAAATCCACTTTTGGTCTCCTGTCACAATCCAATTGAGAAATGGTTCGTTGTTGCTGTGTAGAATAAGAGAAGATGACACTTCAAAATGACGATTTTTTAAAATTTTCGCTCAGCTCATGAGGCACCCACTTATGGAGCTTTTTTCACCTTTCCAATTTGCTTCAAATGCCGAACGACCATAGAATGGTCGACAGTGATTTCCTTGGCAACCTCTTGGGTAGTTGTAAGAAGATCACCTTCGATGATTGCTCTCAACTTGTCGCCGTCAGCTTCTGATGGCTGTCCGCTACTCTCCTCATCTTCAAGATTCTTGTCTCCTTTACAAAACTTCTTGAACCATTGCTGCACTGTATGTTCATTTGCAGATCCTGGGCCAAATGCATTGTTGATGGTGCAAGTTGCCTGTGCTGCTTTATGACCTATTTTGAACTCGAATTTGCTTTACATCTAACATCTTTTCTTTTTTTTTTTTTAAGATGGAGTCTTACTCTGTTGCCCAGGCTGGCGTGCAGTGGCCCAATCTCAGCTCACTGCAACCTCTGCCTCCCGGGTTCAAGTGATTCTGCTGCCTCAGCCTCCTGAGTAGCTGGGACTACAGGTGCCTGCCACCACACCTGGCCAATTTTGGTATTTTTAGTAGAGACGGAGTTTTGCCATGTTGGCCAGGCTGGCCTCAAACTCCTGACCTCAGGTAATCCACCCACCTCGGCTTTCCAAAGTGCTGGGATTACAGGTGTAAGCCACCGTGCCTGGCCAATTGTCTAATATCATTTCCATAGTCTAAAATAAATATAAATAGCAAGTAATAAGTCATTAGCAAAATACAAAGTGAGAAATGCACATTAAAATGATGCATAACATAACCACATTTATTTAAGAATGTTTTCTAATATCAAAGTGCACATTTCAACAACACAAAAACCTCAATTACTTTTGCATCAACCTAATAAAATGGTTTATCCACTATGGAAGACAGTAGGGCAAAAAAATAAAAATAGAATTATCATATGATGCAGCAATTTCACTTCTGGATATATATCCATAAGAATTGAAAGCAAGATCTTGATACCCATGTTCATAGAAGCATTATTCACAATAGCCAAGAGATGGAAGCAACCCAAGTGTCCACGGATGGATGGATGGATGGGTGGATGGATGATGGATGGATGGATGGACAAAATGTAGTAGATGCAGACAATGGATTATAATTCAGCCTTAAAACGGAAAAAAAATTCTGAAACCTGCTACAACCCTGAGGACATTATGCTAAGTGAAGCAAGACAGTAACACACACAAAATATACTGTACAGTGATTCCACTGACATAAAGTGTCTAGAGTAGTCAAATTCAGACGAGATCGGGCGCGTTCAGGGTAGTATGGCCGCCTCGTCTAGGAAGTGAGGAGCGTCTCTGCCCGGCCGCCCCGTCTGGGACGTGAGGAGCGCCTCTGCCCGGCCGCCCGGTCTGGGAAGTGAGGAGCGCCTCTGCCTGGCCGCTGTGTAACCTTCCAAGTGTGAAGTGACAGCCTTCATTGTAGAATGAATGAAGACACTGGCACTGATTATATAACACCTTGGCAGCTATCTCAAGTCGTTGATGGTGGAGGTATTGGAATTATAGAAGAAAGCAAACACACGAATTTGACTAAAGGCGATTTTGTGACTTCTTTCTATTGGCCCTGGCAAACCAAGGTTATTCTGGATGGAAATAGCCTTGAAAAGGTGATATATATATGAACATATCTGATTTTTTTCCCCGTATAATTCTTACTTTGTGCATTTGATATTCAGTTGTGTTTGTAATCACAGAAAAATAAAAGCATATATATATATATAAAGAATTGCGGGCTTATGTATCCCCTTAATAGAAGGAGGGAGGTGGGTTAGGGATACTTGCAGAAAAATCTATGACTCTTAGGAAAGATAAACGGCCCTTAGAAGAGTAGATGTCAGATGTGATCATTTTGCAACACCATCTGTCTGGGTGTGGTGCTGACATCCCTTCTCTGATCCAGGACAGGGAATTTATGACCTCTTTTGGGAGGCTTTGCTTTTAGGCAGGTAAAGGAGTTTGGAAAGAAGTCTATTCTCAAATGCCTTCAGTTCGAAATAATCTTTATTTGCCAAAGTGGCAAAATCTGGAATCTTCCAGTAGCCACTTACTTGCCGAGAAAGCCCAAAAGTGTACCTTAGCCCAGTCTCTGTTCTGTGATCCAGAACACACTATCCAGTTGCCTCAGCACACATCAACAAGAACATCAAAGTGCATTCACCTCCTTTTCCTATAAACCTATTTTTTCTCTTGTATTTCATATCATGCTAGTTCATCAAGCCAGAAAACTTCAAGTCATGCCAAATTCCACATCTCCCTCATCCGGTAATGAAACCTGATTCATTTTGTCTCCTGAGAGCTTTTGGTACTTGTTTCTCTCCTACCACTGTCACCGCGGCAGACTGTTATCATTAGGCCCTTACAATCTCCCCCTTATTATATTGTCCTAATTTACATCACAGCACAGATGTCCAGTGTGACATACGTATGTTTGTGCAGGTTAACTTTAATCTACATTCTGGGAGCTGTTAGTTAACATTTCCAAGACCCTGATCCTGATACTTTTCAGCCTTTACAAAGAATACAATTCTGATACAGGTTACAACCTAGGTGAAGCTTGAAAGCATGCTAAGTGAAATAAACCAGACGCAAGAGGACAAATATTGTATGATTCTACTTATATGAGGTACTTAGAATAGTCAAATTCATAGAGACAGGAAGTAGACTGGTGTTTCCCAGGGTTTGGGAGGAGAGGATAATGGGGCCTTTGTGTTTCATAGGTACAGAGATTTAGTTTGGAAAGATGACAAAGTTCTGAAGATGGATGGTAGTGATGATGATTACACAATAATATTCATGTACTTAATACGGCTGAATTGCACACTTAAAATGATTAAAATGGTAAATTTTATTAGTATATTTACCATAATAAAAAAAAGAGTGAAGGCCAGGTGCGGCGGCTCACACCTGTAATCCCAGCACTTTGGGAGGCTGAGGTGGATGGATCACTTGAGTTCGGGAGTTCAAGACCAGCCTGGGCAACATGGCAAAACCTTGTTTCTACTAAAAATGCAAAAATTAGCCAGGTGTGGTGGTGTGCACCTGTAGTCCCAGCTACTCAGGAGATGAGGCACGAGAATCTCTTGAACCCGGGAGGCAGAGGCTACAGTGAGCTGAGATTGTGCCATTGCACTCCAGCCTGGGTGACAGAGAGAGACTGTCTCAAAAACAACAACAACAAGCAGCCCAGGCCCTAATCAAAACTCCACCCACAGAAGGTACTTCAGATACCTCATTTAATGTGTACTAGAGGGGCTGGGCACAGTGGCTTGCACCTATAATTCCAGCACTTTGGGAGGCCAAGGCGGGTGGATCACCTGAGGTCAGGAGTTCGAGACCAGTCTGACCAATATGGTGAAACCTTGTCTCTACTAAAAACACAAAAATTAGCTGGGTGTGGTGGCATGCGCCTGTAGTCCCAGCTACTCGGGAGGCTGAGACATGAGAATTGCTTGAACCCAGGAGGTGGAGATTGCAGTGAGCCAAGATCCCGCCACTGCAGTCCAGCCTGGGGGACAGAGCAAGATTCTATCTCAAAAAAAAAAAAAAAAATCTGTACTAGAGGATTCACTGATCTGCAGAAGGGTGTTACAGATCATTTTCTTTTATATATATATATATATATATGTAAATTTTTTTTGTATAGGGACCACTGCAATGGGGCCTTGCAGTGGGGGAGAGAGGTTGGGCTCAGCTCCCAAAGATCATTTTCTTTTTATTTGATTGATAGAAGAAATAGGGCCTCACTTTGTTGCCAGGCTAGCCTTCAACTCCTGGCTTCAAGTGATCCTCCCCTGCTTCACCCTCCGAAATTGCTAGGATTACAGGCATGAACTGCCACCGCTGACCCCATTTTTTAAGAGATGGGGTCTCATTCTGTCACCCAGGCTGGAGTGCAAAGATCATTTTCAATTGGCAAATGAAGTGATAAAGACAGTGCCTGCTAGAAAGCTACATAAGCACTTACCCTCTTGTACAAATGTGTGCACAGATGAACTCAGTAGCCTAACACCTTCAGAGTGATTCCTTAGTATAGAAATTCTAGAAATCCCGTAGTGTGTCCCCTCCATTCCCACCCCCACTCAATCACATTTAATGAAGGATTTTTGTTAGAGAAGGCTTGCTGACATCCTGTCCTCAGAGCGTTGTCATATTTGCCATGGGTTGGGTCTTTTGTGTGAGCTATCTCTGCTCCAAAAGGCTAGAGAGCTAGGATTTCACCGGTCTTGCTCACACAACAGCATGTATGACTGTTTCGGTGCCTGCTTGCTCCTGACGTTTGTATCTGCTTAAAACCCTGGGGACCTCTTGGCTGCCTCTAATCCTGAGAGGCTGCTGAATTTCTCCTGTCATCCCCCTACAGTGCAAATCAGGTCATGTCAATTTCTCACTCTGAATTCTTCAGTAGACCCCTCCGCTCCCTCCCATTACAGAGTAAAATACCAACTCCTGCCCTCCAGGATCTGCACCTACCTTCCTCTCCCTTGTTCACGCCAGTGTGGAAGCCCTTGAATCTGTCCACGCCTCTCCCACCTCCATACCTCTGCGCATGCCATTTGTTCTGCCTACAAAGCTCTTCCTCTCCCTACACTCTTTGGTTTCAGGGAACACAGCTGAATTCAGGGACGCCAAGTCCTTGCCTAGAAGGATATCATCTGTGCCTGGAATTTTACCTTTTTTTTTTTCAGCACACTTTCAGCAGCAATGAAAGAATCCAGTCTGCGTAGAAAGATGAGTGAAGTAGACACAGTAGAGAGAAACAGATGACTTCTTAGAAGGGGGAAGAGAGAAACCCAGGGGGCAGCTGCCTTTGTTCATAAACCGGTCCAGTTCTTGGGTTCCTTTCCTTCTGGGAGGCATCTGAGCCTCCCGTCCTTGGGTTCTGGGAGCTGGTTGGGAAGCTCTTTTGTAGCCAATTGAGTCTTGACCAGGATACAGGTCTGCAGACTTATCCCTTTCTTGGTGGTGAGGCCAACCCCAAGCCACCCTGGAAGACCTGCTGGGGGTGGGCTACGGGGGGAGCTGTGGCTGCTCCCCACCCTCCCAGGGCTGGCCACCTGGGGCAGCCTGAGCTCTCTGCTTTTGGAAGAACTGGTTTAGCAATCTGGTATCTTAAAGTCAAATTACGTAATTTGACTTTCAAGTCCACTCAATTGATCATCAAGAAAGAATGTAAAAGGCCAGGCAGTGGCTCATGCCTGTAATCCCAGCACTTTGGGAAGCCGAAGCAGGTGGATCACCTGAGGCCAGGAGTTCAAGACCAGCCGGGAAAACATGGTGAAACCCCATCTCTGCTAAAAATAAAAAGATTAGCCAGATGTGGTGGTGCACACCTGTAATCCCAGCTACTCAGGAGGCTGAGGCAGGAGAATCACTTGAACACGGGAGGCAGAGGTTGCAGTGAGCTGAGATCATGCCACTGCACTCCAGCCTGGGCGACAGAGCAAGATCCTGTCTCAAAAAAAAAAAAAAAAAGAAAGAATGTTAAGAGTGTTAAAAGAAATTGCTAACAATTTCTTCAGGAGCCACCACGCCCGGCCAAGACTTTTAAACATTTTATTGTTGACTCATTTGAGTTCCTTGTGTATTCAGGATATTAATCCCTTGTAAGATGAATGTTTGCAAATAATTTCTCCCATTCAACAGGTTGTCTCTTCACTCTATTGTTTCCTTTGCTGTGCAGAAGCTTTTTCATTTAATATAGTTCTATTTGTCTATTTTTGTTTTAGTTTTTTGTTCTTTTGAGATCTTAGCCATAAAATCTGCCTAGACTAATGTCCTGAAGTATTTTCCCTATGTTTTCTTCTATTAGTTCTGGGTCTAAGTATTCAATCCATCTTGACTTGATTTTTGTATATGGTGAGAGATAGGGTCCACTTTCATTCCTCAGCACTGTTTATTGAAGACAATGTCCTTCCCCCAGTGTTATCTTCTTGGTACTTTTATTGAAAATCAGTTGGCTATAAATACATGTATTTATTTCTGTATTCTGTATTCTGTTCCATCAGTCTGTCTGCTTTTGTACTAATACCATGCTGTTTTGTTTACTGTAGCCTTGTAACATATTTTGAAGTCAGATAGTGTGATACCTCCAGCTTTGTTCTTTTTTCTCAGAATTGCATTGGCTATTCAGGCTCTTTTTTGGTTCCATAAGAATTTTATGATTTTTTTTTCTAATTCTGTGAAAAATGATATTGGTATTTTGATAGAGATTGCATTGAATCTGTAGATTGCTATGGGCAATATGGCCTTTCTTTTTTTTTGGACGGTCTCACTCTTTCCCAAGCTGGGGTACAGTGGTGCTATCTCGGCTCACTGCAGCCTCCGCCCCTTGGGTTCAAGTGATTCTCATGCCTCAGCCTCCCAAGTAGCTAGAATCACAGGCGCCTGCCACTACGCTTAGCTAATTTTTGTATTTTTAGTAGAGATGGGGTTTCACTGTGTTTGTCTAGGCTGGTCTTGAACTCCTGACCTCAAGTGATCCACCTGCCTTGGCCTCCCAAAGTGCTGGGATTACAGGCGGGCGTGAGCCACCATGCCTGGCCAATATGATAATTTTAATGATATTATTTCTTCCAGCTATGAGCATGGGATGTCAGTCCATTTGTATGTGTCCACTTCAGTTTCTGTCATCAGTGTTTTGTAGTTTTCTTTGTAGAGCTCTTTCACCTCTTTGGTGAATGTATATTCCTGAGTGTTTTATTCTTTTTTTATAGCTACTATAAATAGGATTGCTTTCTTGATTTTTTTCTCAGCTAGTTCATTATGGGTGTATAGAAATGCTACTGATTTTGTATATCAATTTTGTATCCTACAATGTTACTTAATTTATTTATTAGATTTAAGAGTTTTTCAGTGGAGTCTGGGTTTTTCTAGATATAAGATCATATCAACAGTAAAGAGGGACAATTTGACTTTCTCTTTTCTAATTTGGACACCTTTTATTTATTTCTCTTGCCTTATTGCTCTGGCCAGGACATCCAATACTTATATTCTTTTTTTCTTTTTCTTTTTCTTTTTTTTTTTTTGAGACAGAGTCTCCCTTTGTCTCCCAGGCTGGAGTGCAGTGGCATGATCTCGGATCACTGCAACCTCTGCCTCCCCGGCTCAAGTGATTCTCCTACCTCAGCCTCCCAAGTAGCGGGGACTACAGGTGCACACCACCATGCCCAGCTAATTTTTGTATTTTTAATAGAGATGGGTTTTCATCATGTTGGCCAAGCTGGTCTCGAACTCCTGACCTCAAGTGATCTGCCCGCCTTGGCCTCCCAAAGTGCTAAGATTACAGATGTGAGCCACCTCACCCGGCCTACAGTACTTATATTCTTACATGGCTCATATCTGTAGCTGATTTCCAATGGGAGAAACCAAGGGACTGTTGCTATAAAGCTGCACATGAAAACAAGAGGTACCATTATCTCATGAACAGCTTCCAACTGTGCAGAGTCCATGCATCCTCACCTGATCCTCCAGAAACACCACCCCTGGTCTGCAAGCTGATTTGCTTCTGACACAGAGAGGCACCCAGCAGAAGCAAGGACTCGTGTCTACAGAGAACACCTAATCAGATTGTTGGGGCTAGCTGGGCTCCTTGGGAAATGGAAGGTGCAGTAGGTGCCAGGGCAGGGGAAAAGCTTATTGAGAACAAGAGCAGGATACAGGGAATGAGCAGAAAATAAACCTGAACTCTGTCTCGATTACAATTAAGTGTCCGCTACTGGAAAGCAACTTAAACAGACAGCAGCCACATCAGCTGCCAGTGCCTGTGGGCTCGTATGACCAATCCCGGCCGTGTAGCTATTCTTAGTCACAGTTTCTCCTGCCTCAATCTGCGGTAGAAGTGAAGAGACTCTTCTACCTGTAATACAGAGCTGTCCTTCCTCCCTTTATCTCTTGATTTTTACCATTTGTTCTGCAGTCTCTGTTAGTGTGTGTTCTGGACATAATAAAATATGGCTAGTTAATTCAAGCAAAAGCTTGCGGTGACTTGGCAAAGCATTATCATGATTAATGGGAGGACAGGCAGAGGATAAAATGAGGTTGAGACTGGCTTGCCTTGTATTCAAAAATCCTAACTCCTCTTTTTACTGATTATCTTAGCTATGCATTTTTTTGTAAAGCCTCTTGAATTCAAACCGGATAAAGCTTTCTTTCTTTCCAACGTACTTAATAACTAGGACCTGCATCTGACATTCACTGTGTGATTGCAGTGACTATAAATGCTTCCTTTACATCTGTGTAATTTCTAAATCAGATGTTCAGAAACCAACAGAAATGTTTATTCTTAGATAAATTAACTATGATTCAACAACTTTGTGCTCTAATTTACGGAAGAGATTCTCTCTCCATCAGTGACGTTGGCTGGGTTGTGTTGTTAGAGATGAGCAATGTGCATTAGTGAGGCTTGCCTGGATCTTCCTTGTCAGGTTGGGTATGTTTCATAAAATTAGTTGAAAGGGCTGGGCACGGTGGCCCACGCCTGTAATCCCAGCACTTTGGGAGGCCCAGGCTGGTGGATCACTTGAGGTCAGGAATTTGAGACCAGCCTGGCCAACATGGCAAAACCCCATCTCTACAAAAAATACAAAAATCAGCGGGGCATGGTGACATGCATCTATAGTCCCGCTGAGGCAGGAGAATGACTTGAACCCGAAGGTGGAGGTTGCAGTAAGCCGAGATCACGACACTGCACTCCAGTCTGGGTGACAGAGCAAGACTTCGTCTCAAAACAAAAAACAAACAAACAAACAAAAAGATTAGTTGAAAGGGAAAGAGAGAAACTGCAAGTGACAGGAGCAACGGAGTCGCAGGGGTGGCACATATACAATGGGTGTAGACTTTGTGAGGGGAAGGATGACAGCATGTCATATTGTGGTCAAGATCACAGCCTTTACTGCCAGACAGATCCAACTCTACTGCTGTGTGACCTTGGATGGATTGCTTAATGTCTCTACGTTTTCATTTCTGTTTTATCATGTGTGAAGTGGGGATATAAAAGACAATCTAGGCCGGGCGCGGTGGCTCATGCCTGTAATCCCAGCACTTTGGGAGGCTGAGGCAGGTGGATTACCTGAGTTCAGGAGTTCAAGACCAGCCTGGCCAATATGACAAAAACCCGTCTCTACTAAAAATACAAAAAAATTAGCCAGGCATGGTGGCAGGCACCTGTGGTTCCAGCTACTTGAAAGGCTGAGGCAGGAGGATTGCTTGAACCTGGGAGGTGGAGGTTGCAGTGAACCAAGATCGCACCACTGCACTCCAGCCTGGGCGACACAGCAAGGCTCTGTCTCAAAAAAAAAAAAAAAAAAAAAACAGCCAATGCCAATGTACAAAAGATTGTTGAAAGGATTCCATGAGATAAAAGATATAAGGCATTAAGCCCAAGAGAGAGAAACATTAGCTGTTGCCATTTTTTTTTCTTTTCCTTCAAGAGTATGCTAACTTATTTTGTTATTGTTCTAATCCTAGCTCTACCTTATGACTGTGGAAGCTTGGGCAGGACTGCTGAAACCTGGTTCTTCCTTTCTAAAATGGGGCTGTTAACATCTTCTTGATGGGATTACTGTGAGAATGAACAGACAGAATGATGTGTGTGAAGAATGCCTGACACGGAGAGTGCCTTGCAGAGTGCATGCAGCCAATCAGTTTCAGGGCCCCCTTCTCACTCCTGACCACTTCATGGAGAGACCACAGGCCGAAATCATAGACTCTCTGGATGTGAGGCACTATGATGAAAGCCAAAAATCAGGGCGTGGTGGCTCACGCCTGTAATCCCAACACTTTGAGAGGCCAAGGCGAGCAGATCATCTGAGGTCAGGAGTTCAAGACCAGCCTGCCCAACATGGCGAAACCCCATCTCTACTAAAAAAATACAAAAAATTAGCCAGGTGTGGTGGCAGGCACCTGTAATCCCAGCTACTCGGGAGGCTGAGGCAGGAGAATCGCTTGAACCTGGGAGGCAGAGGTTGCAATGAGCTGAGATCGCACCACTGCACTCCAGCCTGGGCCACAAGAGTGAAACTCCGTCTCAAAAAAAAAAAAAAGCCAAAAAACAAAAAACAACTCCCCCGATGATTCTGATGTGAATGAAATCAGGGTAAGACCCTAGATTGTCTAGAGGTTTGATGGTAGATCTTGGGACAGTGAAACTTATCTACTTCTATTTTTCTTCTTTTGAAACAAGGTCTCGCTACGTTGCCCAGGCTGGACTCAAACTCCTGGGCTCAAGCAATCCTCCCGATTCAGCCTTCAGAATAGCTGGAATTAGAGGTGTAAGCCACCACACCCAGTGCTACCTACCTCTATTTTCACCACAGACAGAGTGTAAGTTCTCTTACTCACAAATGCCAGCCATTGGTCATGAGGAAAATCAAGCTCATCTTTATTCCTGAAAATCCATTTTCTTATTCAGCTGGCGCTGCTATGAAAAAATACCACAGGCTGGGTGCCTTAAACTACAGTCATTTATTTCTCACAATTCTAGAGGCTGGGAAGTCTAACACCAAGGTGCTGGCCTGTATGGTTCCTGGTGAAGGTTCCCTTTTGGCTTGCAGATGACCCCGTCCCTTTGTTTCCTCACGTGGAGAGGAGGAGGGGGAGAGAGAGACCAAGCTGTCTTGTGTCTCTTCTTATAAGGGCACTAATCCCATCATGAGTGCCCCACCTTCACGTCTGCATCTAAACCTAATTATTAACACCTCACAAACGCCCATCTCCAAATGCCACCACATTCCACATTGGGGGTTAGAAATTTCAGGAATATAAATTTGGGGAGGGCAGAACTCAAACCATAACACCAACTCCAAGAGCAGGCTTTGCTAAGTAAAGGTTGGTTGTGCTTCAGAGCTCTAACAGCTCTGGGAGGTAATTGTGAAATAGGCCTATTGTCACTTGTTGAAGGTTGTGCAACTCCTAGTGGCTGAACCATCAGATTCCAAACTTCATTCTTTTCATTATATCAAATAAATGGCCTTGAAAGATCTGTAATGAGGACAAGAGTGACCAGTCAGAAAAATGGCAAAGAAACCAGTAACAAAAGGGAATATGACAATTAAGTGCATAATAAATCGGGTAGGGGAGATAATGAAAAATAAACAAATAAAGGAAGAATGAATGAATAGGATTTAGGGCATGCATCGATTACTTAAAAAAGAGACTGAAAAGTCTGAGGGAATCTTTTGTGAAAATTAATGAAATAGGCCCAGCATTTTCTGACTCGTGTTTTATGTGTGTGCAAGGCTCATGTTTACAGTTATTCTTGAACACTCCTTGCTCTATCCCACCCTCCCAAGGCTTTTGACCTCAAGAAAAATCAGTCTAAAGAGATTGTTTTTGTCATCTCCAGCTGTCCCAGTTGCCCATCAAATCCAGCCTTTGTTTCTCTTGCAGCCTCATCGTCTCTGATTGCAACTTTAACCCTGTCTTGAATTGTCTAAGAGGCTGGGGGCTGACAGCTGAATCCAAGTCTCAGACATACAGACTTTGACCTTTGCAGTCCACTGACCTGCAAAATACATCAGTTAATACACATAGGAAGAGATGGAAGAAAGAGCAACATGAAAGTGGGCAAAGGATTATCAAAGGAGGAGTAAAGAGATGGAGAGCAGAGTGGGCTGAGCAAAGACATCTAGATTAATGATAAGGTGACCAAGGGATAGCTTTAATGCAGGCTGGGAAGGGTTCTGGTGGCAGTGTTAGCAGCCATTTCTTTTCCTTTTTCTTTTCTATTTTTCTAGCTAAGACTGAAGGAAAGGCGTTAAATACAATCTGGGGTGCAGTGGCTCACACCTGTAATCCCAGCACTTTGGGAGGCCGAGGTGGGCGGATCACCTGAGGTCAGGCGTTTGATACCAGCCTGGGCAGCGAAACCTTGTCTCTACTAAAAATACAAAAAAAAAAAAAATAGCCGGGCATGGTGGCATGCATCTGTAATCCCAGCTTCTTGGGAGGCTGAGGCAGGAGAATCACTTGAACCCAAGAGGCGGAGATTGCAGTGAGCCAAGATCATGCTACTGCACTCCAGCCTGGTTGACAGAGCAAGACTCCGTCTCAGAAAAAAATAAATAAATAAAATAAAAAATAAAAAAATGCAATCTGGACTTGAGATTAAATATAAGAAATAACTTTCAGAGAGAACTATTTATTTAATAAAGGAAAAGATTATTGACAAGGCTATGTAAGTCGCCCTTACTGCATAATACTGAGGCATAATTATTATCAAGCCCCATCTAGAAGTTTGGCAGTCTCTTGGGCACTTCAAATGCATACATTACTTCATTTAATCTTTCTGGGAACTCCCTAAAGTGAATAGTATTACCCCCATTTTACAGAAAAGTAAACTGAGGCTCAAGGATGGTAAGGGACTTGCCAGGGACCTATGCAGTGGGTGGCACAGCTGAGTTTAGGCCAATTTACATTGGACTCTAAAGCCAATGCTCTTGCCACTTGATCAGCAGGAACCATGGTCTTGAATTGCTTCAGACTAAGCCCAGGGAACGATCAAATCATCTCGGTGGGCTCCAAACCTGCCTTATCTCAGGGACTGGGTGAAAGGTAAGAGAAAGGAGGAGAGAGGAACTGAGAGTGACCTCATGGGGTGACGTCTCCTAGTACCGCCCCCAGCATAAAGCCAATAAAAACTTTCATCAGTTTCCCTCAGAGTAAATCCCTTTGCATTTGAATTAATGATGTAAGAAGTCCAAGATCAGGGTGCCCGCCTATTTAATTCCTCAGTGAGGGCAACTTCCCAGCTGCCAGAACTGTGAGAACTAAATGTCTGCTGTATGAGCCACCCAGTCTGTAATATTTTGTTATGGCAGTCCCAGCAGACTAGGACAGTGAAGTTCAGAGAAAAGAGGCCAGAGGCATTGTCCCAGGCCATGAGGATACCACTGAGCTGAGGGAGGAAAGCTCCCACCAAGGTTTGAAATGCAAGAAAAAATGATGTCTGGCCGGGCGCAGTGGCTCACACCTGTAATCCCTGCACTTTGGGAGGCCAAGTGAACTCCTCACTTGAGGTCAGGAGTTTGAGACCAGCCTGGCCAACATGATGAAACCCTATCTCTACTAAAAACACAAAAATTAGCCAGGCGTGGTGGCAGGCGCCTGTAATCCCAGCTACTCTGGAGGCTGAGGCAGGAGAATCGCTTGAATCTGGGAGGTGGAGGTTGCAGTGAGCCGAGATCACGCCACTGCACTCCAGCCTGGGTGACAGAGCGAGATTCTGTCTCAGGAAAAGAAGAGAGAAAGAGGAAGGAAGGAAGGAAGGAAGGAAGGAAGGAAGGAAGGAAGGAAGGAAGGAAGGAAGGAAGGAAGACGTCAGCAAAAATGTCAGAGAAAGAACCTCTGAAATATTTCTCCTCTATGAAAATAATGAGAAAAATTGGCAAAAAAGGGAAGAATCAACTTATTTTAGGCTGTAGAAATTAATCAAATGCTGGCAGGAACTCAGGAAGTATGTATTCAAGAAAAATGGCTGAATCTCAGTAATTAGAGAAATTAGAAAATAGTTTGAGATGAGTGAAAATAAAAACACAGTATACCTAAACTTACGGGATGCAGCTAACCCACAGCTTAGAGGGAAATTTATAGCTGTAAATGCCAATATTAATGAAGAAGAAAGATCTAAAATCAATAATCTAAACTTTCACCTTAAGACACTGGAAAAGGAAGGGAAAACTAAACCAAAAAACAAGTAGAAGGAAGGATATAAATAAAGACTGTAGTGGAAATAAGTGAAATACAGAACAGAAAAACGAGAGAAAATCAACAAAACAAAATGTTACTCTTTGGAAAGACCAACAAAATTGACAAAATATTAGCTAAACTAACCAAGAAAAAAAGAAGACTTGATTACTAAAATTAGGACTGAAAGAGGGCACATGACTTCCGACCCTACAGAAATAAAAAAATTATGAGGGGATATTTTGAACAATTGTATGCAAACAAATCGGACAGCGGATATGAAATAGACAAATTTCTAAAGAGACACAAACTATCTAAACTGATCCAAGAAGAAATAGAAAATCTGAAGAGACCTATCACAAAGACATTGAAGTAATAGTAAAAACAAAAGCAAAAATAAACAAAAAATACTTCCAACAAATAAGAGCTCAAGATCAAATGTAAGAAAAGAAAGGATTAATAGACTCTTAATTGACCAATGGAAGGAAAAGGTGTTAGAATTTCAAGCCCTCAATTATTCCACCTTCCTGTTTTAAAAAAAACTGATGCTAAAAAAGCACGTAACATAAAATGTACCATCTTAGCCACTTTTAAGTGTACAGTTTAGTATTGCTAAGTAAATTCACATTGTTGTGAAACAGATCTCCCAGTCTTTTTCATCTTGCAAATTCAAAACTCTATACCCATTCAATAATAACTCCCCCTTTCTCCCTCCTCATCCTTTGGTACCCACCATTCTACTTTTTATTTCTATAAATTTGATGAGTACCTCATATTAGTGGAATCATACAGTATTCATCTTTTTGCGATTGGCTTATTTCACTTAGCATAATATTCTTAAAGTTCATCATGTTGTAGCATGTAACAGGATTTTCTTCCTTTTTTTTTTTGTTTTTTTGTTTTGTTTTGTTTTGAGACAGAGTTTCGCTATTGTTTTCCCAGGCTGGAGTGCAATGGCACGATCTCGGCTCACGGCAACCTCCACCTCCCTGGTTCAAGTGATTCTCCTGCTTCAGCCTCCCGAGTTAGCTGGGATTATAGGCATGTGCCACCACGCCCAGCTAATTTTGTATTTTTAGTAGAGATGGGGTTTTTCCATGTTGGTCAGGCTGGTCTTGAACTCCCGACCTCAGGTGATCCGCCCACCTTGGCCTCTCAAAGTGCTGGGATTACCAGCGTGAGATACCTACCGTGCCCAGCCGGATTTTCTTCCTTTCTAAGGCTGAATAATATTCCATTGTACGCATAGACCACATTTTGTTTATCCAGTCATCCTTTGGTAGACGCTTGGATTGCTTTCACCTCTTGGGTACCATGAATAAATGCTGCTGTGCACATGGGTATGTAAATATCTTTTTGAGACTCCTCTTTCAATTCTTTTGGATGTATACCCAGAAGTGGAATTGCTGAATCATAATAGTGCTTTTTTTAATTTTTTGAGAAACTGCCTACTGTTTGCCATAGAGGTTGCAACATTTTATAATCCCACCAACAGTGTGCAAGGATGCTGATTTCTCCACATCCTGGCCTTGTTATTTTCTGGGTTTTTAATTTGTTTTTAATGGTACTTGTCCTAATGAGTGTGAGGTGATATCTCATTGAGGTTTTGATTTGCATTTCCCTGGTGACTAGTGACATTGAGCATCTTTCCATATGCTTGTTGGCTATTTGTGTTATCATTTTTGTGTGTTTTTTTTGAGACACGGTCTCACTCTGTCACCTAGGCTGGAGTGTAATGGTGCGATATCAGCCCACTGCGACCTCCACCTCCTGGGTTCAAGCGATTCTCCTACCTCAGCCTCCCAAGTAGCTGGGACTACAGGCATGCACCACCATGCCTGGCTAATTTTTGTATTTTTAGTAGCAGTAGGGTTTCACCATGCTGGCCAGGCTGGTCTCAAACTCCTGATCTCAAGGGATCCACCCGATTTGGCCTCCCAAAGTACTGGGATTACAGGTGTGAGCCACCACGCCCGGCCTTGTATATCATCTTTAGAGATGTCTATGATGTCTATTCAACTCCTTTGCCCTTTTCAAAATTGGGGATTTTTTCATTGAGTTGTAGGTGTTCTTTATACATTGTGCACATTAACCCCTTTTCAGATATGAATTGTTACTATTTCAACCCATTGCGTAGGTTCCCTTTTTACTTCATTGATTATATTCTTTGACGCACAAAGGTTTTTAAGTTTTATGTAGTCCTATTTGTCTATTTTTTCAACCTTCCTTTTAAAAAAATATTAGAATGTTTCACAAAATTGCATCTCATCCTTTTGCAGAGGGCATGCTAATCTCGGTGTCATTCTAACTTTAGTGTATATGTTGTTAAAGCTGGCACCCAACTATCCTTTTAAAGTTGATTTTCTTTTATTTATTCCAATCTTACTTTTCAAGCAGATTTCCCACCCCAGGTATCCTATACCTTGATTCAGTGACTCTCCAACTTGAATATGCACCGGAATCTCTTGGAGGGCTTGTTACATCATAAGTTGCTGGGTCCCACCACAGAGTCTTTGATTCAGTAGATCTGGGGTGGGGTTTAAGGATTTACATATTTAACAAGATATCAAATGATGCTGGTCTTGATGGTCCAGGACCACACCTTGAGGACTGATGCTCTAGTCAAATTCAATCGCTCCATGTTTTTTAGAGATTATTGCCTTTGCTCATGCTGGTTTTTTGTTTGTTTGTTTTGTTTTGTTTTCTGCTCAGAATGCCCTTTATTCAGGCACCTCCTCTACGGACTTTCACTAAGCCCTCAAACTGGAATGAATCACTCTCCTGAGTTTCTATGTCACTTTATATTTATTTTATCTCTTATCACCTACCTTTTACTTTTTTTATTTTTATTTATTTTTTATTTTATTTTATTTTTGAGACAGAGTCTCGCCCTGTTGCCCAGGCTGGAGTGCAGTGGCACGATCTTGGCTCGCTGCAACCTCCGTTTCCCAGGTTCAAGCGATCCTCCTGCCTCAGCCCCCCTAGTAGCTGGGATTACAGGCACACGCCACCATGCCCGGCTAAATTTTCTATTTTTAGTAGAGACAGGGTTTCACCATGTTGGCCAGGCTGGTCTCAAACTCCTGATCTCAGGTGATCCACCCGCCTCAGCCTCCCAAAGTGTTGGGATTACAGGCGTGAGCCACTGCGCCTGGCAACTTTTTTTTATTTTTATTGAGACGAAGCCTTTCTCTGTCACCCAGGCTGGAGTGCAGTGACGCGATCTCAGCTCACTGCAACCTCCGCCTTCTGGGTTCCAGCGATTCTCGTGCTTCAGCCTCCCAAGTAGCTGAGATTACAGGTACCTGCCACCATGCCCGGCTAATTTTTGTATTTTTAGTAGAGATGAGGTTTCACCATATTGGTCAGGCTGGTCTCGAACTTCTGACCTCAAGTGATCCACCCGCCTCGGCCTCCCAAAGTGCTGGGATTACAGGTGTGAGCCACGGCGCCTGGCCACCTTTCACTTTTGATTTGACTTATTTACGTACCAGTCATACCGTCTATTAGGATAATAAGGTTTTGGATGTCAGTGCTCATGTTTAACTTACCTTTATACATCCTACAGTGCCTGGCAAAGTATCTCACCTATACTAGCATGCAATGGATATTTGTCAAATGAATGAAAAAATAAGGAAATATTCTGTGAAGAAAAAGACAGCAGCATTAAGGAAAGAAAAAATGAATAAAAAGAAATAGAAAAAAGGAGATGATAAATGTGGTAGAATAAAGTGGTGGGAATTCTTCCAGAAGGGAATTTTGTTTTGCCAACTAAATGCAAAGCAAAAATAGACCAGGTCTTCCCAGCTGTTCTTTTTGTCTGTTTTCTTGCAGCTGTGCTAGAATTCTTTTTTTTTTTTTTCCAGGCCAGAATTGCTAATCACCATACCAGTAGGGCCCTTGTGATTTAATAAGAAGAAAAAGATTGGGGGACTTTAATTCCCAAACACTTAGGGTGTGAATCTGGAGGGGTACAATGTTCTATCACATTGACTGAAATCCAGACTGCACCTTTCACCTGATGAAAGACCATGACACTTTTCCCTGTGGAGAATTGGACAGATGTCATTGTAATATTAAAAAAAAAAAACAAAACAGTATTGAAGAAAGTTACGAACTCTAGAATTAGTTCATTATGCATAACTTTTTTTTTTCAGACAGAGTCTTGCTCTGTCACACAGGCTGGAGTGCAGTGGCATGATCATAGCTCACTGCAACCACGAACTCCTGGGCTCAAGCGATCATCCCCCCTCAGCCTCCTGAGTAGCTAAGATTCAAGATGCGTGCCATCATAACCAGCTAATTTTTGTAAATGTTTTTGTAGAGATATAGGATCTCGCTGGTCTCAAACTTCTGGCCTCAAGTGATCCTCCTGCCTTGGCCTCAAAAGTGCTGGGATTATAGGCATGAGCCATCATGTCTGGGCCTATGCACAAAATTTTAAATTAATTTGTGTGTGTGTGTGTGTGTGTGTGTGTGTGTGTGTGTGTGTGTGGTGAGACAGAGTATCACTCTGTCACCCAGGGTGGAGTGCAGTGGCATGATCTCGGCTCACTGCAACCTCCACCTCCCGGGTTCAGGCAATTCTCCTGCCTCAGCTTCTGAGTAGCTGGAATTACAGGCATGCACCGCCACATCTGGCTAGTTTTTGTGTTTTCAGTAGAGGCAAGGGTTTCAGCATGGTGGCCAGGTGGTCTCGAACTCCTGATATCAAGGGATCCACCCGTCTCCGCCTCCCAAAGTGCTGAGATTACAGGCGTGAGCCACCGCACCCGGCCTTTAAAATTAATTTTTATAAAATGATCCCAGTCTACAATTCTTTATTAACATTTATGATCCTACTTCTCCAGCAGGTTGGATTGGGCATACTTCTGACTTTTGCATCTTAGTTTGATTCTTTATTTGGTTAGCCTTCATTTAAACTAGCAATCTGCAATAGGGTGTTTTCTCTACCATGCTATGCACATGGCCTGGCAGAGAGCTTTTCTGGTGCATTTTTGAAAAGGCCCATAACCTGGGAATACGCTCCCACTGCAAACACTAAGGAAAGAAGCAAACCACAAAGGGATCAAGGATTTCTCATGGAACATGTGCCCTGAACACTCTCTGGAAGTTTCCGTGATGTTTGCCGTCATGGCAATGGATTACTCTGGATCACGGCTGCTGCCCTGGGATTGTTCTGTTCATCTGCTTGCTGTTTTCATTTTTGTTAGCTTGCTGTTTGGACACTTAAGGCGGATTCCATTTTGTTATCCAGATGTTTCTATGCCCAGGGGCACTAGCATGCATTCTAATCACTGGGCATGTATTGCTCTTTAATAGTACGTAGAAAATTGAGAAAGCCTTGAGAGCTGGCCTGAAAAATTTATTAGTCCCTCACTAAAACTTCATCTTTAAAATCATGTCTCTATGGTGTGATTGTACCTGGAAGAACTAGAAATCAACCACTCAATTATGAGCTCAAGAGTGTATGAAATTGAACATGCTCAGAAATTAATCATTTTTCTCATCTCTTCTGTGAGTGATATCTCAGCAGTCAAGTTATCTTTCACTGCTAGGGGATATTCAAAAGTAAGAATTTGGAAGATCTTACTAAAAGGCTTTAGACAGAACCTGGAAATAGATTCTCTGCATTTGTATGCAAGTTAATTTTTGAATTCTCTACATATGCTGAGGGAAAAGATTAGGACGTCTAGATGGGCCTGGATAGCAAAGTCAGGGCCTGGTTTTTTTTCTGGTTAGTGCCTTGGGGAGATTAAGTGTGGCTATCACTCTGAATAAAATTTAACCCAAATGCTGAAACTTTTAGAGGAAACTGGATACATCAAACAGGAACCTGTTCTAACATCAAATGAGTGACTTATTTTGTTGCTTAACTAGGGTAGGTAACACTAAGCTGGCTATCAATAGCCCCCTGTTTCTTAAGGAATTTCTAATACAGTGTGACCATGTTTATTTGTAGATGGGACAGAGATGCCGATGGCATTCAGAAGTAAAACTAAGAAAGATGGTGCTTTTGGTACCTAAAATTATTTTTTTTCCTTTTAAAAGTTATAGTAATTTTTAAATTTTGGAAATTTAAAATTTTGGAAAATAAAAACTACAAGTACACTTATAGTAGACTTCTTTCCTTCCCTCCCTCCCTTCCTTCCCTTCCTTCCTTCCTTCCTTCCTTCCCTCCTTCCTTCCTTCCCTCCTTCCTTCCTTCCTTTCTTTCTTTCTCTCTTTTTCTCTCTTTTCTTTTCTTTCTTTCTTTTTCTCTTTTCAGGGTCCCACTCTGTGGCCTAAGCTGGGGTGCAGTGGCAGCATTAGGGCCCACTACATCCTTGACCTCCTGGGCTCAAACAATCCTCTCATCTCAGCCTCCCAAGTAGCTGGCACTATAGGTATGTACCACTGTGCCCAGACTATATATATATATATATATATTTTTTTTTTTTTTTCTTTGTAGAGATGGAGGCCTCACTTTGTTGCCCAGGCTGGTCTTGAGCTCCTGGCTTCAGGTGATCCTCCCATCTCAGCCTCCCAAAATGCTGAGAGGGCAGCTGTGAGCCACTGTGCCCAGCCAGCATGTCTTTTTTTGATCTGCCCAGTACCAACCCTCATTCTGGGAATTGCTCTTTCTGTTCCTTTAACCTGACGATTCCTGTGGGAGCAGCTATGCTCTGACATGGCCTGGCCCTGCCTAGGGCTGATTAGAGAAAAACAATACCAATGATCCTCTTCTCTGGGATATCTGAACCTGATTCCAGGGGTGATTATCAATATCTGCAACAATCAGGGAGGTCCGGGTACCCACCAATTAGGACAGACATTGGCTGAAAAACAATTGATATGGGTGCAGCAGTGCACGCGGGCTGAAGAGCACCCTTGTTTGAGAAGAAGGAACATAGGGATTCCCTCTTTGGGGGCAGAAGTTGGAAACTGTGCACTGGGGAGGCCTGTTTTCTTCCTGTAGACAAATCTCACTGTGGTGAATAGGAGTGAGGCCAACGGCAAGCTCTGGAGATGGAAGAGGCTCCTGAAGATGTTGAAACCCCTGGTCCCAGCTGTTCCGTGGGCCAGCTGGATTCCTGCCCTTCTATAGCTATATTGCTCAATCCTTTCCTTGGATCTGGGAGCAAATATATTTCATTTTTGGCCCAAGTTAGTTCAAGTTCAGATTCTTTTCCCCCATAACAGTAACAAAGAGTCCTAACTGATTCAACATTAAACTGTATTCTTTTTTTTTTTTTTTTTTTTTTTTTTTTGAGACGGGAGTCTCACTGTCTTCCAGGCTGGAGTGCAGTGGCGCGATTTCAGCTCACTGCAAGCTCCACCTCCCGGGTTCACGCCATTCTCCTGCCTCAGCCTCCCGAGTAGCTGGGACTACAGGCGCCCGCCAACACGCCCAGCTAATTTTTTGTATTTTTAGTAGAGACAGGGTTTCACCGTGTTAGCCAGGATGGTCTCGATCTCCTGACCTCGTGATCCACCCGCCTCGGCCTCCCAAAGTGCTGGGATTACAGACGTGAGCCACCGCGCCCGGCCAACTGTATTCTTTTTTTAAAAGCTTGTTTGTTTGTTTTAGAGACAGCGTCTTGCCCTGATGCCCAGGCTGGAGTACAGTGGCAGTATCATAGTTTACTAAAGCTGGAACGCCCGGGTGCAAGGGATGCTCCTTCCTTAGTTTCTGCAGTAGTTGGGACTACGGGCATGCACCACAACCAGCTAAATGTTTTTACAAAGATTTTTGGAGACAAGGTCTTGTGATGTTGCCCAGGCTTTTCTCAAACTCCTGGCCTCAAGCAATCCTCCCACCTCAGCCTTCTGAGCAGCTGGGATCACAGGCATGAGCCACCTCGTCCTGTCCAATAAAGCTTTGTAAAAAAGCCAGGCACGGTGGCTCACACCTGTAATCCCAGTGCTTTGGGAGGCCAAAGTGGGAGAATTCCTTGAGCCTAGGAGTTAGAAACCACCATGGGCAAAACAATGAAACCCCTATCTCTACTTTAAAAGAAAAAAAAAAAAAGCTTAGTGGAGTATAATTGACAAATAGAAATTGTATATAATTAACAGGTGTAACTTGATGGTTTGATATGCATGTACATTGTGAAATGATCATCACATCAAGCTAGTTAACATATCCATCACTTCACGCAGTTACCTCTGTGTGTGTAGGCGTATGTGTGTGTGGTGAGAAGACAAGATCTACTCTCAGCAAATTTCAAGTATACAATACAGTGTTAACTATAGTCACCATGCTGTACATTAGATTCACAGAATTTATTCATCCTGCATAATGGAAACTTTGTACCCTTTGACCAACATCTCCCCATTTCCCCCATCCTCCAACCCCTGGCAACCACCACTCTACCCTGTGCTTCTGTGAGTTCAACTATTTTAAAATCTACATAAGTGAGATCACGCACTATTTGTCTTTCTATGTCTGGCTTAGTTTACTTAGCATAATGTCCTTCAGGTTCACCCACGTTGCAAGTGGCAGAATTTCCTTCTTTTTTTAAGGCTAAATAATAGTCCATTGAATATTACATATATATATATATATATGTATATATATATACACACACACACACACATACACACACACCCCTCATTTTCTATTTCTTGAGGGTCTTACTCTATTGCCCAGGCTAGAGTGCAGTGGCATGACCATAGCTCACTGCAACATCTAACTCCTGTGCTTAAGTGATCCTCCCGTTTCAGCCTCCCAATTAGCTAGGACTTTAGGCACACACCACCATGCCTAGCTAACTAAACATTTTTTTTGCTGTAGAGATTGGGGGAGATATGTTGCCCAGGCTGGTCTGCAGACAGAGGTAATTATACCTCTTCTTTTCTGATTTCAGTGCCTTTTATTTCTTTTTCTTGTCTAATTGTTCTGATTAGGATTTCTAGTACTACGTTGAATAGAAGCAGGGTTAGTGGGCATTTGTAGCTAAAATCAGATATTAGAGAAAAACCTTTTAGTTTCTCCCTATTGATTATGATGTTAGCTATGGCCTTTCATATATTTTTTTTTTACTTTTGTGAACTGTTCATGGAAATACATATGTGATCTTTATTATGTTGAAGTATGTCCCCTCTATACTTATTTTGTTAAGAGCTGTTATCATGAATGGATGCGGAATTTTGTCGAATGCTTTTTCTGCACCTATTGAAATGATGCGGTAGTTTTTATAGTAGATAATGTAGTTTTTTTATATTTCAATCTGTTTTTATAGAACATGTAGTTTTTATAGTAGATCATGTAGTTTTTATATTTCAATCTGTTAATTGTGGTATATCACATTGACTTGCATATGTCGAACCATCCTTGCATCCTAGGGATAAATCCCACTTGATTGTGGTGTATGATCCTTTTAATGTGCTGTTGAATTCAGCTTGCTAGTATTTTTTTGAGGAGTTTTGCATCTCTGTTCACCAGGTATATTGGCCTGTGGTTTTCTTCTTAGTGTTATTCTTTGTCTTTGATATTAAGGTGATGTCGACCTCATAAAATGGGTTTGGAGGTTGTCCCTCTTCTATTTTTTGGAAGAGTTTAAGAAGGATTGATAGTAATTCTTTTTTTGAATGTTTGTTAGGATTCACCTGTGAAGCCATCTGGTCCTAGGCTTTTCTTTGTTGGAAGGTTTTTCATTTTTCAGACAGGGTCTCACTCTGTCACCTAATCATGCCCAGGAGTGCAGTGGCATGATCTCAGCTCATTGTAGCCTCAATCTCCCAGGCTCAGGTGATTCTCCCACTGTAGCCTCCTGAGTAGCTGGGACTACAGGCACACACCATGCCCAGCTAATTTTTTGTGTTTTTAGTAGGGATGGGGTTTTGCTACATTGCCCAGGCTGGTCTTGAACTCCTGAACTCAAGCAATCTGCCTGCCTCAACGTCCCAGAGTGCTGGGAATACATGCCTGGGAATACAGGCATGAGCCACTGCACCCAGCCTGTTGGAAGGTTTTTGATTACTGATTTAGTCTCATTTGTGAATTGTCAGTTTAGGCTATTTTTCCTGATTCAGTTTTGATAGGTTGTATACATGCTTCTAAGAATTTATCAATTTCTTCTAAACTATCCAATTTGTTGGCATATAATTGTTCATACTAGTTCATTATAAGTTGTGATCAATCTTTTTTCTTTCTGAGGCATCTGTAGTAATTAATAATGATATTCTTATTTTTATAATGCCTTCAATCTTTTTTTTTTTTTTTTTAGGTAGGGTCTTGCTCTGCTGCCCAGACTGAAGTGCAGTGGCATAATCACAGCTTACTGCAACCTCTGCCTCCCGAGTTCAAGTGTTTCTCATGCCTCAGCTTCCTAAGTAGCTATGATTACAGGCGTATGCCACCATGCCTGGATAATTTTTGTATTTTTAATAGAGACAGGGTTTCACCGTGTTGGCAGGACTGGTCTTGAACTTCTGGGCTCAAGTGATCCACCCGCCTCGGTCTACCAGAGTGCTGGGATTACAGGCTTGAGCCACCTGGCCCAGCCAGATTGCCTTTTGATCTTGTTAACAAGTATGCATAATTTCTTATATTGTCGTATAACTAGCAGTTTCATATAGTTTTTAATTCTGCTTTCTCTTATTTAATGGTGTATTATTAATATGTAATACATTTATAATTTTATTAGATTTGGTATGTTAATTTTTTTTTCCTTTTTTTTGAAGACAGGGTCTCACTTTGTCACCCAGGCTGTAGTGCAGTGGCGTGATCTCGGCTCACTGCAGCCTTGACCTCCTGGGCTCAAGTGGTTCTCCTGCCTCAGCCTCCTGAGTAGCTGGGACTACAGGCATGCACCACCACGCTTGACTAATTTTTTGTATTGTTTTTAGAGACAGGGTTTCACCATGTTGCCCAGGCTCAAAGCGACCCACACACCTTGGCCTCCCAAAGTGTTGGAATTACAGGCGTGAGCCACCCTGCCCAGCCAAATATCTTAAATTATATACTAACAATAATGAATCAGTAAAATATATTTACTGATATAATATAGGACGTGTTGATACATGGTCTTCAGAGTAATCATTTTAATGTTTGCATAATATTTCATCTTATTGCTATAACAGTTAAAAGTTATTTTTTATTGAGGGCTTCTTCTGTTTCGGGTACCCTGTATATAGTGCATATATATATATATATATCCCATAACAATCATAGAGGAATTACTGTTTTCAGGGTAGGAATGTGACGACTGGCTTTGAGAGGCAAGCGTAATTCCTCAAAATCACAGAAAGTTACAGGCTACGTCTTGGCCTGTGCCCTTCCAAACCCATCTCTCCCATGCGACCTGGCTCCCTATTACCGTGGTTTACTATAGCAATTTCACCCTTGGTTGACATCTGTGTTACTTCCTGGATTTTGGATACTTCAGATTGGGTTAGATGTTTGGCATCTAATTGTTTGCTTCTGCTGACTTCAAAATTGCTGTTTTTAACTGCAAAGAGCATTTAACCTAAAGACATACACGTTGTGTGAGGTTGTTGGACTCTAGTTTTTTTTTTTTTTTTGAGACAGAGCCTCATTCTGTTGCCCAGGCTGGAGTGCAGTGGTGCGATCTCGGCTCACCACAGACTCCGAGAGTTAAGCGATTCTCTTGCCTCAGCCTCCCGATTAGCTGGGATTGCAGGGGCCTGCCACCATGTCCAGCTAATTGGTGTATTTTTAGTAGAGATGGGTTTCGCCATGTTGGCCAGGCTGGTCTTGAACTCCTGACCTCAGGTGATCCACCTGTCTCAGCCTCCCAAAGTGCTGGGACTACAGGCGTTAGCCACGGTGCCCAGCCTGTTCGACTTTATTTTATGTTATCTTGTTGGGTCCAGTTATCTCCCTTTATTAATTTACTTAATAAATATTTATGGAATAGCCAGCATGCATTCAATGTTAATATCCGGTGCAAATGTGAAGAAATATGATATCTTTGGGAATATCAAGGTGAATCATCCATGAATCTTGTCTGGAGCTCTTAGTCTAGTTGAGAAGAAAAGATGAAAAGCAAGGCCGGGCGCGGTGGCTCACGCTTGTAATCCCAGCACTTTGGGAGGCCGAGGCGGGCGGATCACGAGGTCAGGAGATCCAGAGAGAACACGGTGAAACCCCGTCTCTACTAAAAATACAAAAAAATTAGCCGGGTGTGGTGGCGGGCGCCTGTAGTCCCAGCTACTCGGAGAGGCTGAGGCAGGAGAATGGCATGAACCCGGGAGGCGGAGCTTGCAGTGAGCCGAGACTGCGCCACTGCACTCCAGCCTGGGCGACAGAGCGAGACTCCGTCTCAAAAAAAAAAAAAAAGATGAAAAGCACTAATAATTATAATAAAAGGAATAAACGTTTAAAGTATACTTTAAGAGATGTAGAGATGAATATTGTAGAGATTCAGAGGACAAAAAGATGACTTGCAGCTGGGGAGACTGGGGAAGACTTTCGAGAAGAGATGCCCTTTGAGCTAGAATCTGAGCCACGGGTAGCGTTTGAACCCCTAAAGGACAAGGGCTGAGGTCAGCATCAGTGCTGCGCATGTCAGACAGACCTGGAAGACCAGTTCCCTCCAGAAGGAAGCACTAAACGAGGTCCCAGACATCCCCCAACAGGAGGAGGGAAAAGAGGTCAGCACCGTGATTTATCAACCTCAAACGTATTATTAAGTCAGAAGATGGAGTTATTTTCCTTTGGGATAATATCACCCTACTTACTAACTTCCCATTCTTTCCTCCATCCACTGCAATCTGACTGCTAAGGTCAACAAAAACCTTCTCATTACCAAATCCAGCGGCCCCTATTAAGCTTGCATCCCACTTACCTTTTGCATTATATGTGATTATTCTCCTCCTTGAAACTCCCTCCACCACCCACCCCAGCATCTGTGACACCCCTTTGTCCTGGCCACCTGTCCTCTCCTCTCTAGTTTCAAGAATTTTGAGACCATAAATTTCTGTTGTTTTAAGCCTCCTCATTTGTGGTACTTTGTTACGGCAGCCCTAAAAAACTAAAACACCATTTCAAAAATCCTTTACAGGTATAAGATTTTTTTCCCCCACGTTCAGCCTTGTCTAACCAGAGTTAGGCACTGAAGTATCTATTGGAGGAATACATTCATTAACAAGTGTATTCTTCTCAGTAGATGGTCTGTCTTAAAAATGGAAACAAATATTAGCATCTACCATTAAATCAATATTTATTGAAGTAAATTTACTGAAAAGTAACTTGTGATTGTGCAAAATAATGGATAGTTAAGGATATTTATTGCAGCATTGTTTATAATAGCAAAGGACTGGCAACAACCCAAATGTCTGTCAACAGAGGAACTAATTAAATGAGGGATGGTTTTACATCCATTCAATTGCTTTATTTATTTATTTTTTTTTGAGATGGAGTCTCGTTCTATCACCCAGGCTGGAGTGCAGTGACATGATCTCAGCTCACTGCAACCTCTGCCTCCCCGGTTCAAGCAATTCTCCTGCCTCAGCCTCCCAAGTGGCTGGGATTACAGGTGCGCGCCACCACGCCCGACTAATTTTTGTATTTTTAGTAGGTACGGAGTTTCACCATGTTGGCCAGGCTGGTTTTGAACTCCTGACCCTAAGTGATCTGCCCGCCTCGGCCTCCCAAAGTGCTAGGATTATAGGCGTGAGCCACTGCGCCCGGCCTCAGTTGCTCTTTTGAGACGGAGTCTCAGTCTGTCACCCAGGCTGGAGTGCAGTGGCATGATCTTGGCTCACTGCAACCTCTGCCTCCTGGGTTCAAGTGATTCTCCTGCCTCAGCCTACCAAATAGCTGGGAGTATGGGTACGTGCCACCACGTCAGGCTAATTTCTGTATTTTTAGTAGAGACGGGGTTTCACCATGTTGGCCAGGCCGACCTCAAACTCCTGACCTCAAATGATCTGCCTGCCTTGGCCTCCCAAAGTGCTGGGATTACAGACATGGGCCACTGTGCCCGGCCCTTTTTTAATATATATTTTTATTTATATATATATATATATTCTTTATTTTCTATAATTTATAATTATAGAAAATCTCTGAAAGGAAACAGAAGAAAATGCAATTAATTGCTTTTGGGGAGAAGAATCTGATAGTCATTAAATAAATAAGCAAATAATACATAAAATTTAATGCTTGAGCCCAAGAGTTCAAGACCAGCTGGGGCAATATGGTGAAACTCTATCTCTTATAAAAAATTCAAAAAATTAGCCAGATGTGGTGGTGTGCACCTGTAGTCCCAGCTACTTGGGAGGCTGAGGTGGGAGGATTACCTGAGTCCAGGAGGTCAAGGCTAGAGCGAGCCGAGATCATGCCACTGCACTCTAGCCTGGGAGACAGAGGAAACCCTGTCTCAAAATAAATAATAATAAAAAACAAAATTTAAAAGTAGAGTCTGTGAAAGGGTATACGTTTAAATTTATTAAAATGTACCATGATGTTTGGTGGTCTTTCACTAGATGTTTCTATTCTGGCCTAAGGGGAACAGTCTGATGAAAAATCAGGGCTGGGTGCAGCGGCTCACACCTGTAATCCCAGCACTTTGGGAGGCAGAAGCAGGTGGATCACTTGAGCCCAGGAGCTCAGGACCAGCCTTGGCAACATGGCAAAACCTCATCTCTACAAAAAATACAAAAATTAGCCGGGCATGGCGGCATGCGTGCCTGTAGCCCCAGCTACTGGGGAGGCCAAGGCAGGAAAATGGCTTGAGCTCAGGAGGTCAAGGCTGCAGTGAGCTGAGATTGCACCACTGCAAAAAAAGAAAAGCAAAGAAAAATCAGAGGGTAGCTAAACAGTAAAAGGGAAAAAAAAAAATCACTATTATTAGGCCGGGTGAGGTGGCTCATGCCTATAATCCCAGCACTTTGGGAGGCCAAGGTGGGCAGATCACTGAGGTCAGGAGTTTGAGACCAGCCTGGCCAACATGGTGAAACCCCGTCTCTACTAAAAATACAAAAATTAGCCGGGTGTGGTGGTAGGCGCCTGTAATACCAGCTACTTGGGAGGCTGAGGCAGGAGAATTGCTTGAATCTGGGAGGCAGATATTGCAGTGCAACCCGGCAGGCAGAGGTTGCAGTGCACCGAGTTGGGCAACTGCACTCCAGCCTGGGCAACAGAGCAAGACTCCATCAAAAAAAAAAAAAATCACTATTATTAATATAAAGTGGCTTTAGTTTAAATTTTTAAAAGTTTAATAATAAAAACAGAGAGCTTCTTTTTAAAAATTTTTAATTATTTTTATACTTAAAAAAAAATAGAGGCTGGGTGTGGTGGCTCATGCCTGTAACCCCAGCACCTTATGAGGCTGAGGTGGGTGGATCACCTGAGGTCAGGTGTTCGAGATCAGTCTGGCCAACAGGGTGAAACCCTGTCTCTACTAAAAATATGAAAAAAATTAGCTAGGCATGGTGGCGTGTGCCTGTTATCCCAGATACTTGGGAGTCTGAGGCAGGAGAATCACTTGAGCCTGGGAGGTGGAGGTGGCTGGGACTACAGGTGCCTGCCACAACACCCGGCTAATTTTTGTACTTTTAGTAGAGACAAGACTTCACCATGTTGGCCAGGCTGGTCACGAACTCCTGACCTCAAGTGATCAGCTCGCCTCAGCCTCTCAAAGTGCTGGGATTACAGGCATGAGCCACTGTGTCTGGCCCTCCCATATGCTTTAAATCATTCCTAGATTACTTATAATACCTAATACAATACTATGTAAATAGTTATTTTGTATTTTGGCCGGGCATGGTGACTCACGCCTGTGATCTCAGCATTTTGGGAGGCCAAGGCGGGTGGATCACTTGAGGTCAGGCATTCGAGACCAGCCTGGCCAACATGATGAAACCCCATCTCTACTAATAATACAAAAAAATTAGCCAGGTGTGGTGGTGCACACCTGTAATCCCTGCTACTGGGGAGGCTGAGGCAGAAGAATCTCTTGAACCCAGGAGATGGAGGTTGCAGTGAGCTGAGATCGTACCACTGCATTCCAGCCTGGGTGACAGTGAGACTCCGTCTCAAAAGAAAAAAAAGTTGTTATACTGTATTTTAAATTTTGTATTACTTTTATTGTTGTATTGTTATTTTTAATTTCTTTTTTTCCAGTATAGTCATGTGATGAACATATCTTTTTGGTTAACAATGTACTACATATATATGGTGAACCCATAAGATTATAAACTGTATTTTTACTGTACCTTTCTATGTTTAGATAGTTTTAGATGCACAAATACCATTGCGTTACAATTGCCTACTGTATTCAGTACAGTCACACACTGTGCAGATTTGTTGCCTATGGGCAATAGACTATACCTCATAGCCTAGGTGTATAGTAGGCTGTACCAGCTAGGTTTATGTAAGTACACTCTACAGTGCTCACAGGATGATGAAATTGGCTAATGATTATCCTCATCATTAAGTGATGCTATGACTGTATTTTCAGTTGAGTTTGGTTGAATCTGAGGATGCAGAACCCATGAATACAGAGGGCTCACTGCATTGTGCCTGCCGCAGGTGTATACACCTCCCAGGTATAGGGTGTGCATGAATTCAAGCAGTATAATCGATACTGCCAACAGTTTTTACAGTGGGCCAATTTACACTCTCACTGGCACTGCGGGAGAGTCCAGTTTATCCACACCCTTGCCAATTCCCAGTATTGTTTGTTTGTTTTTCTTTTCTTTTTGGAGACAGAGTCTTGCTCTGTTGCCCAGTCTTGCTCTGTTGCTGGAGTACAGTGGTACCATCTTGGCTCACTGCAACCTCTGCCTCCCGGATTCAACTGATTCTTGTGCCTCACCCACCCGAGTAGCTGGGATTATAGGCACACACTACCACGCCCAGCTAAGTTTTGTATTTTCAGTAGAGATGGGGTTTTGCCATGTTGCCCAGGCTGGTCTCAAACTTCTGCCTCAAGTGGTCTGCCCGCCTCAGCGTCTCAAAGTGCTGGGATTACAGACGTGAGCCACTGCGCCCAGCCTGATCCCCAGTATTGGCAGCTTTTATCAATGTTAGCCATTCAGTTGAGCATGTAGTGGTCAATAAATGTGGATTGAATTTGCATTTCCTTGGTGATTAATCATGAGCACTTTTTAATGTTATTTGTCATTTATATGACCTCTTTTGTGAAGTCCTTGTTCAAGACTTCTGCCCGTTAAAAAAATTTGCGTTGGGAGCAGACAGCTTTTTAGACTGTGAAAATATTTATCTGGGTGAGACTTTCCATCTGAACATGTTAAAATATGTAGAAAAAACGGATCATTCTAATGCTTTTAGAATGTCAGTAAAGGAAGAAAATGAGCTCACTTATGCAGTTCTCTAGGCAACCTTTTTTTCTTTAAGTAAAGCTTAGCAAACAATGGAATCACTGACAGTAACTCACTTCTATATAGTGCCTTAGGATTTACTAAGTGCTTTCCTATCCATTTTCTCATTCTGTTTTTATTAGAAGTAACAGACGAAATATTGCTTGCTAGTCTTGTTTTCATAGCAGATGCTACTTCCACCAAATGCAAAAATCAAAGGCAAAATGCATATATTCAACATAATTGTAGTTGGGTAAATTAGCAGCATAATTTGTGAATTTGATCATTTTTCTTCTGTGCTCACAATTACCTCTAATTTGTTGATAAATGCAATACCTGCTTGCAGAATGTCTAAGGAACCCTCTATCCTCTAATGCTGAAATGTAGACTGCCTTCTGGGAGTTGCTGTTTAAATCAGGAAGAGAGCATAAATCTACAAGAGCTTGGTGATAGAAATATGTCTGTTGCAGAGAGGAGAGCAAATCTCTATTGTTGAGGGCAGCAGAATGACACAAATCAAGCAGACATCTTTTCAAGAAGCAGGTCGCAAATAAACTTTCTGCATTACAGATGCTATGCTGTTTTCATTCCTTCCAGACTGGACACTAATTAAATTAGCCTCTTTACTCTAGTTCTTTAGAGAAAAACTGCTTCTGATTTGATGCCACATCTCTCCCAGGACTAAATATGTGTGTCCGATGGTGGCAGGGGTGGCAGGGGGAGGTCATGTCTTTGTGTATGTGTGAAATGAGAGGAATTATTGAAGAAAAGCAATGAACATGCATTAAAATTCTCAGGCTAAAAGGAATCCTGATTTTTTTTTTCACTTCTTGGCATTTTAAATGCCAACATGCTATTAAAATATATGACCTCTTTCCTATCAGGTTTACAACCCTCAAAGATCAGGCAGGCAAATGTAAGATAGAAATAAAATATAAATTTAATGACTTTTTTTCCCATGGCCATCTCAAAATTAGAACCATATCTCAGAAGAAGTGAAGTTGTCTCCTTCTAATTCTAGTAAAAGCCACTAAAGATACAGAATTCGGCCAGGTGCGGTGGCTCACGCCTGTAATCCCAGCACTTTGGGAGACCAAGGCAGGCAGATCATGAGGTCAGGAGATCGAGACCATCCTGGCTAATACGGAGAAACCCTGTCTCTACCAAAAATACAAAAAATTAGCCAGGCATGGTGGCGGGCGCCTGTAGTCCCAGCTACTCGGGAGGCTTAGGCAGGAGAATGGCATGAACCTGGGAGGCAGAGCTTGCAGTGAGCAGAGATCGTGCCACTGCACTCCAGCCTGGGCAACAGAGAGAGACTCCATCTCAAAAAATAAAATAAATAAATAAATAAATAATAAAGATAGAGAATTTTACTTGTAAATATGGTACAACTATGTAGTGCCACCGCCTTCCTCAACACAGATTATTGTCTTGTGCCGTTTCTTATGTTTTGTACTTTTCTGCTATTATATTATTGCACTGGACATCGTGGTGTCACTGAACATGAGTTTTCCCTTTTCTTGACTTGGTGTCCATGACTCCTCTCAGCTTGTGAGCTTCTTGGAGAGTTGACTGACTGCCCCTGTGATTCCAGGGAAGTCATTTGGCTCAGGACCAAATTTGTCAACATAATTCTTTTCTTAGCCAGGGATGAACACATACCCCAATTTTGCAAAGGTACTTGCAGGAGCTCTTGGGAATGAAGCTGCCCATTCTTCTCAGACAGCTTCCAGAGGAGCCCTGGTCTCTCTCCCTAGGCTTGGAAGGAGATGCACATGGGCCTGAGAGTAAAGGATCAATCTGCTGTTCCAGAACCCAGATGACAGACGGACAGTAAGGCCTTGAAGACATCACCAGAGACTGAAATAAATGAACCCTGGAGGCTGCCCCAACTCTCAATCCACATCCTGTCTCCTTTATGGCTTAAGGCAGTTTGAATTGGGTTTTCTGTTATTTACAATTGAACATATCACTGTAAATTGTCTGTGTTTTGGTATACTGTCTGTGTTTTGTTTTTTTGTTTGTTTGGTTTTGAGATGCAGTCTCGCTCCATCACCCAGGCTGGAATGCAGTGGCCTGATCTCTCACTGCGACTTCTACCTCCCGGTTTAAGCGATTCTCCCACCTCAGCCTCCACAGTAGCTGGGACTACAAGCATGGGCCACCACACCTGGCTCATTTTTTATATTTTTAGTAGAGATGGGTTTCACCATGTTGACCATGGTCTTGAACTCCTGACCTCAGGTGATCTGCCCACCTTGGCCTCCCAAAGTGCTGGGATTATAGGTGTGAGCCACTGAGCCCAGCCTTAATTGGTATATTGTTATTAAAATATAATGTAGTAATAGAAAATCTTAGGAATAGTAAGGCCAACAGATCATGAGATGACTGCCATTGAAAAGACAGTTTGATACTCACAGTTCCCAAGAGAAAGGGGCACACCGTGCCATTGGGGACCACACGGGGAAGTGCCAGGGTTGGTCAGAAGGCTACAGGTAGGGGGCTGGGGGAGTGGGGGAGTGATGATAGAAACTGTGGGTGGCAAGAGCCTTTATTGTGGTTTCCAAAGGAAGAAACAGATGAGGAAGAGCAGGCAATTCAGGATTGGCCAGTTTAAGTAAATTCTTTTTTTTTTTTATTTGAGATGGAGTCTGGCTCTTTTGCCCAGGCTGGAGTGCAGTGGCGCAATCTCGGCTCACTGCAAGCTCCGCCTCCTGGGTTCACGCCATTCTTCTGCCTCAGCCTCCCGAGTAGCTGGGACTACAGGCACCTGCCACCATGCCTGGCTAATTTTTTGTATTTTAGTAGAGATGGGGTTTCATGTTGTTAGCCAGGAAGGTCTCAATTTCCTGACCTTGTGATCCACCCGCCTCGACCTCCAAAAGTGCTGGGATTACAGGCGTGAGCCACCGTGCCCGGCCCAGTTTGAGTAAATTCTGTGAGCTATGGAGCACATGGGCTGTCCCTAGCTGTCTGGTACCCAGCCCTGGGGTGATGAGGGCAGGTGGGTGGTGGCCTAGGGTATGAGGGCTCCATAAAGGAGGTGGTTAGGTTTGGGCTCTGGAGTTTTTGGTTTACATTTGAGAAATATGCTTACTGCTGAGTTGTTAGTATCTCTAGGAATTGACCCTTCCAGGGTCAGCAAGGCCCCAGATGTCAAAGCATCAGATTACAGAAAAGAAGACATGGTTAATAGATAAATTCACTAAAAGTTTAGGCCAGGGGCAGTGGTGTGTGCCTGTAGTCCCAGCTACTTGGGAGGCTGAGGCAGCAGAATCCCTTGAGCCTAGGAGCTCAAGGCCAGCCTGGGCAACATAGCAAGAACCCCATCTCTAGCTATATACATACATACATTAAAGTTCAATAAAGCTCCTAGGAGATCATGTTTTTACTATTAATATTGCAAAAGGAACAGGAAAACAATGCTGATTTTTCATGATGTCATCACAGATTTTCTAACCAAAATGTATACACTGACTATGCATAAATTTCAGGGAATGAAGCATTCAGGATCCCCAAGCTCCCCACAGAATGATTAATTACTTGGAAATGGTTGCTGAGACCAGCTCGGTCAGGAAGACCCTAACCCAGTGGTGCTAGAGGAATTAAAGACACACACACAGAAGTATAGAGGTGTGGAGTGGGAAATTAGGGGTCTCACAGCCTTCAGAGCTGAGAGCCTCGAACAGAGATTTACCCACATATTTACTGACAGCAAGCCAGTGATAAGCATTGTTTCTATAGTATAGATTAACTAAAAGAATTCCTTATGGGAAATAAAGGGATGGGCCGAAATAAAGGGATGGGCTCTGGCTAGTTATCTGCAGCAGGAGCATGTCCTTAAGACACAGATCACTCGTGCTATGGTTTGTGGTTTAAGAATGCCTTTAAGTGGTTTTCCATCCTGGGTGGGCCAGGTATTCCTTGCTCTCATTCCAGTCAACCCACAACCTTCCAGCATAGGCATCATGGCCATCATGAACATGTCACAGTGCTGCAGACATTTTGGTTATGGCCAGTTTTGGGGCCAGTTTATGGCCAGATTTTGGGGGGCCTGTTCCCAGCACATGGTTACCTTTATTTTATTACAGAAATCTCTGATATCCTTTGCTCTTTCTCTTTTATTCATTAAACAATGTTTCTGGGCACCAAGTATATGCCAGGTAGGTCCTGTTCTGGGTACTGAGACACAGTGAGGAACCACCTGAAGGCCCCTTCGTAAAGCTTATAATCTGGAGGTGGTGGGGATGGAATATTAAAATAATTAAACATTATATAAGATAATTTCATATATTGATAAGTGCTAGGAAATAGAGTGGACAGGTGGTAGATGACATAGGATGAGGGTGGTGGGGGCTAGAGGGAATCTCTCTTTTTTCATAGAGACAGGGTCTCGCTTTGCTGCCCAAGCTGGAGGGCAGTGGCATGATCATAGCTTGATGCTGCCTCGAATTCCAAGGCTCAAGCAGTCCTCTTTAGCATCCCAAGTAGTTGGGACTGCAGACACCTGCCACCCTGCCTGGCTAATAAAAAAAAA
>NW_026652304.1:2474609-2520750 GCF_009828535.3 Hylobates moloch
GGGGGTGTCTCTAGTGCTGGGAGTGAGGAGTGCCTCTGTTTTTGGTTAGGTGATCCAGGAACGTAACACATTGCTTGCCCCTCCTCTTACCTCCCCTCCCTTCCACACACACATTCTGGAGGTAACTTATCTCATACTTAGGCCTTCAAGTGCTTCTGAATCAAAGTGCAGGTGGCCTTTGCCTCTCCACTCTCATCTCCCTGCCCTGGATGTCAGGAGTTTTCTGCTCTACGTCTATTGTCAGAACAAACAACTCACCAATACCACAGAGATTCTTTCTTCTTCCTTCTGCTCATTTTTGTGAATTCATCTAGCCACAGCTTCCTGTGTGTCTGCTATGAACAGAACAGAACACTGCATTAGGCAATGTGCCTTCCATCCACCCTGACCCTACATGTCTTAGCTTTGCCCAATAAGGCTGGCTACTTGGAGTGTCACTGGCCTTCCCATAGATAACCAACAAGTTGCAGAGCCTTTGTGTAACTGCACCTTTGATTTGTGGGTTCCTTGGTTGCAATTCTTCCTTTTGTTTATTTGCTTGGTTTTGGCTATGCACTGCCATTCCAGTGGGCTGAGGGTTCTGGACACCTAGTTTCTCTAGAGGACGGATTTAATTTTCATGATGGCAGGTTTCACTGATTTAGAGTGTTATATAAAAACCAGCGGGCCAGGCGCAGTGGCTCACTCCTGTAATCCCAGCACTTTGGGAGGCCGAGGCGGGTGGATCGCCTGAGGTCAGGAGTTTGAGACCAGCCTGGCCAACATGGTGAAACCCCGTCTCTACTAAAAATACAGAAATTAGCTGTGTGTGGTGGCAGGTGCCTGTAATCCCAGCTACTTGGGAGGCTGAGGCAGGAGAATCACTTGAACCCAGGAGGCGGAGGTTGCAGTGAGTCCAGATCCTGCCACTGCACTCCAGCCTGGGCGACAGAGCAAGACTCCGTCTCCAAAAAAAAAAAAAAAAATTATCGGAGGCCACTGTTTTGGACTAAGCTCCTGCAAAAGCCCCCACCAGACCAGACTAAAGATCAAAATGATGTCACTAATGCTGAGGTTCCCAGTCACCAAACTAAAACTGTTAACCTGATCTTCTGAGAAATCAGGAGAAAGAGATAACTGGCAATCTCCCTCCCAACCAGGCCAGTTTCTGTCTTCGATCGGCATGATAATGAATGCCGCCTCTTTTAACCCTTAATCTGAAGTAAACTGATCATACCCAGTCAGTAATTTTTCTATTGTTCTGTCCCCACCTTCCAAGGGAAATAACTTTGAAATGACCAATCTGCTTTTTGTTCTTTGTTTCTGCTTTCTTCAGCACTTTTTCTGCCTATAAATCCACCCTTCTCTGCTCAGCTCATCAGAACACTCATTCTATTTTATGGAATGAAGTGTTGCACAATTCTCGAATCGCAAATAAAGGCACTGGAGATCTTTAAACTAAATTTGTTGTAATTGTGTCTTTTGACAAGGATCATAAGGAAGATTTGCTGAGAACCGGCTGCTCACACCATGCAGCTGTAACTACTGCGTTTTTTATAAACTTATAAGAAATCTCCAATCCATGCATTTCATTACTGCCCTTTGGACAACAGTGAGCGTCATGGGCTGAACTGGGTACCCCCACCTAATTCACTGGTGAAGTCCTAATCCCCAGTGCCTCAGACTGTTACTATAGTTAGAGATAGGGCCTTTGTACAGGTAATCAAGATTAAATATGGTCCTGTGGGTGGGCCCTAATCCAATGTGACGGGTGTCCTTATAAAAAAAAAGAGGAAATGGTATCGGGGACACATGAGCAGAGCAGGCAGCAAGAGGGAGGCCATCTGCAAGCCACGGAGAGCGGCCTCAGAGGAAACTTGGAACTCCAGAATTCCAGTCTCCAGGATCAATTTCTGTTGTTGATGCCACTTATTTTGTTATGACAGTCCAAGCAAATTAGTGCAGCAAAGAAGAAGGGGATCCCCTGGCCAGGCTCATGTCTGTCATCTCAGCACTCTGGGAGGCCGAGGCAGGTGGATCACCTGAGGTCAGGAGTTTGAGACCAGCCTGGTCAACATGGTTAAACCACGTCTCTACGAAAAATACAAAAATTAGCCGGGCATGGTGGCCACTCCCACCATGTGGTAATCCTAGCTACTCAGGAGGTTGAGGCAGGAGAATCACTTGAACCTGGGAGGCAGAGGTTGCAGTGAGCCGAGATCACGCCACTGCACTCCAGCTTGGGTGACAGAGTGAGACTCCATCTCAAAAAAAAAAAAAAAAAGAGAGAGAGAGAAATAATACAAACGAAGGGGGTCCCTTGCCAGCACTTGTCTTGCCTACTTGAGTTTTCTCTTCCATTCAGCTCATGCTGTTCCACTCATTCTAGACTTTCTTTCTTTGCCTTTTCTCTTCTCTGCCATAACACTCGAATAACATTCCTCCCAGCATCAACTCCCCTTCTCCCACCAATAGCGCCTCACTTTTCCTTTTGGAAAACCACCCTTTTGGAACTCTTAATCCTTGCAGTTTGGATGGGGCTGAGGCTACATTCTTCTGCCCCCATCCACTCCAGGGATGGGAACATGACCCAGGTCTGCAGAATCAGAGGCACAGGGAGTCAGGTAGGTTGAGGGTTTCTCTGCAGCCCTAAGGAAGAAGGTATTTTCCACCTGCGTTGCTGAGCTGATAGGATGTAAATCCACAGCCGCCAGACACCACTCCTTGCCTTATGAAAATGCAATGAACTCAGGAAAGCAGAGCTGAGACCACATCCTAATGACATCATTTGGTCTCCATCCAGCCTTCCCTGAGCTTACTTCTTGCCTTTTTAATTACATGATTCAACCACCAACCTCCTCCCCACCCGCTTTTTTTTTTTTTTTCCAAATGGGGTTGAGTTTCCATAACTTGTAGTTAGGAGTCATGACTTGCATACCAATCGGATTCATTTCTTAACACCCCACTCATACTTCATCTCCCTCATCAAACCTTTAATCATTTACTCCAGCACACGAACTTTGTCAGCTCTGAATCTACAAAGAACTTAATGTCTGTGCTACATGGTTTTATTTAACTAAATAAAAATTTTTTTGAGACAGGGTCTCACCCTGTCATTCGGGCTGGAGTGCAGTGGCATGATCACGGCTCACTGCAGCCTCGACCTCCTGGGCTCAGGTGATCCTCCCAGCTCAGCCTCCCTGGGACTACAGGCTACACAGTTTTAGAAATTATTCTGCACATGCTGACCCCGAAGCACTTCCGGAAATTGTGACTTGATGAGTCCTGGGTATTAGGTTTCTTCCTTTGTTTCCCCCAGTCACACTGCATCACACAGGCCAACTCAAAACCCTGTGAGCTTTTCCCTGGTCTCTCATGGGTTGATCTCACTGGGTTCTCACAGCCACCCTGGGAAAGGTTAAGTCACTTGCTGAATGAAGGTCACCTGGTAGGATTTGCGGGGGTGGGGGGGGGTGGTGAGTACTTATAGAACTGTACCTTTTTAGTAGTTGGGATTAAACTTGCTTACAATGACAAAAACCCAAAATAACAATGGCTTAAGTTAGATTGAAGTTTACTTCTCTTTCACATAAAAGAATGGAGGTGAGCAGTCCAGGGTAGAGGCTGCACCGCTCAGAGTCAGATCCCCGGGCTTCTCCCATGGGTAGTTCTGCCACGAGCGACTTCCACTTCCAAACTCACCTCCTGATTCAAGATGGCTGCCAAGGCTCTAACAGGCAGGGAAGAGGAATGGATTGTTCTTTTCCTTTAAGACTCCCTGTCAGAAACTGCACTTGTCCTTTCTGCTTTCATCCCACTAGACAGAATTTACTTAAACTGCCATAAAGGATTCCATAAGTATAGTCTCTGTTCCACATGGCTACAGTCTTACCTAGTGGCAGGAGGCAGGAGGGTTGTCTTACTGAAGAAGGGAAATGGGCATTGGGGCATCACTAGAAGCTTCTGGTCCTGGTTGCTCAGCCCAACTCCACCGATAGGTTGTTTATTGTTTCATATTTGTGTTCTCTCTCCCCATAGTCTGTGAATTCCTGGCAAGCAAAGGTGGTAGGCAGTTCTCTCTTGCATTTTCAGCTCCTTGGATTGTGCTTTTTACATTGTATGTTTTTCTTTTTCTTTGAGACTGAGTCTTGCTCTGTCGCCCAGGCTGGAGTGCAATGGCATGATCTCAGCTCACTGCAATCTCCGCCTCCCTGGTTCAAGTGATTCTCATGCCTCAGCCTCCTGAGTAGCTGGGATTATAGGCGCCCGCCACCATGCCTGACTAATTTTTGTATTTTTGGGTAGAGACAGGGTTTCACCATGTTGGCCAGGCTGGTCTCGAACTCTTGACCTCAGGTGATCCACCCACCTCGGCCTCCCAAAGTGCTGGGATTATACGCATGAGCCGCTGTGCCCAGCCTACATTGTATTTTGATGATAATAAATCTATAGGTGTTAAGGAGAGAAGTTGTCAAAGGAAATCAAAAGCTACATGTGACACAGCTTAATTGTCCCCAAAAATACCACCAGTATGAAGCTGGGCTCATGGTCTTGCTTTGTTAATTTTTTTCTTGAGATTGGTTCTTGCTATGTTGCTCAGGCTGGACTCAAACTCCTGGGATTAAGGGATCCTTCCACCTCAGCCTCTTTAGTAGCTGAGACTACAGGTGTGCACCACTTCCCCCTTGCTCAGGCTTTGAAATCAGATGATTCAGTTCTAGAATCCTGGCTTTACATCTTAAGAGCTGGCTGGTCCTGGAAAAGTGAGTAAAAGCTCTCTGAGATTTGCTTTCTTTATCTACTAAGATAGGGATAATGGTGTCTTCCTTGCAGTGTGAGAATTTCAAAGATGATTTGTGTAAAATGCTCAGCACATTACGGGTTTCATTTATTCCTTTCTTTGGTCCTCAGTCTATGATAATAGACTGGGGGTTGGTCTATGGCAGGCTGTGTGTCTTATTTAGCAGATCAGAATTACTGCAAGCCATCAGAAATGTGTCTTCTCTTTCTCTGACTTGTACACTTAAGACTTAATCTTTGTCCATCTAGAGCAAAACAAGAAATGATGCCAAATATAATTACAATGTTAATGTAAGAAATATCTAGTTTTGCACATGTGACTGAATAAGTAGCATCTACTGGAAGATTTCCTTTGCAGTGACTTGCAAATAGCAACTGTAACTTAATTACTCAGAAAAATTCCGGGAACAATCCCTTTGCCTTTGTATCTCCCTCTTCTGGAACATCAACAAATAATTCGCTGGGTGACTTTCAGCAAGCTGTTTAGAAAGTTATTGCAGCTTGAACGTAAGAGGCTCCGATATATAATATCAGAATTATAATAGGACCAGCCCCTGGTCAGAAAATCATTGTCTGCCGGGCGCGGTGGCTCACGCCTGTAATCCCAGCACTTTGGGAGGCCGAGGCGGGCGGATCACAAGGTCAGGAGATCGAGACCATCCTGGCTAACACGGTGAAACCCCATCTCTACTAAAAATACAAAAAAAATTAGCCGGGCGTGATGGCAGGCGCCTGTAGTCCCAGCTACGTGGGAGGCTGAGGCAGGAGAATGGCATGAACCCGGGAGGCGGAGCTTGCAGTGAGCCGAGATCGTGCCACTGCACTCCAGCCTGGGCGACAGAGCAAGACTCCGTCTCAAAAAAAAAAAAAAAAAAAAAAAGAAAATCATTGTCTGCTGCTCCTTAACATTTCTCCAAAAGAGCCAACAGATTTATTATTATTATTATTATTTGCAAAAGGGTCTCGCTCTGTCACCCAGGCTGGAGTGCAGTGGCATGATCTTGGTCACTTCAGCCTCTGCCTCCCGGGTTCCAGTGACAATTCTGCATCAGTCTCCTGAGTAGCTGGGATTACAGGCCTGCGCCACTACACCAGGCTTTTTGTATTTTCAGTAGAGATGGGGTTTCACCATGCTGGTCAGGTTGGTCTCGAACTCCTGACCCAGGTGATCCACCAGCCTCAGCCTCCCAAAGTGCTGGGATTATAGGCATGAGCCACCGAACCCAGCATAAATTTTGTTAAATTCATATTAAGTCAGGTTGCCAGTGCTTGCAACTGGAAAAATCTAATGCATAGGGATTATAAATGATCTCTTTTTTTCCCTTGTCAAGCACATCTCTTCTGTATTTTAGGTCAGGGCTCCATCCATCAAACATGACCCTGTCCTCACAAGTTTGTCTAAATGCAGAAGGGAATCAGAAATTTCTCATGTATAGAAGAAAAAAAAAAAAAACGACTCACAAGAATATTCTTATTTAGACTCAGCCAGGAGCAAAATCATTTAAGCAAATAAATGCTGCACTCCTACCTATAATACTCTCTTCCATTCCTCCCACCAACGCACTTCTCGTCTTTCCTTTAAGCATCTTCTTAAGACTCATCTAATTTAGCACATGGCCCTTCCAAAGCTCGCTCTTATGCCACTGCTCTCCTGTGAATGCTGTGCCTATTGCGTATGCAGGAATGTCAGCACTGTGACCAAAGAGCGACTGGGGTCCTTTCCACTCCCATCATCCTCTGCTCTCACCCTGTGACCACTTCTGCAAAGAGGCCCCTCTTTTTTTTTCAAATTGTCCCAGCACCCTTTGGTTTTGGAACCGCCCATCTCCTTTCCCTGTGACTAGAGCATGGCTGTCAATGACAAAGTCCTGCATCCCCTCCCACCAAGATGTGACTCGTGTGGGTCAGCATCCCCCATCTCCTCAAGGTATAGTCATCAGACCAGCTAGGGGCCAAGACGCCGGCAAGGCCAGGCTAGGTCATTCTGAGAGACTGAGATGGATACAGGGCAAGAGATGATCTTTCTTTTCCCTCCTGGGATTGCAGTCTGCAGGGACCAGAGACTGAGCACCAGCAGTGGCCATCTTTCCCACGATGTGGAAAGCGCCAGCCGGAGAAAGAAACAACAGAAAAGAAAGTGGGACTGAGCGGGTGGTGGTGGTCAACACAGGGGCTTCATCCAAGCAGGAGCCAAGAGTTCCCTTTTTTGCTTCATTCATTTGAAGTCAGGTTTCTGATGCTTGCCACTAGAAGACTCTAATACACAGGGATGATAAAGAATCTTTTCCTCGCGATCATCCTGGCCAACATGGTGAAACCCCGTCTCTACTAAAACTACAAAAATTAGCCGGGTGTGGTGGCGCCCACCTGTAATCCCAGCTACTCGGGAGGCTGAGGGAGGAAAATCGCTTGAACCCGGGAGGCAGAGGTTGCACTGAACCGAGATCACACCACTGCACTGCAGCCTGGGCGAGAGCACGAGACTCCATCCATCTCCAAAAAAAAAAAAAAAAAAAAAAAAGAATCTTTTCCGCCCCTCTGGTCAGGCACATCTCTTCTGTATTTTGGGTCAGGACTCTATCCATCAAACGTGATTCTGTATAATTTGGGGCACTCACATATTAAGTAAACATTCATAGGCAGTGCTGGAGAGCCCTTCACATCAATATAGACTAGGACTATATGCATATTGGCTTAATGGTCTATCTGAAAGGTTTAAAGCTTTTCCTGTGCACATATCTTGCCATTTCAACTTTGGTTGTGAGTTCCTGTACCATAGCACACATATTTCTATATTTTTGGCATCCCTGGCTGCTGCTCAGTATATTACAGATACATAATCTCTTGCCCAAAGCCTTGGGGACTATTTCAGAACTCATAATATTTCGGATTTTTGAAAGGTAACACAGAGCATAAAACCATCAGGGGTGGCCGGGAGCAGTGGCTCATGCCTGCAATCCCAGCACTTTGGGAGGCCAAGGTGGGTGGACCAGCTGAGGTCAGGAGTTTGAGACCATCCTGGCCAACATGGTGAAACCTTGTCTCTACTAAAAATACAAAAATTAGCTAGGCATGGTGGCAGGCGCCTGTAATCCCAACTACTTGGGAGGCTGAGGCAGGAGAATTGCTTGAACTTGGAAGGCGGAGGTTACATGAGCTGAGATGGCGCCATTGCACTCCAGCCTGGGTGACAAGAATGAATGAAACTTCGTCTCAAAAAGAAAAAAAAACAAAAAACAAAACCCAGGGGTCCTCTGGAAGATCCCTGTAATGTAATGCAATAACATATTTTCATATGATATGAATATTAATCCTAATTGGGGTGAATAAAGGCTGAATAGCCTTATATCATTTTAGGTTAAGATTTGTTACCAAATAAGTTTTAAAGCATTTTGTGTTTTGGAACTTTTTATGGTCAGGCTTGAGTCTCTGTCCTCTGTCCTCTGACCCAGGTGAAATGCTCTATCACCATTCTCACAGCAGGGACTAAACTTCTGTCACAGTAATACAGGAAGTCCCTCTGTAGGATCACTTTACATAACAGTCAATGGCCATATAATTAGATATAAGATGTCTGGAATAAATATGTGTACAAACACATAAACATACACACATATGTGCAAAAACATAAGGAAAGATATAGACCAAATGGTCATTTTTTTTACTTTAAAAGTTTTTAAGAGATGGGGGCTGGGCGGGGGGGGTTCTCACTATGTTGCCCAGGCTGGTCTTGAACTCCTGGCCTCAAGAGATCCTCCTGTCTCAGCCTCCTGAGTAGCTAGAATTACAAGTGCATGCCACCATGACTGGCTCCAAATTGTTCATTTTTAACAGTGGTTTCCTCTGGCTAGAGGGATTATGGATGATTCGTATTATTTTCTTATTGATGTTCTGTGTTTTTGATGTTTTCCCCTTAAGCATTGCCTTTTTAAAATAGAATGCTTCTCTTGGATTTTCTAGGTAGTCAAACATACCATCTTTAAATTGCTTTTTTGTTCCTTCCTTCCTAATACTTGTGTGTCTTTGTTTTCCTAGTCTGATTTTATTGGCCAAGATTCCAGAAGGATATTTAGGAGTAATGTGACAGGGACTATTCTCTTCTTATTCCTGACTTAAATAGGAAAGAACATATTTTTAGAGTTAACAATTTTTTTTTAAATAGAGACAGTGTCTTGCTGTGTTGCCCAAGCTAGTCTGGAACTCCTGGCCTCAAACGATCCTCCCACCTTGGCCTCCCAAAGTGCTGGGATTACAGGTGTGAGCCACTGCACTGGGCCAGAATTAACTATTAAATAAACATTATTTTTAAAAGCTGTCATAATTTTGATTTATACCATATAAGGAATCTAAATGGAATAGAAAAAGGATCTTTTCACATAAAAGGATCCAAACAAGCGTGTGGCATAAGGAATTTCACAAATACAATCTTTACCACTGATTGTATTTTTGAAAATTAAAAATGGAAATAGGTCAGCAGTCATCCAAACACTGATTTATTCTTTATTTAACTATATATTGAAGAAGTACTTTTTTCAAGTAAATTCAAGAAAATATAATCTGAAAGCTAAAATGAAGATATGTGTCTAAAAGGAATGGGAAAAAAAAAAAAGCAAATAGCTGCAATAATGTACTCCAGAAAGAGAATTGGGAAATCTTAAAACAACAACAGAACTCTGAAGTGGAAAAAGATCTAGACAGTCAAACAAGAGTCACCAAAAACCAAGCCAACAAGCACAAAACAAACAAAAAGCTCTAGGGAAAATATCTTTTTTTTTTTTTTTTTTGAGACAGAATCTCGCTCTGTTGCCTAGGCTGGAACGCACTGGCACAATCCTGGCTCCAAGACTGGCAACCTCTGCTTCCTGGGTTCAAGTGATTCTCCTGCCTCAGCCTCCTGAGTAGCTGGGACTACAGGCGGCCGCCACCATGCCCAGCTAATTTTTGTATTTTTAGTAGAGACGGGGTTTCACCTTGTTGGCCAGGCTGGTCTCAAACTCCTGACCTCAGATGATCCACCCACCTCAACCTCCCAAAGTGCTGAGATTACAGGCGTGAGCCACTGCACCTTGCTGGAAAAATATCTTATGTATTAATGACTAAGGAACAGATATGAGAACTGTATTAGGGAAGTAAGACACATCTGAGATCAGTTTAAATTTGATAAGACCAAATTGAAAAGCTACTCGGGAGGCTGAGACAGGAGAATCGCTTGAACCTGGGAGGCAGAGGTTGCAGTGAGCTGAGATCGCACCACTGCACCCCAGCCTGGGCGACAGAGCAAAACTCCATCTCGAAAAAAAAAAAAGTAAAAAGAAAGAAAGGAAGGAAGGAAGGAAGTGGGGGAGGGATGGAGGGAAGGAAGGAAGGAGAGAGAGAGAAAGGAAGGAAGAAAGGAAGGAAGGAAGGAAGGAAGGAAGGAAGGAAGGAAGGAAGACAACCAGGCACGGTCGTTTGTGTCTGTAATCCCAGATACTTGGGAGGCAGAGGCTGAGGAGGGAGGATCACTTGAGCCCAGGAGCTGAAGACTAGCCTAGGCAGCATAGGGAGACCCCATCAGAAAGAAAGAAGGAAAGAAGGACAGAAAGAGAGAAAGAGAGGAAGGGAGGGGAAGGGAGGGAAAGGGAAAGAGAGAGAGAGAGAGAAAGAGGGAAAGAAGGAAAGAAAGAAAGGGAAAGAAGGAAAGAAAGAGAGAAAGAGGGAAAGAAGGAAAGAAAAAAGAGAGAGAGAGAGAAAGAAAGACAACCAGGAGCGGTCGTTTGTGTCTGTAATCCCAGATACTTGGGAGGCGGAGGATGAGGAGGGAGGATCACTTGAGCCCAGGAGCTCAAGACTAGCCTGGGCAGCACAGGGAGAGAAAGAAAAAGAAAAGAAAAGAAAAGAAAAGAAAAGAAGGAAGGGAGAAGGAAAAGAGAGTAAAAGAAAAAGAAAAAAAAGAAAGAAAAGAAAGAAAGAGGAAAGATAGAGAAAATGAGAAAAATGCACCCCACCATCCAAAAAATAATGACTTGTACATACATCACAGACAAGTGTGCTGCAATTATCTACACATGGCAGTGCAAGAGCTATGATCCTGGTTTGCTCGAATCCAGGAGGCAGAGGTTGCAGAGTAAGACTCTGTCTAAAAAAAAAAAAAAAAAGGCTATGACACTGGATATCCTGTCATTCTGTAATTCAAGTCCCCAATTCTGACCCTTGCCCCACCCACCAACAGGATTTATTTTGGGGTACTCAACTCACTGGCTTGTTGCAATACAGAAAGGAGCCAAAAATATTCACTACGAACTTAGTTTTTTCCCCCCATGGGCCACGAAATTGGTTTTTATTCCAGGAATGTCTTTGTAAAGACAAGGAAGTCCTATAGAATCGTGCAGATCATAACATCATAAAAGGAAAGCAAAATTATATTTTAAGGGAAACTTTGCTGAAACAATGCTGACACCAGCTATTTTTGGATCACAAGATAATTTTATATCTTAAGGGAGAGACTATCCTGTGACTATAGCGGTTTACAGGAAATCTTAGCTGTTAAAAATTGTTGCAATTCTATTGTTTTACTTGTTTTCTATAAATAACTTTTCTAGCCCAATCTACTATCATGATAACTTATCTTCTAGTGTTTAAAGTGTTACGTTTTAAGCACGTCCAAAATATTCAAGTGATGACGTTATCATGACTTGCTTTCAGGTGACTGTTTTTTGCCTGGGAAAGTCAGGTTTTAGCTCTTTCCAGAAGCAGCGTGACTTCAGGAGAGAAAGCTCTTTTGCAACTCAAAATGAGTCCCAAATGAATCCAAAAAATGAGGCAGAAGTCTACCTACAGACATATACATGAGGCGTCTATAACCAAGCACCTTATACCAATAAGGCAGCCTCCTCACGCCCACCCCTTTCTCACTGCAGTCAGCCATGGGACCAAGAGGTGTGGCCTACCTTCCCCACAAGAGCCTGTGATGGGATTCTCTTCCGCAAACACAGGAGCCATAGGACTAAGAGGCTGAGGACCAGAGGCTGGTGAGGAACCTCAATCTATTTGAGAACAAAACCAATGGGCAATATCCAGTTTGAGAAATTGTGTTGGAAGCTCCCACTGAAGGAATAAAGAAGGGGAATCCAGTTTGAGGAATTGTGTTGGGAGCTGGGAGCATACGGCCTCCCACTGAAGGAATAAAGAAGGGGCCCCAGCCTGAAGAACATCTGTCTGAGGGCTGCTGTGAGCATTAACCAAAAAAAAAAGGGTGCCACTTCTAGATACATGCCCCAAATAATTGAAAACAAGGACTCAAACAGGTACTCAAACAGCCATGTTCGTAGCAGCATCATTCACAATAGCCAAAGGTGGAAACACCCAAGTGTTCATCAGCAGAGGAATGCATAAACAAAGTGTGGTCTATACAGATAGTGGGATATTACTCAGCCATAATAAAAGGGAATGAAATTCTGATACAAGCTGCAACATGGATGAACCCTGAAAATATTATGCTAAGTGAAATAAGCCAGGCACGAAAGGATAAATATTGTATGATTTCACTTACATGAGGTACCTATAATAGGCAAATTCATAGTGGCAGAAAATAGAATGGAGCTTAGTAAGGGCTAGGAGGAGGGGAAAGGGGAATATAGTTTAATGGATATGGTTTCAGTTTGGGATGATAAAATTCTGGAGGTGGAGAGTGGTGATGCTTGTACAACACTGTGGCTGAATTTACTGCCCCTGAGTTGTGTACCTAAAAATGGTAAATTTGGGGTTTTTAAGTTTTATTTTATACTTCTCTTTATTTTTTTTCTTTAATTTTTTATTTCCACAGGTTTTTGGGGAACAGGTCTATTTGGTTATGTGAGTAAGTTCTTCAGTGGTGATTTGTGAGATTCTGGTGTGTCCATCACCCGAGCAGTATACACTGAACCCAATTTGTAGTCTTTTATCCCTCACCCCCTTCCCACTCTTTCCCCGAGTCCCCAAAGTCTACTGTGTCATTCTTGTGCCTTTGCATCCTCATAGCTTAGCTCCCACTTATGAGTGAGAACATACGATGTTTGGTTTTCCATTCCTGAGTTACTTCACTTAGAATAATAGTCTCCAATCCCATCCAGGTTGCTGTGAATGCCATTAATTCATTCCTTTTTATGGCTGAGTAGTATTACATCGTATGTATATACCACAGTTTCTTTATACACTCATTAACTGGGATTTGGGTTCGTTCCACATTTGTGCAATTGTGAATTGTGCTGCTATAAGCATGTGTGTGAAAGTATCTTTTTCGTGTAATGACTTATTTTCCTCTGGGTAGATACCCAGTAGTGGGATTGCTGAATCAAATGGTAGTTTTACTTTTAGTTCTTCAAGGAATCTCCACACTGTTTTCCAGAGTGGTTGTGCTAGTTTACATTCCCACCAGCAGCGTAGAAGTGTTCCCTTTTCACTGCATCCACGCCAACATCTATTATTTTTTGATGTTTTGATTGTGGCCATTCTTGCAGGAGGAAGGTGGGATCGCATTGTGGTTTTGATTTGCATTTCCCTGATCATTAGTGATGCTGAGCATTTTCCCACATGCTTGTTGGTCATTTGTGTATCTTCTTTTGAGAATTGTCTATTCATATCCTTAGCCCACTTTTCGATGGGATTGCTCATTTTTTTCTTGCTAATTTGTCTGAGTTCGTTGCAGATTCTGGATATAAGTCCTGTGTCAGATGTATAGATTGTCAACATTGTCTCCCACTCTGAAATTTTAGGTTTTGTATAGTTTGCCACAATGAAAAACCAAAACAAAAGATATAAATATTCAAAACGTTCTTCAAAAGGTACTTCAAAGTTCCTGTGTCTTCCTGGCACAGGGTTACTGCCCAATACATGCTAGTTCCTCTTCCTTTTATCTTGCTGCTTCTCCTCCCACCTTCCCTAACCACTCCACATTCATCACATTCAGCTTTCAGTGTGCCATTAGGACTCCGGGCCACTCCACACCCTACTCACTCACTTCTTACTTCAGAGGAGGCTGCGCTTAACATCCCTGAAAGAGGTTGCAAAGTTATTACAGGACTTCATTCCAGCAATTTCCTTCCTGTATCTGGTGTCATCAATTTTTCCCTCTCCACTGGATCATTCTGATCAATAGACCCATGAGTATCCCATAATTAAAAACCACCAACCGGCCGGGTATGGTGGCTCACGCCTGTAATCCCAGCACTTTGGGCCAACCAACAGGCCGAGGTGGGCGGATCACCTGAGGTTAGGAGTTCCAGACCATCCTGGCCAACATGGCGAAACCCAGTCTCTACTAAAAGTACAAAAATTAGCCAGGTGTGGAGGCAGGTGCCTGTAATCCCAGCTACTCAGGAGGCTGAGGCAGGAGAATTGCTTGAACCTGGGCAGCAGAGGTTGCAGTAAGCCAAGATTGCGCCATTGCATTCTGGCCTGGGTAACAGAGTGAGACTTTGTCTCAAAAAAAAAAAAAAAAAAAAAAAAGACAAAAAGAAACTAACCAAATAAAAAACCAAAAAGCCCTGAGCCCATATTCCCCTGTAGCAACTGCCCCAATCTTTTGCCCTTGCTCTTCTGCACAGCAAGAGTTCTTGAGAATTACCTGTGCTGTTTCTACTCAGCTCCACCCTCAACTCACTGCCCTTTGGCTTCCATCTCCACCAGAGAACTGAAATTACCATCGTCAAGGTAACCACTGATCCCTATTTGCCTAAACCAGTGGTCAATCCTCATCGACTTGGTTTCACTATGGCATTCAGTAGCTGACCCCTTCCTCTAGAAGCACGACCTTTTCTTGGATCTGTGGGCACCACTCTCTCCCAGCTTTACTCCCATCTCATTGCCTCTTTTGCTGGTTCCTCCTCCTGTGTTCTAAAGGTTGAAGTCCCTTGTCTCAGTACTTTCACCCTTGGTGATTTCATCCTGCCTCAAGGCTATAAATGCCATTCAGATGCTGATGACCCCAAATTTTATCTGTAGCACTGACCTTTCTCTTGAATGCAAAACTCAGAAATCCACCACCGGTCTGCTGGACTTCTCCAAGGCAGATTGACAGGCATCTCCAGGTTAAAACATTGAAAGTAGAACTTTTTATCCCTTCCTAGGCTTTCCCGTCATAATCATTCTCTTCTTCATCTTCCCCATCTTAATAAATGTTACCACCCTTCACGCAGGTGGCCAGATCCAAATTCTCCTGAGCGGATTCTGCTTAAAACTCTCTAGCGGCTTCCCATTGCAGTTAGAAAAACAGCACGGTGTGATCAGGCACAGTGTGACGTGGCCTCCGCCCTGGGACATCATTTGGCTTCTCTCCGTGTGCTACATCATGAGTCTTTCCTGTTCCCAGGACACACTTTGCTTGGTCCTGGGTTTGTGCTGGCTGTCTCACCTCCCTGGAAGGCCCTTTTTCCAGATCTTCACCTAGCACAATCTCCTTAATTTATAAAGAATTCTTATAAATCAATATAAATTACTAACTTCCCAGTGAAAAGGTGGCAAAGGATACAAAGAGACAAACCACAGAAGAGGAAAACCAGTGTATCTCCTCTTCTGTGGCTTAAGTCAGGTAAAATGATGCTTTTTATTTATTATTATTATTTTTTTTTTGAGACGAAGACTTGCTCTGTTGCCCAGGCTGGAGAGCAGTGGTATGATCTCGGCTCAATGCAACTTCCGCATCCTGGGTTCAAGTGATTCTCCTGCCTCAGCCTCCGGAGTAGCTGGGATTACAGGCACGCACCACCACACCCAGCTACTTTTTGTATTTTTAGTAGAGACGGGGTTTCACCATGTTGGCCAGGCTGGTCTCAAACTCCTGACCTCAAGTGATTCACCCACCTCGGCCTCCCAAAGTGCTGGGATTACAGGCGTGAGCCACTGTGCCTGGCCTAACATGATGCTTTACCTGATTTATAACACAAGATATACAAAGGCACAAAACTAAAATGAGGTCACATGGGTTACCTATTAGATTGGCAAAGGTAAAAAGCTGGTAACGACTGTGTTGGCAAGAGGTTGGGGAAGAGACACTATCACATGTTTTGTTTGTGGGAATATACATTAGTACATTTATGGAAAGTAATTGATGGTATTCATCAAAATTTGCAATGTACATACCCCTTGCCCCAGAAATGTTATTTCCAGGAATTTTCCTGCAGATGTACTGGCACATGTACAAGATTGTGGATATACAAATTTCTTCATTGCAGCTTTGTTTGAAGTAAGTAAAAGATTTGAAACAATCATCCGTTAATATATGACTAGTTTAATTAATAACTAATTAATAATACAATGGACTACAAGGCAGTCTTTACAAAAACTAAGCTGTTCTACATGCTTTGCTATTAAAACATCTCCAGGATATATAATTAAATAAAAGAAGCAAAATACAGACTGAAGGTGTAAAGCATGATACACCTTCATTCCAGAAGCTGGATGGAAAAAAATTATGAATTTTTTTTTTTTTTTTGAGATGCAGTCTTGCTCTGTTGCCAGGCTGGAGTGCAGTGGTACAATCTTGGCTCACTGCAACCTCCGACTCCCTGGTTCAAGTGATTCTCCTGCCTCAGCCTCCCAAGTAGCTGGGATTACAGGCACATGCCACCACGCCCAGCTAATTTTTGTATTTTTAGTAGAGACGGGGTTTCACCATGTTAGCCAGGATGGTCTCAATCTCCTGACCTCGTGATCCACCTGCCTCGGCCACCCAAAGTGCTGGGATTACAGGCATGAGCCACCGCGCCTGGCCAAATTTTTTTGATTATATATGCATAGAATATCTCTGGAAGAAAATATAGGAAACTAACAGTCTTTGGAGAGAGAAATAACATGGATAGTAAGGAAGAGAGTCTTAACTTTTATTATAAACCATTTTTTTTTTTTCTGAGACAGAGTCTTGCTCTGTTGCCCAGGCTGGAGTGCAGTGGCGCCATCTCGGCTCACTGCAAGCCCTGCCTCTGGGGTTCATGCCATTCTCCTGCCTCAGCCTCCTGAGTAGCTGGGACTACAGGCATGTGCCACCACGCCCAGCTAATTTTTTGTATTTTTAGTAGAGACGAGGTTTCACTATGTCAGTCAGGTTGGTCTCGATCCCCTGACTCTTGATCCACCCGCCTTGGCCTCCCAAAGTGCTGGGATTACAGGCGTGAGCCACCATGCCCAGCCTATACACCCCATTTTACCTTTTGTTTCGTACCGTGTGTGTATTACCTACTCAATTAATAAATAATTGAAAATATATATATAAAAGGTGTGTAGGAAGAAGGGCCCATGAGAGGCTGAGAAACAATGACCTGCAAAGTAAGAGGAAAGGAGAGAGAATTGTAGCAGTAGTCAGGGGTGAGACTTCCAACAACTTTCCTGTAGGAACCCTGAGCCCACCCATAGATAGCACAGAGGCCAATAGGATAAAGCCTGAAGGGTACTCCCTGGGCTTGGTGATTCCCGTGCAGATTCTTAGGAATGATTTTGGTTGACACAAAATCCTACTCTGTAATTTTTATTTTTATTACTTATTTATTTACTTATGTTTGAGACAGAGTCTCGCTCTGTCGCCCAGGCTGGAGTACAGTGGCACAGTCTCGGCTCACTGCAACCTCCACCACCCGGGTTCAAGCAGTTCTCCTGCCTCAGCCTCCCAAGTAGCTGAGATTACAGGCATGCACCACCATGCCCAGAATCACCATGCCCAGAAACAGGGTTTCACCATGTTGGCCAGGCTGGTCTCGAACTCCTGACCTCAGGTGATCTGCCCACCTTGGCCTCCCAAAGTGCTGGGATTATAGGCATAAGCCACCGCACCCAGCCCTCTGGCTGTACAATTTTAAAAATAGCCACCCAACATCTTTTGGACAGTTTTCCTCTCTTTGGGGAATTTCATGCACTGTGAATCCTGACTTCCCTTGGAGGAAGCAGGAAACTCACTTTCCCTTGGGGTTAGGGCTTAGTCATTGACACAGCCTCTGTCAATGAGAAGAGCCCATCCGAGGCTTCATTTAGAAAGAGGGTAATGCAAGGAAACAGCTCCTGTGAGAGGGTGGTGCGGGTGCCTGGCTTTGGGGCAGTGGCGGTGGAGATTCTGGCACACACTGGCAGTGCCCAGGCCTGGCACAGCATTTCATCTAAGCATTCTGAATGAAAAACATGTGGCCTGCCACATTTGTGCACAATTGGTCTGGAGTGGTGCTAGCTGCAAAGCCCCACACCTGATTCTTGGACTCCCACAGAAATTTTGGTAGTATATTTTAAAATATACAGACGGTGGCTCACGCCTGTAATCCCAGCACTTTGGGAGGCTGAGGTGGGTGAATCACCTGAGGTCAGAAGATCGAGACCAGCCTGACCAACATGGTGAAACCCATGTCTACTAAAAATTCCAAAAAAAAAAAAAAAAAATTAGCTGGGCGTGGTGGTGGGCACCTGTAGTCCCAGCTATTCAGGAGTCTGAGGCAGGAGAATCCCTTGAACTCAGGAGGTGGAGATTGCAGTGAGCCAAGATCACACCACTGCACTCCAGCCTAGGCAACGAAGTGAGACTCCACTGAAAAAAAAAATCACTTAATAAATTCCTTTTTTGTTTTAAATAACTTAGAATGGATTTTGTAGTGATTTTATTTGGAGGGCGGATGTAGGTTAGAAAGACATCAAGGAACCTGGGCAACAAAGAAAATCTTCATCTCTACAGAAAATAAAAATTCGCTGGGCTTGATGGTGTGTAGTAGTAGTCTCAGCTACTTGGGAGGCTGAGCTGGGAGGATCACTTGAGCCCAGAAGTTGGAGGCTGTAGTGAGCTATATCACACCACTGCACTCTAGCCTGGGAGACAGTGCGATACCCCATCTTAAAAATTAAAGTCAAGGGTAAATATGGATGTTGGAAGCCAGTTTTCTCACTGTCGCAGTGGGAGGTTGCAGGTAAGCAAGGGAAGGTGTTAGAATGATCCAGATGGCACTGGATTAGCATTGGAGACATAAGTATGACTCATGTTTAGCTTAATACTGATATAGATGTACATATAGAACTATTTTTAGATATATGGATATACATAGGCAAATATAGTACATGGACATATATTTCCTTGCTCTCTCAGCTGAAAGGCTTAGAGGCAATAACACCCCAATAGCAACAAGTACCCCAACAACTGAGCAATAGCAACAGGACTGGATCTTAGTTTCTTTCTTTTCTTTTCTTTTTTTTAAGACAGAGTCTCTCTCTGTTGCCCAGGTCGGAGAGCAATGGCACGATCTCAGCTCACTGCAAACTCCGCCTCCCAGGTTCAAGCAATTCTCCCACCTCAGGCTTCCAAGTACAGGCGCCTGCCACCACGTCTATCTAATTTTTTGTGTTTTTACTAGAGATGAGGTTTTGCCATTTTGGCCAGGCTGGTCTCGAACTCCTGACCTCAGGTGATCCGTCCGCCTCAGCCTCCCAAAGTGCTGGGATTATAAAAATGAATCAGCCGGGCACAGTGGATCAGTTTCTAACACCATTTTCCAATAAAAGGAACCAAGGACTCTTAGAGAAACGGCTGATTCAAGGAGTGGGGCAGGAAAGATGAACCTGGAGGCATCACAACCACATGAAATGTGCAGATCTTTCTTGGCTACTAACGAAACTTAACCAACTAATCAAGACAATTTTATGAAATACAGGAAATCTGATATGGACTGTGATCTAGATAATATCAAGGAATTACTGTTAATTTTTGAGTAGTGACAATGACATTGAAATTCTGTAAGAAAATGTCTATATTTTTAGAGATGCGTCCCGAAGGATGAGGGGCTAAAATGACATGATATCTGGAATTTGCTGTAAAGAAAGAGGAAAATTGGGATAGATGAAGAAGTGTGGCAAATCTTGGTAACTGCTGAATCTTGGGTTCATTGTAGAATGTCCTCTCCTTCTGAGTACACTTGAAATTTTTCATTAGCACATTTTTTTTTTTTGAGACAGAGTCTTGCTCTGTCGCCCAGGCTGGAGTGTAATGGCTTGATCTCGGCTCACTGCAACCTCTGTCTCCCGGGTTCAAGTGATTCTCCTGTCTCAGCCCCCTGAGTAGCTGAGATCACAGGCGCCTACCCCCTACGCCCAGCTAATTTTGTTGTATTTTTAGTAGAGATGGGGTTTCACCATATTGGCCAGGCTGGTCCTGACCTCAGGTGATCCACCCGCCTCGGCCTCCCAAAGTGCTGGGATCACAGGCGTGGGCCACCGTGCCGAGCCTCATAATGCATTTTTTTTTAAAAAGCTAGAAAAAGATTTGGGTTGAGAATAGTTAGCAATGTTCATTCCACCTGTAATCCCAGGCTGCGCAGGACCTCCGATGTGATGGACACTGCTGTGGCTGAGAGGGAGGTGTGGGGGGGTGGGCTGCCCCTGATCCAGGACTGAGCCAGGAGGGCCTCTGATCCCAGATCTGGAGTTGAGAAAGGGGAGTTGACTGCTGGAGGACCCATTTTTTTCTCTTATATCCGTGGCTGGCTGGGAAACCTGGGGTGCCTTTTCTTGATGTTGCCCCGCGCTCTCTAGCCCGTGGAAGGCACACTGAACAACAGAAGAAACAGAAGCTCCCACCCCACTTGTGTGTTTGTGGCTACCTAGCAGTTCTTGCTACTCTACTGTAGGGTGAGAAACAGTGATTACGGTAGAGTTTGTGATGTTTGTTTTTCTCAAGATCAAAACCCCATCTCCCCTCAGTTAACATAAACCATCAAAAGTCGATCTGTATTTAATTTTCCTTGGGTGGTCCTGGGTTGACATCTTGCCCTTTTGTCTTACCATAGGAACTTGGGAACCCAATGCTTTGTTCCATCTGCTCCGAAGACAGCCCACCTCCCGCTGCTGGCCTGGCGGTTCCAGCATGGATTCTGTGTTTTGAAACCTCGTCTAAAGTTACAGGGAACAAGAGATCCTTACATTTCATGTGAGCATTCTGAGCGAAAAGCATGTGTCCTGGCCACAGCCGTGCACACTGGTCTGCATTCATGAGAAAGCCCGCAGAGCAGGAGCGAGGCCAAAAATATGACCCCTCCCTGCCCCCATGTCTTAAAGGCTCCCCTACATTGAACAGACTCTCCTGCTGCTTGAAGAGGAGTAAATGAAGCCCACTTTGGAGCAAAGGAACAGGGCTCTGATGGCCTGCGATCTGGCTGGGGCTTGCTCTGTCAGCTGCCTGGCCCATGGTGGCTTCTTCCCTTCTTCCCAAAGTGGAATTCAGGGGAACAGAGTGTCAAGACAAAACTTGCCGTAACAGCTCCTGGAACCTGAGCTCACTGCGTTTTGAAACTGCCTCTGCAAGCTGGAATTCTTCAAGGAGGCCACTCCTTCAATCTGAGCACAGATGCACAACCAATCTGATCCTACTGAAGCACGTGTTTCGCTGGCACCTGCAAGGCAGGGCTATCCCAGAAATGCAGAAATGTACACAGGCCCACGTGCTCGCTTGCTCACATGACCAATCACAACCCACAGAGGACACCTAGAGCCAGTGGGAGGAGCACAGGAAGGCCAAGTGTCCCTCCTACCTGGGCATCTCTCAGCCTGGGACCATCCACTCACTTCACTGCACACAAAAAATGCACCCGCTTGGTGACTGCAGGACAACAGTGCTGGAAACTTAGTGGTGACGTGAAACTTCATATAATTATCCTTCTTTTCATTTCCCTGCAGTCTGGAGTCTGGTCCTATTGAAAAATCCTAAAAAGGCTGGATCCAATCATAAAACACAGCTTATATGCAGAATTACTATAATGTGGGCATCTTGAATTCATTACTCCTGTGGTTTATAGGGTATATTTAAAATGTATACACTAAAGTGAATATAAACTTTACGGTTCATTTTGCCCAAGAGAAAGGGACGGATAAGAGGAAATTAAAGCTGTGCTCTGGCACACTCACCATGGAGCTTCACTTGCTCAAGGCAGCTGATACCGCTGGGTCCTGGAGGTCTGCACAGTGCCCCTTCCCGGGACTACCTCCCTTTGGGTGGTGCTCATTTCTCCCGAGGCTGACAATTGTGTTCTCAAAGTTTCCCATGCATCACTTGAAAATCTGCTCATACGCAACCACCTCAGAGCTCGGAGCTAAATTGCTCACATTTTTCAGGTGTATGGATGCAATTATACAGCTAACAATCTGGGGCTGTTGCTCACCTGTGCACAGGCATTTATCAATCATGCCTAAACCTTCCAGGAGATGGGTCCAGAGATAAACGACTTCAGGTGTGACCATGAAATTCAAGGCTGGGAAAGCAGATTTGAAAAGTTTCATTTAAGGGATCTTGATTTTTCAGGTGAGGCAGAACCCCCTAATGTAGAGAAGCTCTGACGAAATGCAGGGCAACCCTGGTTGTCGAGGCAGTCTAGCCCTTGTTAAAGTTCTTAAAGTCACTTGTGGTCACTAAGTTGTCTGGATGAAATAAGCAGTACCTGCTAACTTTATGGGTAAAATAAATCATAATATTTAAAATACTCAGGACAGTGATTGACACATAGTAAGTGTTGTATGCTATTTGTTTCAAAATCTGGTTTCCAAAGCAATGTCATCTCTCTCCTCTTCTCTCTCTCTCTCTCATCTATGGAGAGACATTGGTTTTGAATCGAGGCCCTACCACATTGTAGCTGTGCAATTTAAGGCAAGTTAGATAATCTTTCTTTGCCTCAGTTTCTTCATCTGTGCAATAGAAATACAAATTGTACATTGCAATAATATTTTGAGGATTTCATAATGACTATTTAAACTCTTAAAACAAAGTCTCTATAAAATAAGAGCTGCAGGCTGGGTGTGGTGGCTCACGCTTGTAATCCCAGCACTTTGAGAGGCCGAGGTGGGAGGATTATTTGAGCCCAGGACTTCGAGACCAGCCTGGGCAACCTAGTGAGAGGCTGTCTGTATTAAAAAAAAAAAAAGAAAGAAAGAAGAAAAACTCTATAAGTGCTAGGCATTACAATTATTATATCTGGATTGATGTTAATAATAGTATTTCTGAGTGGTAGAATCATAGATGAATGTCTACTTCATATTATGTTGGGTAAGTTGAAGCTTCCTCTGGCTAGGGGTACATTTTCTTGGTCTTCCTATGCTTTGTGTGTTTAACCCTGTGTCTGGCCGATAGTAGCTGCTCAATAAATGTTGAACTCAGCTGCTAAGATCGCATTGCATGGGCCAGGTGTGGTGGCTCATGCCTATAATCCTAGCACTTTGGGAGGCTGAGGTGGGTGGATCACTTGAGCTCAGGAATTTGAGAACAGCCTAAACAACGCGGTGAAACCCCGTCTCTACAAAAAATACAAAAATTACCCAGGCGTGGTGGCAAACGCCTGTAATCCCAGCTACTCAGGAGACTGAGACAGAATTGCTTGAACCTGAGAGGTGGAGCTTGAAGTGAGCCAAGATTGCACCACTGCACTCCAGCCTGGGTGACAGAGTGACACTCCGTCTCAAAAAAAAAAAAAGACTGTATTGCATAATCAGTACCTCTCCCAGATATCATATCCCTGGTCATTGTCTCATGTTTTCATAGCTTTCTAGGAAGTTTCTGGAACAAAATTGACATGAGATGAAATAAAGCCTAGTAAGTACCAATTCACATGAACATTTCCCTCACAAAATTGTGTCTCTTTTTCAAGACTCTGGAGGGCTTAGATAACAGGTTCTGGGCTTGTGCTCTCAAGGGAGGCCCCTCTGTAAGCCTGTGCTATGTGATTTGCCATAAAAACAACAAACAAACTACCAGTTAATCATCTGCATATGTGGCCCATGTACTGCTGGCCCCTGGGAATGGTAAGTAAATGAGATTTTTATGGAAGTCAGACCTCTGAACAGGCAGTGAAATTGGCAGTCATGGAAAACATAAACAGCAAAAAACACGATTACAAGAAAGCATTTATGGTATGATTTCATATGCATGTAAAACTACATATATAAATCTTATATGCATATATGTAGGGAATGTCTTCAAATACAAATGGTAGTTATCTTTGTTAGTGAGATTTAGTGCAGTTTTTTCTCTTTGTTTATACTTTTTCTATGCAGAAAAAATACACACAATTATATATGAGGAAGAAAAAAATAACCATGCATCAAGGGAACTGATTTGTTCAATAGACTTCAAAAACTAACTGTAAGGGGCTGGGGGCAGTGGCTGATGCCTGTAATTCCAGCACTTTGGGAGGCTAAGGCGAGAAGATCACTTGAGCCCAGGAGTTCAAGACCGGCCTGGGCAACAAAATGCTACCCCCTACCTCTACAAAAAATTTCAAAATTAGCCAGCCGTGGTGGCACACATCTGCAGTCCCAGCTACTTGGGAGGCTGAGGCAGAAGGATCACTTGAGCCCAGGAGGTGAGGCTGCAGTGAGCTGTGTTTGTGCCACTGCCCTCTAGCCTGGGTCATAGAGCCAGACCCTGTCTCAAAAATATATATCTATATAAAACAAGCAAACATTAACTATAAGGATTTGAAATCTGTTGTCTAGTAGGTTTTCTAGACTTAGCAAGTAACAATACAGGACACCTAGTTAAAGTTTGATAAACAATTGTAAGTACGCCCCATATAATATTTTGGGCATTGCCTCTTTTTTTTTTTTCAAAAAATGAAAAGAAATGTAAAGTACGAGTATAACTTCTACACTTCTACCATTATTTATATTTCTTCTCATTCTTTTCTCTGTAAGTAGGTTTTACATGGTCTAGAGTCATACCGTGTGTGTGCAGTTTTCATTCACTTAACAAGTCATATTGGTTCCCTACTGGGGACCAGGCGCTGTGCTAAGCACTGGGGATACAGTAGGAGTAACACAGGTTTGCTGTTGCCTCTACTCAACATAAAATCATTTAGCACAGTTTTTGCATTAAAAACTTTAAATGGATGCATAATCTGCTATCAAGTTAGTATATTCCATTTTACTTAACCAATCTTCCATTGTGGCTTAATTTATTCATTTGTTTGCATATTAGCTTTTTGCTGTTGTAAATAATACTGCCCTGAATGGCTTTGTACATCAAGCTTTTCTCACGTTTTTGAATTATTTTATTTTAAGGATAGACACTTAAAAATACTATTTTAGGCGGGGCACGGTGGCTCACACCTGTAATCCTGGCACTTTGGAATGGGGAGGCAGCTGGATCGCCTGAGGTCAGGAGTTCGAGACCAGCCTGGACAACATGGCGAAACCCCGTCTCTACTAAAAATACAAAAATTAGCCTGGCGTGGTGGCGCATGCCTGTAATCCCAGCTACTCAGGAGGCTAAGGCAGGAGAATTGCATCATGAACCCAGGAGGTGGAGGTTGCATTGAGCCAAGATCGCACCACTGCACTCCAGCCTGGGCAAGAGTGAGACTGTCTCAAGAAAATTAAAAAAAAAAAAGTATTTTTAGGCTAGTTGGAATTTCATAATAATTTCTTTAGAAAAGGTTAATTGGCTAGAATCACAAAAAGAAGCAAAGCCTATATGTTTCCTTTTACTTTATTTTTATTTTTATTTTTTTTGAGACAAGGTCTCATTCTATTGCCCAGGCTGGAGTGCAGGTGCCATCTCGGCTCACTGCAGCCTCAACCCCCCAGGCTCAAGTGATCCTCCTGCCTCAGCCTCCCAAGTAGCTGGGACTACAGGTGTGTGCCACCACACCTGGATAATTTTTTTGTATTTTTGGTAGAGACAGGGTTTCACCATGTTGCCAGGCTATTCTCAAACTCCTGGGCTGAAGCAATCCACCCACCTCATCCTCCCAGAGTGTTGGGATTACAGACATGAGCTACTGCGCCAGGCCAAAGTCTATCTTTCTTTGCCTGCAATTACATTTAGTCATCTTTCCATATATGTGTTCACAAATTTTATTTGGCAGGTTGTCTACTCATTTTGTGGGGAAGGTCTTGGTGATGTTTCTTACTTTATGAAATCATATAAAAAGGCTATTAAGTTTGTATAATATTTATTTTTGCACTTTTCAGCCTATTGGTGCCTTATTTTTGGTTATTGATTTTATTTTTATTTTTTACTTAGAGCAATTTAACATTGTGTCTATTAAAATCTGTTCATCTTTTGATTTCAAGTGTTTCTTAGTATAGAATGTCATTTTTCTATCTAGATGTTTACCACCTATTTAATTTATTTTATTCTTTTTTATATTTAAAAATATATTAAAACCTTAAATCATCTGGAACTTATTTTGGTATAGGTTCGTAGTGAATAGCAATAGGATTTTTATTCCAGATGACCTATATATTATTCCCAAAGAAAACTGCATTTTTCTTTATCTTTCCCTTTGACTTTTATAATGGCTTTTTCTCATGTATTTAATTTTATTGTATAATAAAGCTTATCTTTGGATAAGCCCTGTATACCATTATCACACTGTTCTTTATTATGAAATCTAATAACATAGTATTAGAAACTATTATAGTATTATTTGATAAAGTATATAGAATGCAAATTATTACAGTTTTACAATATACTGTTAAATGTTAGAGTAATTCTCCTAATTCTAGAGTTTTCTTTCTGAAAAAAATATTAAGTTCTACAAAACTTCCATGGGGATTTGAGTTGGAATAGCAGTAAAGGTATACATTAATTAGATAACAATGGACACTTCTCCACCCAGGGACATGAATGTCTCTATTTATTCAATTCTCCTCCTATCTATATTTGTTAACCAAACCTTATCTTGACTTCAGTTTACATTTCTCTTATGAAGGTTACACATGGGTCTCTCATACCATCATGGCTGGGTCCCACTGGATCCACCCTGATCTACTCAGATCAGCTCCACTTTTGTCTGCTTTATATATTGTCTCTAAACCATCTTTTAGAGTTCTGCAATTTAACATGATGTGAAAAATCACTGGACTAACCAATGTGTTAAAATCCCTTCCACTCCGAAAGGCTTGATTCTATTATCTCCAAAATGTATGGTGCTTTCTTGCCTCTGCCTTTGTTAATATTGTTCTTCCTCCTGCCTGAAGTGGCTACCCATTCCAAATTTACATATCCCCAGCTATTCGGGAGGCTGAGGCAGGAGGATTGCTTGACCCTGCGGAGGTAGAGGCTGCAGTGAGCCCTCCAGCCTGCACTCCAGTCTGGGCAACAGAGTGAGACTCTGTCTTAAAAAGAAAGAGAGAGAGAGAAAGAAAGAGAAAGAAAGAAAAGAAAGAAAGAGAGAAAGAGAGAAAGAAAAAGAATGGAAGGAAGGAAAGAAGGAAGAAAGGAAGGGGAAAAGAAACAACAGGACCAGCCTGGGCAACACAGCAAGACTCTATCTCCATGAAAATTTAATTTAACTCAAAATAATAATAAATAAAATATATAAATAAATAAATAAGATAAATACAAATAAACACCTTCACCAATGTCACTCCTAAATCTTTTGGAGATTTCATGTATTACTGATGGACACACTCGTGGTTAGCATGAACAACTTAAGATTTACGGAAACATCCAGATTTATCCTGTGAAAATACAGTTAACTTCTTATATTCCAGTGAGTGAAAAGGCATGGATTTGAAGATTTGTCCACAAAGCGATGAATGGCTGTACTCTCAGTTTCTATCTGTGTGAAAATCTACTCGTCCTCACAGTCACAAGTTCTTTACATACTAGAAAATGTGTGAGAGATGGAGGTAAGGGGTGGCAGCTGTGGAGGCCAAAGTGGGGGGGGTTTTTTTGGTTTGTTTACCAACTGGATTTTGCTCTGGTTAAGACAGCATGGTACAAACCAAGAGAGATTTGTGTTTTCCAGTGTAGCAAGACATTCTAAATGAATGTTCCTTGAAGAGGGGGACTTTACATCCTGGAACTTTGGCAAAAATCCAAAAAAGAAAGTAGTGGACAGGAGCAGCATGGAACTGGGCTGGGGAATGAAGTCAGCAGTCGAGCTCACAGCAAACAGCTTTTGAATGTATTTCTTCAGCCCTTTTTTGTATCAATATAATATATCCAGAAAAGCAACCTTTTTTGAGGGTCTGCTGTATGTCAGGGACTGTCTGAAGTGCCCCCCTAACCAAGTGTCAGTGTGTAACCTCAATTTGACAACTGTTGGATACAAAGCCTTAGGCTAAAAGTCTATAATCCCACAGTCTGTAATCCCCTCTCTCATCCCTCTTGCCCCATTCATCAGGGCATCCATCTGAACTTCACAAGGAAAAGAACTTGGTACCTTTGGCCCCTTCTCAACCACATAACAGCACCAAAGCAGGACCATGTAGGGATAGAAAGTATCTTAGAAACTACTAGTTTGCCAGGGCTACCAAATAATGTATGCCAAACTGGGAGGCTTAAAATAACACAAACATATTGTCTCAGAGCTCCGGAGGCCAGAAGACTGAAGTCAAGGTTTTACCCATGTTCCCTCTGAAACCTGTAGCGAAAAATCTTTCCTTGCCTCTTCTAGTTTCTGGTGTTTTCCAGCAATCCTTGATGTTTTTCGGCTTGCAGCTGTATCACTCCACTCTCTGCACCTGTCACCACGTGGCCATCTTCTCTCTTGTTTCCCTGTCTCTGTGTCTCTTCTCTTCTTCTTCTTCTTTTTTTTTTTTTGTTTTTTGTTTTTTTTTTGTTGTTGTTTTTTTTGAGGCAGAGTCTTGCTCTGTCACCCAGACTGGAGTGCAGTGGTGTGATCACGGCTTGCTGCAACCTCTGCCTCCAGGGTTCAAGCGATTCTCCTGCCTCAGACTCCCGAGTAGCTGGGATTACAAGCATGCGCCACCATGCCCAGCTAATTTTTGTGTTTTTCTTAGAGACAGGGTTTCGCTATGTTGGCCAGGCTGGTCTTGAACTCCCGAGCTCAAGTGATCTGCCCACCTCGGGCTCCCAAAGTGCCGGGATTATGAGCGTGAGCCACTGCGCCAGGGCCAGAACTTTAATATATCTCTTGTGGGGAAGGGACACAATTCAACCTGTAAGACAGAGCATCTTCTTCTGCTCATTCCTTTTCGTTTGGTTTTAAGGAAAGTCAGGATCTCAGAGATTGAGCTGGAGAGTCAATCTGTATGCAATGGTACATGATTATTCTTGGCAGTCCTGGTTTCAGGAGACGAGAAACCCATCTTGCTCTAGAGTAGGCTGGAAAGAGTTCCTGGATCACAGAACCTAAAGAAGAATGAACCATCCGACTGTGAGAGGTGCTCATTCCAGCCTGGATCCAAAGCTTCCAGAACTAGGCGCTCCAGTGGGTGAGGATGTTTCTCATTCTCTTCTTTGGGCTTCATTCTCTTTTGAAAGGATTTATTTTAATGGTAGGTAACGTCGTCAGTTTCCAAGTTTTATCCTGGGAATTCCTAGTTCTAGAAAAGGATTGTCTTCAAGGCTGGATCCCAAAGGCAGATGCCCTGGGGGAGAGCGCTGGCGGCCCATGGGGATAGGCGAGCTTGATCTTGGACCAGTGAACTTCCACCAGAGGAATGGAGCACCATAAAAACAGGCCAGTTTCTGACCAGGCGCAGTGGCTCACGCCTGTAATCCCAGTACTTTGGGAGGCTGAGGCGGGCGGATCACTTGAGGTCAGGAGTTCGAGACCAGCCTGGACAACATGGTGAAACCCTGTGTCTACTAAAAATACAAAAATTAGCCAGACATGGTGGTGCATATGTGTAATCCCAGCTACTCAGGAGGCTGAGGCAGGAGAATCACTTGAATCCAGGAGGTGGAGGCTGCAGTGAGCCGAGATGGTGTCACCGTGCTCCAGCCTGGGCAACAGAGCGAGGCTCTGTCTCAAAAATAAACAAATTTTAAAAAGGGCAGTTTCTGCAGGAGTCTCACAGGGGAAGACAACGGGAACAGGAGGCTGAGGAGACAATATGAGAGATGTCCACTATAAAAAGATAATTCAAGAGCGAAAATCCAATTTTTATGTAAATTATCCAGATGGGCTCCAAAGCTTATTCATATTCACCAAAGACATTGCTCCGTTCTCTATTTTATGTCATTTAGCAGATCAGGTTTATGTCTGTGCCCCAGGGAAAGGACCCATGACATTTACTACATTTGAATTCAAATAGTAATTTTAGATTAATTTGAAAATTGATTAGATCAGATGTTTCTGTAGACATGTTTTTGCCCTTTTATGGTATAGGGGGTCAAATATCCATTTATGGGTCCAGGATTTATTTGTAAAAACGGACTTTCAAGTCAATTACTAACATCCACTGGAGTTTAAACATGACCATTTTTAAAGTGTATATTTTCTCAAAAATATCCTTCTTTTAATTTCTTTTAAAGCATTTGTTTAACTACGAGAAACAGGTAACTATGCAAACTCTCGGACTGTCGTAAGTGAATTAAATGTACTTATTTCTGGATTATCACTACTGATTGTCAGGCTTAATCAGTTAGAAAGTAAAAGTAATTTTTACCTCTTTCTGCTAAACTAGAGGACAGAGTGAGTATGGGAAGATGACCTTTTTCCTAGCAAAATGGCAAATTCTCAAGGTCCTAAATGACAGATTGCTCTCCTGAGTCCCCAGCTTGGCTCCCAGCTGCCAAAAGGTCATCTTCTTCTGGATATGTGCGGACACCACACGCTCAGCTCGTGCAGAACAACTTCACCCCAAGGCTTCTCCAGCACTTGCTCCATCAATGCCATCATCATCATCCATGCTGGGCAAACCTAGGACCCAGACTCCTCTTTCTTTCCCCCCTTTCCCTGCCTTCCATGTGTCCTCCAAGTATGACTCAGGACGCTACCTATGTCAGTGGTTCCCAAACTTGGCTGAGTATCCAAATCCTCTGAAATACTTTTTTTTTTTTTTTTTTTTTTTTTGAGATGGCTGGAGTGCAGTGCTATGACCTTGGCTCACTGCAACCTCCACCTCCTGGGTTCAAGCAATTCTCCTGCCTCAGCCTCCTGAGCAGCTGGGATTACAGGCACACGCCACCATGCCTGGCTAATTTTTGTATTTTTTGTAGAGATGGGGTTTCACCATGTTGGCCAGGCAGGTCTTGAACTCCTGACCTCAGGTGATCCACACACTCAGCCTCCCAAAATGCTGGGATTACAGGTGTGAGCCACCACACCCGGCCCTGCTAAAGGACTCCTAAATGAATTTGGATTTGGAGTCCCCTTCCTAGAGACTGAGTCAGTACATCTGGAAGTAGCCTGAGCATCTGCATTTTAAAGTCCTCCCCAGCCTCCTAAGATGATTTAATAATGACCAGGATTTAGGACCAGCTGTCCTAAGCATCTCCATCCCCACTACTGCTGCCCTAGTTCAGCCCCCGGCACCTGCAGCCCCACTTCTGCACTCAGGCTCTGCATTCTCTCAGCCATCCTCTACCGCATTCAACAATACCACAGCACACACATTGAATGCCTATTTTTTTCCAGGTACTTTGTTAACCAGTGGAAGTACAAAGATGAATAAACCATACTCCTCCCCTCAAGACAACTCTTTCATGAGGGAGATAACCTAGGAAATAGGAGTCTATTCATGAGACCGCTGCTGTAACTAGAAGAATAGGAAGTACCGGCTGGGCGCAGTGGCTCACACCTCTAATCCCAGCACTTTGGGAGGCCAAGACGGGCGGATCACGAGGTCGGGAGATCGAGACCATCCTGGCTAACACGGTGAAACCCCGTCTCTACTAAAAATACAAAAAATTAGCCGGGCGCGGTGGCGGGTGCCTGTAGTCCCAGCTACTCGGGAGGCTGAGGCAGGAGAATGGCGTGAACCTGGGAGGCGGAGCTTGCAGTGAGCCGAGGTCGCACCACTGCACTCCAGCCTGGGCGACAGAGCGAGACTCCATCTCAAAAAAAAAAAAAAAAAAAAGAAGAATAGGATGTACCAGAAGGTCACGAAAGAGGAACTGATTAGCTCAACCTGAGAAAGTCTCCCAAAGCTTCACAGAGGAAGGAATGCTGAAGTGGGGATGAAGAGGAGTTGATCAGAAAAACAGTAAGGATGGGAGGGAGGGAGAGGACATTTCAGATAATGCTAAGCATGGGGGTAATAGGATTACACTGGATTTTTTGTTTGTTGACTTGTAGTAAGCGTAGTTTCTGTTCTTATAGGCAAATGTTGGGTTCCTTCTTTCTTTTTGTTTTTGTGGATACATAATAGGTGTATATTTTTATGGGGTATATTAGATTTTTTTTGAGACAGGGTCTTACTCCATCACCCAGGCTGGAGTGAAGTGGTGCAATCTCAGCTCACTGCAGTCTCCGCCTCCCAGGTTCAAGCGATTCCCCTGCCTCAGCCTCCCAAGTACCTGGGACTACCAGGTGTGTGCCACCACGCCCAGCTAATTTTTGTATTTTTAGTAGAGATGGGGTTTTAGTCCTGGCGTGGTGGCTCACGCCTGTAATCCCAGCACTTTGGGAGGCCGAGGTGGGCGGATCACAAGGTCAGGAGATCGAGACCATCCTGGCTAACACGGTGAAACCCCGTCATTACTAAAAATACAAAAAAACTAGCCAGGCGTGGTGGCAGGTGCCTGTAGTCCCAGCTACTCAGGAGGCTGAGGCAGGAGAATGGCATGAACCCAAGAGGCGGAGCTTGCAGTGAGCGGAGATCAAGCCATTGCGCTCCAGCCTGGGCGACAGAGTGAGACTCTGCCTTAAAAAAAAAAAAAGAGATGGGGTTTCACCATGTTGGCCTGGCTGGTCTCGAACTCCTGACCTCAAGTGATCCACCCGCCTTGGCCTCCCAAAGTGCTGGGATTACGGGAATGAGCCACCACATGGGGCCCATTCTGTGCTTTACAACTCCCAGCTGTGGCAGTCAGCTAGGCAAGCCACTTAACCTTTCTGAATCTGTTTTATCATCTTGTAAACCAGGTTTAATAATAATTACCAAGTAGGCTTGAGGGTTTAAAGAGAAAATGCTTATTAAAACATTCCCAGCCTAATGTTCTCTTTCTTGACATGGGTGGCTACACAGGCATCTGCTTTGTGAGAATTCATTGAATTGTATGTTTTTTTGTGCACTTTTCTGTATGTGTGTTGACGTCAATTAAAAAGTTAGGAACAATTGTCTAGCTTACTGGCGTCTGAATAAATGTTCTAAATATTGGTTCTCTTTCCTCCTTGTTTTTTCCTGCTGGAAGCAGATGACCAGAGCTGGGCTGGATGGCTAATGCAGGAATGACATGCCGACATTTGCAAGAGGTGGAATGTGCTGTTACATTCAAGTACAAAGAGCAGTAAGATGAAATTTAATAGGAACCAACATGCAGGAGGTTCAAAAAGAAACAGCACAAGTAATGAGTGGAAGATGTGATTTAAGAGGAATTATGAAAAAGCTCAGAGATTTTAACTGACGCAAACGTAATCTGAGTCAACAGCCCAGCTTTGCCACTAAACTCTGTGACCCTCTGCAAAACAAGCAAGCGGATAAACCCAAACTGTAACCAAACCAAAACAGAAATCTCAATACAAGGTTAGGTTTCTGTAGTGGTGTAGTGCTCAAATCCTAGAAATAAATACACCCATTGATTCCTTCATCCATCGGATCATATCTACATTGTAGGCTTTCAGTCATGGAAGCCTCTTCTTAGGATGGGCCTAGACCATTGACCATGTCCAGAGTTCGGTGACTAGAATCCTGAGAGATCTTAAAACCACGGCTGGGCACAGTGGCTCACGCCTGTAATCACAGCACTTTGGGAGGCCAAGGCGGGCAGATCGCTTGAGGCTAGGAGTTCGAGATCAGCCTGGCCAACATAGCAAAACCCTGTCTCTACTAGAAATACAAAAATTAGCTGGGTGTGTTGGCTCACACCTGTAATTCCAGCTACTCCAGCGGCTGAGGCACAAGAATCGCTTGAGCCTGGGAGGCGGAGGTTGCAGTGAGCTAAGATCGTGCCACTGCACTCCAGCCTGGGCAACAGAGCGAGACTCTGTCTCAAAACAAAACAAAACAAAAAACAAAACAAAAAAACCCTCATGTCAATCATATAAAGATCTGGAGAATTTTTAGCTTTAAGAAAATATTTGGAGGCTGGCTGGGAGGGCTTCACATATTTGCAAAGATTTTGTCAAGAGCGATTGGATTTATTCTATGTAGTTCAATGAAGGAAAACTCAGTTCAACAGGTGAAAGTCTGGAGAAGCGTATTTTGGGCCATTTTAAGGAATGAGGTAGCTCATGACTGGGGCTACCTGAAAATGGAATGAATTCCCTGCCTGTCGCTGGCAGTATTTAGCAGAGGCTCTGTGGCTACACGTCGTGGCCATTATATATTGTATTTTTATTTTAGGTGGGATGGCAGATTATACGCCTCTGTTATGGGTTAAATTGTTTCCCCAAAAAAAGATAGGTTGAAGTCCTAACCTCTAGTACCTGTAAATGTAACTTTATTTGGAAATAGGTGCTTTGTAGATGTGATCATATTATGATAGGGTCATTAGGATCCGGTAAGACTGGTGTCCTTATGAGAAGAGACACATGGACAGGGAGAAGGCCCTGTGGAGACACAGGCGTGCAGAGGGGAGGTGGCCATGGAGCACCAGAGGCAGAGAAAGGTGTCACGCAGCCACAGGCCAGGAACGCCAAGGATTGCTGGCAAAAACCAGAAGGCGGGAGAGAGAGCACAGCTCTGCTGACACCTTGATCTCAGACTTGCAGCCTCCAGAACTGCGAGAGAATACATTTCTGTTGCTTTAAGCCATTCCATTGCTGGCACTTGGTTTTCCTAGCAGCCCTAGGAAACGATTACAGCAAAACCCCTTTCCTTTCACAACCTTCAAATCCTTATTAGCCAGATAGCAACAATACAGGCAGGCCTGCCCCACCAAGTTATCTGACATACAGATTGCTCTGGCCTTCTGCAGCCACCCCCATGGTGACTGTCTTGCCCCTCAACCCTCTTGTCCTTGGCGCCCCCTCAGCAATGCCCATGACTGCTGAGTGCCTGGGAGACCCTCTGCCCCATTTTGCCTTTCCCTTCTAGCCCTGCTTTCAAGCCCAGTGTTGCCCAGGGCTGAGTCTGGGGGCTCTGCGAGGCCCACGGTGGAGGCCAGCCAGCTGCAAGAGCTCTGTCTTGCTGTCTGTAAGAATCAATAGACATTGAGAGCTCTAGCCCCCCACAGAGGGAAAAGGCTTTCCGAGATGCAAACAACTCACCTACAAATGAACTTCTGGAACACACAGTCATTTGTGAGTGCAGCAACAGTCTGTGTCAGATGCTCAGGCCCAGTTTGTAGATAAAGTTGTAGCAACACAGTATATTGTAATATTCACCAGTCCAGAAAGGCACTGAGAGGGCTCAGAAAGCAACTCATTTTTCCTCCCGCTGAAACTCGGGATGTCCTTTGAGGACTTTTGCTGAGATATGCGAATGATTTGCTTTTCAAAAAAACTGTAAGTCAGGACCTCCGTATGATTCTCGCCCAAGTCCTCCTTATCACGTGCAGAACTTCTCTGGGTGCCTGATTCTCTCCGTGGTGGCAAAGAGACGGGGCCTGGGTGGGCCAAGGCGCAGACCCAGAGAGGGAGGGTATGGGGCATTCTCCCAAGGACAGCAAGTACAATGTGGCCCTCCCTCTGACCTCCTTCGAAAGACATCGAGGACTTGGAGTCCTTGCGTCCCCTACAATCCAGTGTGTCCTTGATTGAGTGATGCTGCTCTCCCTGCACTCCACCTCAGCCAGACAGCTCCACTTACCCCCTTTATATATTGGGGTGTCACATAAGATTGTACTCGGTAAGAATGTCCCCTGCTCACATATGTATGTATGTGTGTACCAGTTTGAAGGCCACTCTTTCTAGCCTGGAAGCACATCGCGATGGGTTGCATAGTGGCCCCTGCAAAGACATGCCTTGCCTTAATCCCTGGAGCCTATAAGGTGATGTTCTTTGGAAAAAGGATCTTTGCAGATATAATTAAGTTAAAGATCTTGAGCTGAGATCATCCTGACTTATGTGGTGGGCTGTAAATCCAATGACAAGAGTCCTTATAAGAGAGAGAAGAAAACACAGACCGAGAGAGAAGAGGAGAAAGTCTTGTGAAGACAGAGGCAGAGATTGGAGTGATGCAGCCACAAGCCAAGGAATGCCTGGGGCCACCAGAAGCTGGAAGAGATGAGGTAGGATTCTTCCGTGGAGCCTTCAGAGGGAGTGTGGCCCTGCCAATCCTTTGATTTCTAACCTTTTTTTTTTTTGAGATGGAGTCTCGCTGTGTTGCCCAGGCTGGAGTGCAGTGGCCCAATCTCAGCTCACTGCAACCTCCGCCTCCTGGGGTCAAGCGATTCTCCTGCCTCAGCCTCTCGAGTAGCTGGAATTACAGGCGCCGGCCACCACGCCCAGCTAATTTTTTGTATTTTTAGTAGAGATGGGGTTTTGCCATGTTGGCCAGGCTGGTCTCAAACTCCTGACCTCAGGCTATCCACTGGTCTTGGCCGCCCAAAGTGCTGGGATTACAGGCGTGAGCCACCATGCCCGGTCTGATTTCAAACTTCTGGCCTCCAGAACTAAGAGATAAATTTCTGTTGTTCGAAGCCTCCACATTGGTGGTAATTCGTCAAGGAGACTAGTAGAAGCATTGTGGGGCACGTGAATGTGCCGTCCCTGTGAGAAGGGAACAGAGGATCCTGCCTGTTCCTAACCCACCACTGGGACCTGCATACACTTGGTGCTTACCCATGATCTCAGCACCATGTCAAAAGGAACATTGTAATTCTACTTCTGGGAATCTACCCTGAGGAAATAACTGAGAAAACGTGCAAGGCTGTAACTCTAAAAATGTTCATCACAGTTCTGCTTGGAACAAAAGAAAGCTGAAAACAATCCACATGTCTCACCATAGGGGATCAATTAATTAATTATGCTGCAGTCATACAAAATAATCCTATGTAGCCGTTAAAATAACATTACAGAAATGGAACTCTTGATGTGGAAAGATGTTACTAATTTACTTGTATAAAAATACATTATGGTGAGCTTCAAATCACTGGTAAGTTAAAAAAATACATTACGGTATGAACTCATAAAAAAATATGTAAGCACATGTATTACACATTATAGCTAGAAAAATCTAGAAAGAAATGTTGACAGTGGTTTTCGTTGACAGAGTAGATGTTTTACATTCTTTTGCTGCTCTGTGTTGCTTGTTATTAATATATAATATATAATAATAAAATATATATAATAATAAATTATATAATATAAAATAATATGAAAAGTAGTTGTAATAATAATAAAAAGTGATCAAAGACATTTATTTCATTTGGGGAAAGAAAAAACCCCGAAACTTGTCATCAGCAACATAGTGAGGAATATCATTTTGCCACGTGGAGGATTTAGGGAGACATGTTGGTCCAGCACCAGGAAAGCCCTTGTTCCCGGGAAGTCAGAAAGAGATGCTAGAGTTTGCAGTGTCAGGAGTAGGCTAGTAAGCAGGGCAATACTTAATTAGAAAAATGTAGGACTTCTCGGAGCCTTCTACATGCTACCATCATTGTAAATCTCCAAGAGATGTCTGGATTACCACCTCCCTCCCACCTAATTTGATCCCTGAGCCAGGAACATATTCTAATACTCCTGCTCTGAGAAACATACTTTAGGAAATTTCAGGATACCATTTGACCTAACGCAGTTCAACTGAGTTAAGAGTAAAACTACCCAGATACAAATTAAGGAAGAATGTTTTCAGTTTTTATATTGCTGAGAAAGACAGACTTCTCTGAAGTGAACACAAGCAACAGTGAGCAAGTTAACTGTGTCTTAAAACAATATTGAAAGTCTGGCAAATAAGAACAGGGAGTTTGTTGTTGATTAGATCCTTGTTGCTGTTTGGGCTCTGTGTTTAGAAGGAATGCAGAAATTTTACAGAGGGTCTTGAGAAGGGTGGCAATCAATAAGGATAGGAGCAGGCCGGGCGCGGTGGCTCACACCTGTAATCCCAGCACTTTGGGAGACTGGGGCAGGCGGATCAAGAGGTCAGGAGATTGAGACCATCCTGACCAACATGGTGAAACCCCATCTCTACAAAAAAAAAAAACAAAAAATTAGCTGGGCGTGGTGGTGGGTGCCTGTAGTCCCAGCTACTCGGGAGGCTGAGGCAGGAGAATGGTGTGAACCCAGGAGGCAGAGCTTGCAGTGAGCTGAGATGGCACCACTGCACTCCAGCCTGGGCGACAGAGTGAGACTCCATCTCAAAAAATAAAAATAAAAAAAAAGTAAGGATAGGAGGCCAAAGGGGAGAGGGAGAGCCGAGGAGAAGGAAAATATTGACAGGTTTAGCTGATAGTTTGAACATGGTGGCCAAGTGTCAGTGTACATGAAAGCTACCTGCCAACAGGTATCTTCCTTGTGCTCGCTGGTAGGTTAGAAAATGGGCCCTTTCCTGAAAACCCTGGTGCCAGGAGATGTTCCAAGTGTCCTTGCTTGATGACGGTGACTCAGCTGGCCTTCTCTTTCCTGCCCAAACTGACAACGGTTCTAAGTTTGGTCCTCTTTTTTCTTTCTTTCTTCCTTTTTCTTTTCCTTCCTTCCTTTTCTTTCTATTTTTCTACTCTCTTCTCTCTTTCTCTCTTATTTTTCCCTCTCTTTCTGTGTTTTCTTTCTTTCTCTTTCTCTCTCTCTCTTTCTTTCTTTCTTTCCTTTTCTTTTTTTTCTTTTTTTTTGAGACAGGATCTCAATCTGTCACCCAGACTGGAATATGGTGGCACGATTACGGCTCACTGCAGCCTTGACCTACTTGGCTCGAGCGATCTGCCCACCTCAGCCTCCCAAAGTGCTGGGATTACAGGCATGAGCCACCACATCCAGCCCCTCTCTCTTTCTTTCTCTTTCTTTTTCTCTCTCTTTATTTCCTTCTTTTTTCAGAATGAACCTTTAGGAATCAGGAGACATGAATTCTGTTTGCAGCTTGGTTGCAAGCTTGCTGGGGGTGGAGGTCAGGCAGGGGCTGATGTCAATTCACAGCCTGCACAGGACGCAGGGGGCCTTTTATGAAAAGCATGTGATGGGACATCCTGCACGGGTAGGACACTCCTGGATTTTAACTTCCTGCCCCACAGCCCAATGCCCTCTGTTCCCAGCAGAGTCCTGGCTTTGCTGGCTCCTTCTTCCTGCCGTCCTTTCCTCTGCTGCCTGTTCTTTCTCTGTCTCTGCACAAGCCTTGAATATGAGGGCAGCCCTGGATGCTTTTATGAAGGTGGTGATTAGTCTTTTTGTGTGTGTGGTTTTTTGTTTTGTTTTTTTTTGGAGGGGGGACTGTGTCTCACTCTGTTGCCCAGGCTGGAGTGCAGTGGCACCATCACAGCTCGCTGCAACTTCCACCTCCTGGGTTCAAGGGATTCTCCTGCCTCAGCCTCCTGAGTAGCTGGGACTACAGGCACACACCATCGTGCTCAGCTAGTTTTTGTATTTTTCGTACAGACAGGTTTCACCATGTTGGCCCGGTTGGTCTTGAACTCCTGGCCTCAAGCAATCCACCCACCTCGCCCTCCCGAAGTGCTGGGATTACAGGCATGAGCCACCTTGCCCGTCCTGGTGATTAGTTATGGCTCTTACCTTATTTTCTCTCCCCACTCCCAGGAGCCGATGTCCTCCTCTGCCCCTGGATACCCAGAGCAGACTCTGTGGAGCTGCAGGCCTGTCCCTCAGCAGACACAGCGTTGGAGCAGAGCTGCTATGCCCCGCTCCCCCTACCTCATTCAGGCACCTGTTAGCTGGGTGATGTTTCAGTCTGTGGTTTCCATACTTTGGACTGCATGAAAATGATCTGGGTGGCTTGTTAACCCTACAGTTTCTGCAGCTTCTCCTCTAGAGAGTCTGATTGAGTTAGGGTGACTCTCCATTTTATGCAGCCCCAAGTGATTCTGACGCAGAACCCCTGAAGGGTGTGGGCAGTTACATATGTGCACAACTGGACTCTGATTACTCCTCCTCTTCCCAGGTCAAATCTACATTCTATTGATCTTATCATCTCTGGTTTTTTTTTTTTTTTTTTTGAGATGGAGTCTCGTTCTATTGCCCAGGCTGGAGTGAGGTGGCAGGATCTCGGCTCACTGCAAGCTCCGCCTCCCGGGTTCACGCCATTCTCCTGCCTCAGCCTCCCGAGTAGCTGGGACTACAGGCACCCGCCACCACGCCTGGCTAATTTGTTGTATTTTTAGTAGAGACGGGTTTCACCATGTTAGCCGAAATGGTCTCAATCTCCTGACCTCGTGATCCACCTGCTTCGGCCTCCCAAAGTGCTGGGATTACAGGCGTGAGCCACCGCACCCGGCCTATCTTATCATCTTAACATTTCTCTACATTTGCAATGCAAGTGGTTGGATGAAGTTCAAGTCCTTAGTGTGTGTGTGTATATATATATATATAGAGAGAGAGAGAGAGAGAGAGAGAGAGTACATATTACATAAATATAAATAGCATGTCTGCATAAGTGATTGGGATGCTTTAGTGAGTAATGGGAGACTATTAATAGCTATGCCAAAATGTAGGGCGTGGCCTGGCCCACCTGGACCCTGTCTGTATACAAACCCTCTGTGATCTGGCCTCCTTCCCTCCCCAGCCTCCTCTGAAGGCACTACTCCTGGGGCCACTCCTGGGACCACTGTGGATTCCAGCCTCCCCGCACCACTGGAAATTCCTTTAATCCTTCCATGCACACGCCCAGATTGTCTTAGGCTGTCCTGCCTCGTGTTCCCATAGGGCAATGCTATACACACCCACTGTGGCTTTATTTTTCTGTAATTATTTGCTTACTAGTCTCTTTCTTCTCCCAGTAGGCTGGAAGCTCCTTTAGGACAGGAACTAGATTACATTCTTTGCTATATTTAGAGCCTAACAGACTAGGAGGCTAAAGCAATCACTCAACAAAAGTTTGTTCTCATAAAACAAGGTACATGAAACCATTAAATACTCCCCAAGGTTCATTCAAGAAATACTTACAGAGCACCCACTACCCGATACCCTGCTTAGTCCTGGGCATGCAGATAAAGAAGGTCCTGGTCCTCTGGGAGCTCTCTTTTCAGGTCTGAGTTACTCTTATCGAAGGTGTTTGCATTTAAAAGGAGAATGTCTATGCGCAGTGCTGCTGTGATTGGAATCTCTCCAGCTTTCGCTTCCAGAAGGAAAGAAGAGACTGAATGGCTTTAGATACCTTTCACGTATTAAACTCTTTTTGTATGTTGGCAAAACAAAAATGGCTACAACAGAAAAAAAGGCAAGAGTTGGACAAAAGCAACATAGCCTTGCAGCTAAGCATGCCGCCTCTGCTGCCTGCCTGCCTGGCAGCAAGTCTGGGCCCTGCCATATTTTGCACAAGTGACTTAATCTTTCTGGGCTTCAGTTTTTGCATCTATAAGATGGGGATGATGACGGTAACTTCTTCCTTGGGGATCATGTGAGTATTAAATGAGTAACTGTGCCTGGCACATAGTAAGTGCTCAATAAATATTACTGCCACTAGATGCAATGGTCCAAGGGCTACATCTTTATCTGGGTCCTGCAGGGTCCCAGGCATGTAGAGTAGATGCCCCATGGGTCGGCTTCAGGGGAGCCTCTGAAACACCCTGTGTAGGCCAATCCCCTGTCTCTGTGATTTGGGCTGTTGTAGAGAAACATCTGTAGCTTTAGGACCAGCTGGGAACAGCTTTAGGTTTGGATAATGGCCATTTTCAAGTTTTCTCCCAACCAGAGCAATTTTGGCACTGAACTTGGGACAAAATCAATAGGAATACATCAGGGATTACAGGAATCCCTGTAATCAACAGGAATAAATCAACTTATTTCTGTTAAGAACAATCCCTCAAATCAACAGGAATACAAGGGGAGCTGCATGGTAGGGAGAGTAACACCGAGAATGAAGACCCTCTTCACGTGGCATTTTTCAAAGATTAAAGAAATCTGTTTTTAAAATTTCTTTTGGGGCACCAATATTACATGCCGATCACTGTCAATCAACAATTATTAATTAACTCATAGTGCTTCGTATACATTTCTTCTTTCACAGAGAGGGCAATAATAACTTTGACAGTAGAAACTCCCTTTAGTGGACAGGCTAAGTAGGGAATCCTGTTGTGTGAGCCGAATGTGCCCAAATGCCCTTGTTTTCTATTACTTGGGTTTAATTAAACCTAGATCTCTCTTATTAGGAAGAAACTTTAAAGTTGGAGCAGCGTATTCACCAACTACAACGTGAGGGCTGGTGAAGAAAGGCAGGTGAGAGGCCATGTGCATCTTTAGGGTGTGTTTCTGACTTCAAAAATCTCCCAGGTGTGGGAGCTTCCCTCGCCCTAGGCTCCTCCCTGATCTCCCTGCCCACAAGTAGCAATGGTCAGTGTGAAAAAGGCCATGCATCCACCTCTACCCTCTAAATAATTGGAAATTTGTCTCGGCCAGGCACTGTTCTAGGCACTGGAGATGCAGCCGTGAACAAGGCACATGCTCTCCAACCCTCTTGTTTCTGCCCTTCTGGGCAGGTAGAGATGCACTAAATAACCAACCACACAGGTACTACAGATCTGGGCCTCTGGTTCTCTTAGTTTGCCTACTCCCCTAAGAGGTGGCTCGTGAGGCCAGAGCCTGGGAGACAAGCTGCCTGAGGCAGAGGCTGGCTAAAACCCTGCCCCTGCAGATCTGGGCTGTGGGGTCCTGAAGCAGGGGTGTTTGAGGTGCTGCAAAGCTCTTCCCCCAGCTGACACTCCTCATCGTTGACCCTTCAATGCAGACAATACTTCTCATGGAAGCCTCTTCTGCCTGTCCAGGTTTGGGTTGGCTGCGCTGCCTGGTGCCCCCTCGGCCCCCTGCGCTCACCCTGTCACACCCCTGACCACACAGTGCTCTAATTGCTAGCTTTCTGCCTGCCTGCCAGCTTCTGGGGCGCCATCAGGCAGGCTGGACCGTGCCTGTGGCGCTGCAACGGATCTCCAGCTTAGCACAGGGCCTTAGCATGTCACAGCCACTCAGTAAATATCAGTTCCATGAAAAGGAGAGGAGGAAGAGGAGACAGTGACTAAAGACAAAGGATCAAAGCTGGCACTCCATGTTACTTCACCCATGATCACTCCACTATCACTCAACAACCTGTATTTAAAGAAAGAGTGCCCAGGCTGGAGTGCAGTGGTGCAATCACAGCTCACTGCAGCCTCAACCTCCTGGGATCAAGATCCTTCTGCTTCAGCCTCCTGAGTAGCTGGGACTAAAGGTACATGCCACCATGCCTGGACAATTTTTAAATTTTTTGTAGAGATGGAGTCTTGCTCCGTTGCCCAGGCTGGTCTCAAACTCCCAGGCTCAAGTGATCCTTGGCCTCCCAAAGTGCTGGGATTACAGGTGTAAGCCAAAGTGTCTGGGCTTTTTCAGTTTTTAAATGAAGATAATACAAGAAATTAATCAACTTGTGGTGAAATTCAAATAAAATAATGAGTGCAGTGGCATGATCTCGGCTCACTGCAACCTCCACCTCCCTGGTTCAAGCAATTCCCCTGCCTCAGCCTCCTGAGTAGCTGGGATTACAGGCGCACGCCACCACCCTCAGCTAATTTTTTTGTATTTTTAGTAGAGACGGGGTTTCATCATGCTGGCCAGGTTGGTCTCAATCTCCTAACCTCAGGCAATCCACCCTCCTCGGCCTCCCAAAGTGCTGGGATTACAGGGGTGAGCCACCGCGCCCAGCCCTACATGTATTCATTTTTACTATTTATGTTTTTTAGAGACAGTCTCACTCTGTCACCCAGGTTGGAGTACAGTGGCATGCTCGCTGCTCACTGCAGCCTCAACTTCCCAAACTCAAGTGATTCTCCCACCTCAGCCTCGTAGCTGGGATTACAGGTGTGCTAATTGAAAAAAAAAATTTTTTTTTTAGAGGCGAGGTCTCACAATATTGCCCAGGGTGGTCTCAAACTTCTGGTCTCAAGAGATCCTCATGCCTTGGCATTCCAAAGTGTTGGGATTACAGCATGGGGTGAGCCACCATGCCTGGCCTGGTTATTACATTTACAAGATTATAATAAAAATGAAGAATATATCACAGAGACAATATGTGGCTTGCAAAGCCTAAAATATTTACTGAAAAAGTTTGTTGAGCCCTGGTCTGTATTCAGATGTGTACACATAATACAGATCTCTCTCTCTCTCTCTGTCTATCTATCTCTATCTCTATCTGTGATAGACAGATAGATATCTGTATATATGTGTACATATATATGCGTGTATTTCTGGCCCAAAGGTTTTATATATATGTATAGACATACAAAGGTTTTATATATACATATATGCATATATAACCTTTGGGGTATATACAAAGGTATATGTACACACATATATATGTATATATAACCCAAAGGTTATATATGTATACACATATATATAAAACTTTTGCATGTATATACATATACGTATGTATACATATATATAAAACCTTGGGGCCAGAAATCCTAGCATTTATCTCTACAGTCATGTGCCACACAACAATATTTTGGTCAACAACAGACTGCATGTATGACAGTGGCCTCATGAGATTATAGTAGCACATTTTCACTGTACCTTTTCTATGTTTAGATACACAGATATTAAATCTTATTAAATCTTACCACCATGTTATAGTTGCCTACAGTATTCAGTGCAGTAACATGCTGTACAGGCTTGTAGCCTAGGTGTGTAGCGGGTTGTTCCATCTGGGTTTGCGTGGGTTCACTCTATGATGGTCACACAACAACAAAATTGTCTAATGTTGCATTTCTCTGAACGTATTTTTTAGGTTAAGTGATGCATGACTGTATATTTATCTCCTCCCTCATTCCACAAAGGGTTCTGTCAAAGCAGATGACTCCCAAAGGTTTCATAAATCTTCCGGAAAATAAGCTCCTTCGGCTATATAATCATGGCACCCACGGCTTAAAAGTTGATAGTGAGAACAGCATTGAACAGCCTGCTGCATTCAGTAAAAGGTAATGAGAGATGATGAGAGGCTCAGAGGAAGAAAGCTGATATAGAAGAGCAACCTCCACTAAGAAAGATGATTTACAATTTATATAGAACTTTATATTTTAAAGTGTATTTTAATTCCCTGGTATCAATTTTGCAGTAACTCCTTGATGGTCTGTGTGATGTCAACTATAGACAAATCAATGCAAAAATAATAGTCTAAGTAGACACTAGGCTGCGATCTGTCAGTCTAAAATTTGTTTTCTGGTGCCATAGCAATACCAGTTTTAACTATTCCTGCTTTCCTCTAGAGGTAATTGAACAGTGTTGTGTTTTTTTGAGACAGAGTCTCACTCGCTCTGCTGCCCAGGCTAGAGTGCAGTGGTAGGATCTCAGCTCACTGCAACCTCTGTTTCCTGGGTTCAAGTGATTCTCCTGCCTCAGCCTCATGAGAAGCTGGGACTACAAGCATGGGCCACCATGCCCAGCTAATTTTTGTATTTTTAATAGAGACGGGGTTTCGCCATGTTGCCCAGGCTGGTCTCGAACTCCTGGCCTCAAGGGATTCACCCGCCTGGGCCTCCCACAGTGCTGGGATTACAGGCAGGAGCCACTATGCCTGGCCAAACAGTGTTTTAATGGCCATCACTGTTAGCTTCGTTTAAGATTTGGAAAGTGGTAGCTAAGTTTTTAGGGTCCCTCAGCTGAAGTGGAGGACCCAAAGGTCGGAAAGAGAGGAGGGGCAGGGCTGGGAGGGAGAAAATGGAAAAGACACATTCCCCAAAGACCGAAGATCTGCACAAAATATGGCTTACTTGAGAGGAGGGAGTCAGAGAATGGGAGAAAAACAACACACTAGAAGCTTGGTGCAGCAGCTGGGGTTACAGGAGCAAACACACCAGAAGTGTTTTCCTAATTTTCCTGGAATCAGTGTTCAGTATACTCACTGGCCATACCAGTAACTCCTCCCCTGCAGACCTCGTCAACTCTCCCCAAAGACAACCGCAGACAATTTATGCATCCAGCTCTCCGAGAAGATAGGGTGGTTTCTTACGCAAATTTCTCAAGTAACACTGTTCTGTGTGTTTACCGCTTTGATATCTCCCTTCCCAGCCGCTTAATGATTAGACTGCTGGCTGCTGGCAAACGATTCTTTATGTGCCAGGAGGAAGAAAGAGGAAAAGTTGAAGTGTGAGAACCAGATCAATGGTTGGCCTGGAGCGAATTCTTTTAACTCTGTGAGCCCTGTTAGTAAGAGAATTCCAGGGATAGACAGAGGACGGCTCTGTGGTCCCTGTATTAGTCTGCGAGGGTAGCCTTAAACAAACTAGATGACTTAAACAACAGAAATGTATTGTCTCACAGTTCTAGAGGCTAGGAGTCCAAAAATCCAGCTGCTGGCAAGGTCGGTGTCTTCTCAGGGCTGTAAGGGAAAGCTCTGCTCCAGCCTCTCTCCAAGGTGTGTAGAGGCCGTCTTCTCCCTGTGTCTCTTCACTTCTTCCCTTCGTGTCTGTTTCCAAATTTTCCTTCTTCCCTTCGTGTCTGTTTCCAGATTTTCCTTTTTTTTTTTTTTTTTT
>NW_026652304.1:2520789-2543402 GCF_009828535.3 Hylobates moloch
TTTTTTTTTTTTTTTTTTGAGATAGAGTTTCACTCTTGTTGCCCAGGTCGGAGTGCGGTGGCACAATCTCGGCTCACTGCAACCTCCACCTACCAGGTTCAAGCGATTCTCCCGCCTCAGCCTCCCGAATAGCTGGGATTACAGGCATGCACCACCATGCCCAGCTAATGTTTGCATTAGCTAACCTAAAACAGGTGGTGAGATGAGAAAAAATAAAACGTGATTGCTGGGAGTGCCTCTTGACAGGGGCCATCTCAGTTTCCTCTGGCTGCTGCAACAGGAATTTAAGCAACACATTTAGTGGCTTTGTATTAGTCCATTTTTCATGCTGCTGATAAAGGCATACCTGAGATTGGGTAATTTATAAAGGAAGGAGGTTTAATGGACTCATAGTTCCACGTGACTGGGGAGGCCTCACAATTATGGCGGAAGGCGAAAGGCACATCTTACCTGGTGGCAGGCAAAGAGGGAATGAGAGCCAAGCAAAAGGGGTTTCCCTTTATAAAACCATCAGATCTCATGAGACTTATTCACTACCATGAGAACAGTCTGGGGGAAACGACCCCCATGATTCAATTATCTCCCACCAAGTCCCTCTCACAACGTGTGGGAATTACGGGAGCTGCAATTCAAGATGAGATTTTGGTGGGGACACAGCCAAACCATATCAGGCTTCAAATAGCAAGAATGCATTTTCTCATAGACCTGGAGGCCAGAAGTCTGAAATAGAGCTGTGGACATGGCTAAGCTTCCTCCAAATGTTCTAGCAGAGAATCCACCCTTGCCTCTTCTGCTGCTGGTGGCTCCAGGCATTCCTTGGCTTGTGGCTGCATCACTCCAATTTCTGCCTCCATCCTTTCCTGGCCTTCTCCTTTGCGTGTGTCTCTGTGTCTTCTCCCCTTCTGTGTCTTTTTTTTTTTTTTTTGTATTTTTAGTAGAGACTGGGTTTCACCTTGTTAGCCAGGATGGTCTCGATCTCCTGACCTTGTGATCCACCCGCCTCTGCCCCCCAAAGTGCTGGGATTACAGGCGTGAACAGCACCCGGCCCCCTTCTATGTCTCATAAGGGCATCTATCACTGGACTCAAGTCTGACCTGGTTAATCAAGGGATGATCTAATGTTGAGATCCTTCATTGCATCTGCAAAGACCTGTATCCAAATAAGTTCACATTCACAGGTTCTGGGTGGTCATACCTTTTGTGGGGATAGGCATGATTCTATCCACCACAGGCACTCTACTAATGTCCCTTGGAAACTGTCTGCCACTGTCTTGGATCACCTCCTGGTCATTTCTTGGCCAGCTTATCATAAAAGTTGCCTTCCTGCCCACAAGCTGTCTTTTTTTTTTTTTTTTTTTTAGATGGAGTCTTGCTCTGTCACCCAGGCTGGAGTGCAGTGGCATGATCTCAGCTCACTGCAACCTCTGCCTCCCGGGTTCAAGCGACTCTCTGGCCTCAGCACCCTGAGTAGCTGGGATTACAGGCACCTGCCATCATGCCCAGCTAATTTTTGTATTTTTGTAGAGACAGGGTTTCCCCATGTTGGCCAGGCTGGTCTCGAACTCCTGACCTCAGGTGATCTGCCCACCTCGGCCTTCCGAAGTGCTGGGATTACAGGTGTGAGCCACCGCACCTGGCCACCTGCTCTCTTCTAGGCCCTCCTCTGGTTAGCATCAAAATGATCTTCCCTATAATGGGAAACTGATCACATCATTCTCCTGCTTAAAAAGCATCCTTCTAGAAAGTGAGACTGCATCAGCACTATAATTCTGAATGCTTCAGAAAATATGTTGTAATGGAAGCATTGCCAAGATTTCAAACTGCAAAGACTTTGCTTCAATTTGTAGATTAGAACAATTTAAATGCATTCATCTGGATGATGCCTGCATATAAAGCTCCCAGTCTGATGCCCAAATGAGTGCATTAATATAGGGGCTGTAGTTTCTGCCCAGCTGCTTTATCTAATTGGATGCAAATTAAATATGCATACTTAGTAAAGTGAATTTGGAAACTCCACAATCCTTCAGAGGAAACAAACTTACAAATGTTCAATATGGCCAACCGGTTCCCTTAGACTTAGCATAAGATAATTTTCTTAAGCATCTCACACTTCATCATGAATTGAGAACACAGAATTCCCATTATACATGAGCTAGCAAAGGATGAAGAAATGGTTAGCACAGGCCCCAACCTAATTCCCTTGAGACCATGCAAATCTGCTTTACCTCAACACATGCAAAAAAGTCAAGTTAAAATGGACAAAACTATTTAAAGATGTCTTGGTGCTCCTTATAAAATGCTAATCTCCAAGAATGCACTGAGACTCACCCGCAGGAGCACTTAGATTTCCAAAATCACTACACAGTCTAAACTCCTAATGACTTATGAGCCTTCCCCATTGGAACACAAATCATATATATATATTTTTTTAATTGTGTCTCCGAAGGCTAGACAATAAAGGTTTAAGACATGATTAGGTCTCAAAGGTATCACTAAGTTGAGCTGTTCTCACTGGGTCTGTTCAAGGAGCCCAGCCAGACCCCTTGCATGTGCCACTATATGGATTAGCATTGGGTTCTTTATAATGTGCCATCACAGCTTGGCTTTTGCTTTGATTTCTTGTCACTTGAGAGAGCAAATGACAGAAATTTAACGCAAATGGGTGTAACATAAAAAAGCGTTTCTATTGGCTCAGTGACTGAAAAGTTTAGGGAATGGTTTGGCTTGAGTCATCATTGAATCCAGAGGCTTAACAAATGTCATCAGGACATGGTTCCTTTCTTCATCATTCACTATCCTTTCTTTTTGTTGGCTTCATTCTCAAGACATCTCTCTCTAGGTGGTACCATAGTAGGTCCAGGCTTACTTCCTACTAACTCAGCAACTTGAGTTGAAGAACTAGTAGTACTTTGTTTCTCCAAAACCTCCTGCTATCCCCAGAAAAGTCCTAGGATTGGCTTTCACCAGCCTAATTTGGGTTACATTTCCATCCATAAACCATTGGCATATGTATTAGTTCATTTTCACACTGCTATAAAGAACTGCCCGAGACTGAGTAATTTATAAAGGAAAGAGGTTTGATTCACAGTTGGGCATGGCTGGGGAGGCCTCAGGAAACTTACAATCATAGCAAAAGGGGAAGCAGTCACGTGTTACATGGCGGCAAGCGATACAGAGGAGCAAGCAGGGGAGATGCCAGACACTTATAAAACCATCAGACTTGTGAGAACTCACTTACTGTGATGAGAACAGCATGGGGGAAACAGCCCCCATGATTCAGTCACCTCCCACTGGGTCCCTCCCTTGACATGTGGGGATTATGAAGATTGCAATTCAAGATGAGATTTAGGTGGGAACACAGGCAAACTGTATCATTCCACCTCTGGCCCCTCCCAAATCTCATGTCCTTACATTTCAAAACACAATCATGTCTTCCCAACAGTCCCCCAAAGTCTTAAGTCACTCCAGCATTAACCCAAAAGTCCAAGTCCAAAATCTCATTTGAGACAAGGCAACTCCCTTCTACCTAGGAGCCTGTAAAATCAAAAGCAAGTTAGTTACTTCCTAGATGCAATGGGGGTACAGGCATTGAATAAATGCTCCCATTCCAGATGAGAGAAATTGGCCAGAACAAAGGGACTACAGGCCCCATGCAAGTCCAAAATGCAGCAGGGCAGTCATTAAATCTTAATGCTCCAAAATAATCTTCTTTGACTCCATGTCTCATATCCAGGTCATGCTGATGCAAAGGTGGGCTCCCATGGCCTTGGGCATCTCTGCCCCTGTGGCTTTGCAGAAGGCAGCCTCCCACCCTGGCTGCTTTCACGGCTGGTGTTGAGCGTCTGTGGCTTTTCCAGGCGCATGGTGTCATGCACATCCGAGTGAAGAGACCACCAAACAGGCTTTGTGTGAGCAACAAGGCTGTTTATTTCACCTGGGTGCAGGTGGGCTGAGTCTGAAAAGAGAGTCAGCTAAGCGTGGTGGGATTATCATTACTTCTTAAAGGTTTTGGTATAGGCAGTGGAGTTAGGAGCAATGTTTTGCTGGCAGGGGCTGGATCTCACAAAGTACATTCTCAAGGGCGGGGAGAATTACAAACAACCTTCTTAAGGATTGGGGAGATTACAAAGTACATTGATCAGTTAGGGTGGGGAAGAAACAAATCACAATAGTGGAATGTCATCAGTTAAGGCTATTTTCACTTCTTTTGTGGATCTTCAGTTGCTTCAGGCCATCTGGATGTATAAGTGCCAGGTCACAGGGGATAGGACGGCTTAGCTTGGGCTCAGAGGCCTGACACATGGTGCAAACTATCAGTGGACCTACTATTCTGGGGTGTGGAGGACAGTGGCCCTCTTCTCACACCTTCACTAGGCAGTGCCCAGCGGGGACTCAGTCTGGGGGCTCCAACCCCCCTTTTCCCTTCTTCACTGCCCTAGCAAAGGTTCTTCATGAAGGTTCCACCCCTGCAGCACACCTCTGCCGGGTCATACAGGCGTTTCCATATATCCTCTGAAATCTAAGTGGAGGTTTCCAAACCTCAATTCTTGTCTTCTGTGCACCCACAGGACCAACACCATGTGAAAGCTGCCAAGGCTTGGGGCTTGCACCCTTTGAAGCAATGGCCTGCGCTGTACGTTGGCTCCTTTTAGTCACAGCTGGGATGCAGGGCACCAAGTCTCCAGACTGCACAAAAGCAGCAAGGCCCTGGGCCTGGCCCACGAAACCGGTTTTTTTTTTTTCCTTCTCCTATGCCGCCGGGCCTGCAATGGGAGGGGCTGCTGTGAAGACCTCTGACATGCCCTGGAGTCATTTTCCCCATTATCTTGGTGATTAACATTTGGCTCCTTGTTACTTATGCAAATTTCTGTAGGTGGCTTGAATTTCTTTCTAGAAAATGGGTTTTTCTTTTCTATTGCATTATCAGGCTGCACATTTTCTAAACTTTGATGCTCTGCTTCCCTTTTAAACGCAAGTTCTAAATTCAAACCATCTCTTTGCGAATGCATATAACTGAATGATTTAAGAGCACCCAGATCGCATCTTAAATGCTTTGCTACTTAGAAATTTCTTCCGCCAGATATCCTAAATCATCTCTCTCAAGTTCAAAGTTTCACAGATCTCTAGGGCAGGGGCAAAATGCCACCAATTTGTTATAAATAAAAGTGCCACAAAAGAAATAGCACTCAAATATAAAATTTTCTTTTTAATTCTCAGTAAGGCAAGTTACTTCTATAGAAGGGTGTGCCCTTACAGATGAAGCAATGGTGAGCGCACACTTGGACAAGGGAAGGGAAGGGGTTCTTTTCCCTGACGCACATGGCCCCTGCTGCTGTGTCGTTCCCCTATTGGCTAGGGTTAGACCGCACAGGCTAAACTAATTCTGATTGGCTAATTTAAAGAGAGTGGCGGGTGAGTGGTTTGGTGGGAAAAATGGTTACGACAGAGCAGGTAATCAGAAAGAGTCAGGGTGGAGCAGGTAATCTGAATGAGTCAGGGTGGAGCAGGTGATTGAATTGAGTCAGGGTGGAGCAGGTAATCAAAAAAGATTGCCTTACGAGGAAGTTAAGTTTAAAAGTAGAAGGCAAAGAATTGAACATACTGACATTGATTCTTTGAAAAGAAATTTAGAACTCATATCTAACACATCTCTTTGCAAAGTATAGCAAGAGTGACCTTTGCTCCACTTCCCAACAAGTTCCTCATCTCCATCTGAGACCACCTCAGCCTGGACTTCATTGTTCATATCACTATCAGCATTTTGGTCAAAACCATTCAACAAGTCTCTAGGAAGCAATAAACTTTCCCACATCTTCCATCTTCTTCTGAGCCCTCCAAACTATTCCACCCTCTGCCTGTTACCCAGTTCCAAAATTGCTTCCACATTTTCAAGTATCTTTATACAGTACCCTATGCCTGGTACCAATCTACTGTATTAGTTCATTTTCACACTGCTATCGAGAAATGCCTGAGACTGGGTAATTTATAAAGAAGAGAGATTTAATTGACTCAGTTTGGCATGGCTGGGGACACCTCAGAAAACTTACAATCATGGCAGAAGGGGAAGCAGGCATGTCTTACATGGCAGCAAGTGAGAGAGAGAGCGAGAGAGAGAGAGAGAGAGGAGCAAGCAGGGGAAATGCCAAATGGTTATAAAACTAGGAGATCTCATGAGAACTCACTCAGTATAATGAGAACAGCATGAGGAAACTGCCCCCGTGATCCAATCACCTCCCGGCGGGTCCTTTCCTCAACATATGGGGATTAAGGGGATTGCAATTCAGGATGAGATTTGGGTGGGGACACAGCCAAACCATATCAGCATTCCTAGGTTACTAGCTCATATCTGGAGCCAGCAATGGGGTTTGTCCCACCAGAATCACTCAAGCGTAGAGTGATGTGGTTCCCCAAAGGAAAACTAAGGTGTCATTTCTAGACAAAGAGGATTCAATGCTGGGAAGGCAAAAGCAGTATATCTATTCCACAGTAGGATGTGAGTCATCAGTACACAGGAGATAGTAAGAAGGCTAGGAGCAGTGGCTGACACCTGTAATCCCAGCATTTTGGGAGGCCAAGGCAGGTGGATTGCTTGAGTCCAGGAGTTCAAGACCAGCTGGGCAACATGGCAAGGCCTTGTCTCTACAAAAACAATACAAAAATCAGCTGGGCATGGTGGCGTACACCTGTAGTCCCAGCTACTCAGAAGGCTGAGGTGGGAGGATTGCTTGAGCCCAGGGAGGTCAAGGCTGCAGTGAGTTGTGATCACACCACTGCACTCTGGCCTGGGTGACAAAGTGAGACCCTGTCTCAAAAAAAACAAAAGAAAAGAAAAATGATAACAACAACAAAATCCAGAAAGAAGTAACAAAAGCACTACTGTTTCATCTCTGTATTTTTACTTTCTGGTAGTTGAAAGAGAAGAAATTATTGGCCAAAATAATATATGTACATATATCCTTAGATCTATATCTATGTCTATCTATATCTATAGTCATATACTCATTTGTATTAGAAGATACAGCTCCTGAACTTTATTGCTCTTTAGATACTGATCCATATGAGATTCAGAAGAGACCAGGTAATGCATTTCAGGTTTATTTGTGATGAATATATAGCATCAAGCTTCAGGAACTGATTTGCTTCTCATGCACATTGGTACTAGTCTGACTGTCATCACTCTGTGACATCGGTCCTCTCTGAAAGACCAAGAGCTCCCCTTCTCTCCTCATTGCTTTAGGCCTGACCTTTACTGAGATCCCCCTCCTAATAGTCTGTGGTCTACGACAGATTGGCAAAGTAAACTTTGGCCATTTCTATGTTTATTTTTTTCTGCACTGGCAAGAAACAGTCACTGAACATTGATTTATTGAGTATAATTTGTCCGTGTTTTAAAAGTTTAGAAATGTGTTCTTTGGACTACATACTTGGCCTAAAACACCCAGTGGATTACCACACATATACCCCCACCACTTGCCCTATGTCACCAATGGTAGGGTGGCCACATTCACTGTTTACAAGGATCTATTCTTTAGGACTGAGTCATTAGCACAGTCCTGTCTTCTTAGGCTTATTAGAGAAATCGAAGACAGGATATTTGAATTGAAAGGTACCTACAAATCCATCTTCTTTGCCATTGATTGATTGAATCCCTCTCATACTGTTTCTTGAGGATGGTCAGTCAGTCTTGCTTAAGCACTTCTCCCAGGAGGAAAATCACTATTTACAGATTCCCCAGCCCCTTGCATTGCTAACAGTTTGTATCATGAGAAAGTTCTCGCCCATAGAGTTGCTGTCTCGTTAATAGTCACCTCTTCTTAAAGCAACAAGGCCAGTTTTGAGGAATCTCTTTGTGCCCCTTTTCAGTAGCAGATCAGAGTTTGCACTTCAAAGGATATCTTGTGTGTCTTTTTATGAGTCAAAGGCTTATCATCTTTACTGCAGATCAGTAACAAGGCAGATTTCTGGAATGTGTATATGGTTTCCGTATAAACAGTCCCCAAACTCATGTATCAACCTGACAAAGTCTAGACTCAAGAGTTTGTTTCAGGAAGGAAAAAAAGAGCCAGCCATGATAGAAAGAATCGCAAGCCTATAAATTGTGCTGAAGTGTGTTTATATAACTAGATTAGAGTTTAAATAAAGCAATCCAACGGTAAACTAAACTACAAGTCCTAGTGGTAAAAGCAACCTCCAAAGAGTCCATGGAATGGACAGGTTACACTTGTTTTGATTGTGCACACAAGCGAATACTGATTTCCAAACGGATGGCTAGCACCTCAGGACATTGCTTCCAGAGGGCAATTTTCATCATTGTCATTTTCATTTTGAGAAACTGAAGTTCAAAGAGATGGGTGACTGCCCTAAGTCAGACAGAGCCCTTATTTCAAGGGCCAGGGATACCTATGACCCCTCCGACCTAATCCAGGTGACAATTTACAGCTGATTCATATGACCCTGTTGACTCAAGCCAGTACCCCAAAGCTATTTCCCCATTTAATGAGACAAAAATCTCCCCTGAGAGTGCCATACTAGCTGTGAATTTTCATCAGATTCTTAGAGATGCCTGTGACTTTCTGCCTTCTCCTCCCATCAATATTTAGAACTTTTGAATCATAGTTCAACTATCAATCAAGTTTTCTAGAGAACCAGGGATATAATTCGCTCAGTGATTTTGGCTTATGCTAAGGGTTAAGCCCGTCAGAAAAGAAAAACAGAGGGACCGAAGTAATATATTCAGCAATATACTCAAAATCAGTCGAAGAAGAAGCTGAAGGAGGAAGTTTGTGGGGTTTATTTATTTATTTATTTGAGACGGAGTCTCACCCTTCGCCCAGGCTGGAGTGCAGTGGCGCAATCTCAGCTCACTGTAAGCTCCGCCTCCCGGGTTCACACCATTCTCCTGCCTCAGCCTCCCAAGTAGTTGGGATTACAGGCGCCCGCCACCACGCCCAGCTAATTTTTTGTATTTTTAGTAGAGGAAGGGTTTCACCATGTTAGTCAGGATGGTCTCAATTTCCTGACCTTGTGATCCGCCCGCCTTGACCTCCCAAAGTGCTGGGATTACAGGCGTGAGCCACCGTACCTGCCATCTGTGGGGTTTATAAGCAAAATCAATGCTTTATAAAATTGTATAGCCATGTGTTAAGTAAGTGTAATTTTAAGGCAAACTGCTTTATACTGTATGTGTAGGATTACAGATACAAAACTATACAATCATATATCACTCAATGACAGGGACATGTTCAGAGAAATGCATCGCTAGGCATTTCTGTGCAAACACCATAGAATGTACTTACACAATCCCAGACAGTATAACCTACTACACACCTAGGCTATACAGTATAGTCTATTGCTTCTAGGCTACACACCTACACAGTGTGTCACTGAACTGAATACTGTAGGCAATCGGAACACAATGGTAAGTACTTGTGTATCTAAACATAGAAAAGGTACAGTAAAAATACAATATAAAAGGCAAAATGAGGCCAGGCATGGTGGCTCACACCAGTAATCCCAGCATTTCAGGAGGCCGAGGCGGGCAGATCACCTGAGGTCAGTAGTTCGAGACCAGCCTGGCTAACATGGAGAAACCCCATCTCTACTAAAAATACAAAAATCAGCTGAGCATGGTGGCGTGCCCCTGTAATCCCAGCTACTTGGGAGGCTGAGGCGGGAGAATCACTTGAACTCGGGAGGTGGAGGTTGCAGTGAGCCAGGATTGCACCACTGCACTCCAGCCCGGGCAAGAGGAGTGAAACTCCATCTCAAAAGAAAAAAAAAAAAAAAAGTAAAATATGGTCCACCTGTATATGGCACTCACCATGAATGGAGCTTGCAGGACTGGAAGTTGCCTGGGTGAGTCAGTGATGAGTGGGGAGTGAATGTGAGGGCCTAGGACATGACCGTACACTACCAGAGACTTTATAAACACTGTACACTTAGGCTGCAACAAGTTTATTAAAAATATTTTCTTTCTTTTGCAATAAATTAACCTTATCTTACTGTATCTTTTTAACTCTATAAACTTTTTTTTTTTTTTTTCTGGTACTGCTCTTTGCAGAGCAGGGCTAACCCATAGGCAGCATGCCCAGAGTTGGCCTCTATAAACTTTTAATTTTTTTAACTTCTTGACCCTTTTGTAGTAATGCTTAGTTTAAAATATGAACACACTGTACAGCTGTACAAAAACATTTTATATCTTTATCTCCTTATTTTATAAACTGTTTTCTATTTTTAAATTTTTTTTTTTTTTGAGACGGAGTCTTGCTGTGTCGCCCAGGCTGGAGTGCAGTGGCACGATCTTGGCTCACTGCAAGCTCTACCTCTCGGGTTCACGCCATTCTCCTGCCTCAGCCTCCTGAGTAGCTGGGACTACAGGTGCCTACCACCATGCCTGGCTAATTTTTTTTAATTTTTAGTAGAGACAGGGTTTCACCATGTTAGCCAGGATGGTCTCAATCTCCTGACCTCGTGATCCACCTGCCTTGGCCTCCCAAAGTGGTGGGATTACATGCATGAGCCACGGCGCCTGGCCTAAAATTTTTAATATTTTTTACTTTTTAAACTTTTTTGTTAAAAACTGAGACACAAGCACACACATTAGCCTAGGGCTACACGGGGTCAGGATCATCCACATCACTGCCTTCCACTTCCACATCTTGTCCCACTGGAAGGTCTTCAGGGACAATAACATGCATGGAGCTGTCATCTCCTATGACACCAATGCCTTCTTCTGGATACCTCTTGAAGGACCTGCTGCAGACTCTTTTACAGTTAACTTAAAAAAAACATAAGTAGGAGTACACTCTAAAAATAATGATAAAAAGTTTAGTATGCGCTGGGCGCGGTGGCTCACACCCGTAATCTCGGCACTTCAGGAGGCTGAGGCAGGTGGATCACCTGAGGTCAGGAGTCCGAGACCAGCCTGGCCAACATGGTGAAACCCCATCTGTACTAAAACTACAAAAATTAGCTGACATGGTGGCACGTGCCTGTAGACCCAGCTACTCAGGGGGCTGAGGCAGGAGAATCGCTTGAACCTGGGAGGCAGAGGTTGCAATGAGTCGAGATTGAGCCATTGCATTCCAGCCTGGGTGACAGAGCAAGACTCCGTCTCAAAATAAAAGAAAAAACTATAATATGTTAAAGACATAAACCAGTAACATAGTCGTTTGTTATCATTATCAAGTGTGATGTACTGGATATAATTGTATGTGCTAGACTTTGACAGAACTGGCAACACATTCGGGGTGTTTACGCCAGCATCACCACAGACACGTGAGTAATGTGTTGCACTATGACGTTAGGAGGGCTACTAGGCGATAGGAATTTTTCAACTTCATTCTAGTCTTATGAGACCACTGTCAGTATGGTACATAAATGTATTTCAAATATATATCTAAGATTTAAAACCTATCTTTTTTTGTTTTTGTTTTTGAGATGGAGTTTTGCTCTTGTTGCCCAGGCTGGAATAGAATGGCGTGATCTCGGCTCACTGCAACCTTTGCCTCCCAGGTTCAAGCGATTCTCCTCCCTCAGCCTCCCGAGTAGCTGGGACTACAGGTGTGCACCACCATGCCTGACTCATTTTTGTATTTTTTTTTTTTTTTTTTTGAGACGGAGTCTCACTCTTTCACCCAGGCTAGAGTGCAGTGGCGTGATCTCAGCTCACTACAAGCTCCGCCTCCCGGGTTCACGCCATTCTCCTGCCTCAGCCTCCCGAGTAGCTGGGACTACAGGTGCCTGCCACCTTGCCCGGCTAATTTTTTTGTATTTTTAGTAGAGACGGGGTTTCACCGTGTTAGCCAGGATGGTCTCGATCTCCCGACCTCGTGATCCGCCTGCCTCGGCCTCCTACAGTGCTGGGATTACAAGTGTGAGCCACCGCACCTGGCTGACTTTTGTATTTTTAGCAGAGATGAGGTTTTGCCATGTTGGCCAGGCTGGTCTCAAACTCCTGGCCTCAAATGATCCGCCCGCCTCAGCCTCCCAAATTGTTGGTATTAGAGGCATGAGCCACCGTACCTGGCCCTCACCTAGACCACTTTAAATAACTCCCAACTGGTTTCCCTGACTCTTGGTTCTCCTTTCTCTAATCCATTTTCTCTAGGGCCATGAGGCAATCTTTGCTGGAAATACTTTTATGGATCCCTAGTGCCCCTGAAATAAAGCCCACACTTCTAATATGTCATTCTGGACTTTCTGAAACCTGGCGCTATCATATTTTTCTTTTCTTAAAATTTTTTTTTCATGATCTACATTCATATGGCTAATATTTTTCTTTTTCTTTTTTTAGAGACAGGGTCTGGCTCTGTTGCCCAGGCTGGAGGGCAGTGGTATGATTATAGCTCACTGTAGCCTCAAACTCCTGGGCTCAAGCAATCCTTCTGCCTCAGCCTCCCGAGTAGCTAGGACTATAGGAGTACACTACAATGCCCAGCTAATTTTTTAATTTTTGGTAGAGACAGGGCCTTGCCCGTGTTGCCCAAGCTGAGCTTGTGTGATCCTCCCACCTTGGCCTCCCAAATTGCTGGGATCACAGGCCTAAGCCACTGATCCTGGCCCCTTACATGCCTTTCTAATCTCATCTCCCACCATGTTACCAGAAACCAAATATTCTTCCATTCATCTGTTAGGATCCACCTAAGACTCTTGTTTATAACTTATTGCATCATGGACATCCCTACAGAAGGCAGCTTTCTGTATGGGAAGGTTGTATTTTCCAAAGAAGGTCTTACCTATAGATGTATCCCCATCTATGTGCTCTTCTTAGGGTGTGATTGATGTTTATCCCACAAAGATGTGGGTTGATGTTCCTTCCATTTAAAACTGAGTAGAGGCTTGTGATCAGCCTGGTCAGTGAAGTTTGGTGGAAACAGTGCTGGGTGACCTCCAGGTTAGGTCATAACAAGGATACAGCTTCTGTCTGGCTCTCTCCATCTTTGGATGCTTGCCCTTGGATCCCAGCCACCAGGCCACATGGAGAAGGCATATGTGAGTGTTCCAACCAACAACCCTATTAGGCTCTCAGTTGACAGACGGCATCAATGGTCAGACATGTGAGGGAATGAACCTTCAGAGGATTCCAGTTCCCACCTGTCAGACTTCCAGCTGAGCCCCCAGACATTGTGGCACAGAAATAAAACTGTTCTCCCTCTGGGCCTCTCCAAATTTCTGATCTACAGAAACTATGAAAAATAATAAGTGACTATTGCTGCTGTAAGTCACCAAGGTTTGGAGTAATTTGTCCTGCAGTAATAGCTAACTGATACAGTGTTACTTACCTGGTTTTACCCACTCCAGGTAACAGATCTTGATTATCAGTAGATAGTATCCAATGTAGAAATCTACATTTAAAGTTACCAGCAAAGGCCTTTCAAATTTTGGATTTTGGCCGGGCATGGTGGCTCATGCCTGTAATCCCAGCACTTTGGGAGGCCAATGTGGGTGAATCACTTGAGGTTAGGTGTTCAAGACCAGCCCAGCCAACATTGTGCAACTCTGTCTCTACCAGAAATACAAAAATTAGCCAGTCATGGTGGCACGTGCCTGTAATCCCACCTACTCAGGAAGCTGAGGCAGGAGGATCTCTTGAACTCGGAATGCAGAGGTTGCAGTGAGCTAAGATGGCACCACTACACTCTAGCCTGGGTGACAGAACAAGACTGCATCTCAAAAAAAAAAAAAGCCAGCACGGTGGCTCACGCCTGTAATCCCAGCACTTTGGGAGGCCAAGGCAGGTGGATCACAAGGTCAGGAGTTCAAGACCATCCTGACTAACACGGTGAAACCCCATCTCTACTAAAAATACAAAAAATTAGCCAGGCGTGGTGGTGGGCGCCTGTAGTCCCAGCTACTTGGGAGGCTGAGGCAGGAGAATGGCGTGAACCTGGGAGGTGGAGCTTGCAGCGAGCCGAGATTGGGCCACTGCATTCCAGCCTGGGCAACAGAGCAAGACTCCGTCTCAGAAAAAAAAAATTGGAATTTATAGGGAAAAAAGAGAGTGAATATTTGAATCTCAATGAGAAAATGGAGGCTATACATGTGTGCATGTGTGTGTGTGTATCTTATGCATAAACACATAATGATACGAATGCTAGTCAGTGGAGTTCTGATTACAACCATCAGTTCCACCCCTGTGAGTTCTGGTAAGGAGCTAAATTTAGCCAACGTGGCACTGAGGAGAAAGGTGCCCTTGGGTTTAGATTTCTGTTATTTGCACTTGAGCTACTCCCCTATTGAGTCCTACGCCGTTATTTTTCCAGGTTGTTAGTTGTGGCATTGGATGCTCCTTGTTTAAAGACCTTAATATTATTTTCAAATCCATCTCTATCTCTGCAAGATGATTGCTCTATTTGGCTTCAAGTTGCAAAGCTCTGTCATTGATTTAGACAATGATTTATTCCATTAGCGATCCCGTTCATTCTTAATGGCTGCATAATGTCATTGTACGAATGTTCCAAGGTGGTTTTGTTGTTGTTGTTGTTACCAATATCTAGGTTGATTTTCAACAATTTTAGTCAAGGAAGGTAAATACCCCATGGGCAGCCAAGGCTCAGTTGTACCCTTGCTGCCTCTTCTTGCATTTCTTCCTGCTTCTCTGGCTGAGGGTCACTGGGCAGAGACCTGATTATTGCTGTGGCTTAGAGATACAGAATGAATAATGGTTAAAAACAGACTTAGAGAATATTCGAAGGTCAATGAATCTTCATTGCATCTTGAGAGTTAGCTGATGTCTGCTTCAAGGTCTGGAAGCGCAGGAGAGTCAACTCTTGATTGTATTAATGATGAGAAATAGGAGTCAGCATAATCTAAAATGATGCCTGTCTTCTCACCGTACTTTAATTACATAGAGATAAGTGTGTGTCTAATTTGAGGGGATTTCAACTTGTTGAGACAGAAATAAAGGAACCTGCTGTGAAGACCTGACTTTGAAGGAGCCAGCAGGCTGACGAGCTGGCCTGTCTGTACGCCTCCCTCCCTGAAGAGATGACAGCGCCATCCGTCACCCAGTAGGAAACAAAGTGCAGCAGAAACGGCGGCTCTTTTTGCTGGACTTAGATCTTCTATTACGGGCTAATCGCTTTTCCAGGGAGAAAAGTCCTTTGTAGTTTGCTTCAGATGTTCTTCCTGCCTCAGGGCTGAGCAGCGGCTGAGAGCATGGGCTCGGGGCTCCTCCGGTCCAGAGTCCAAAGCCCATTTCACCCACTTGCTCACTGCTCAAGGACAAGTCCCTGGATCTCTGTAAGGCTCAGTCTCTCTCTCAGATGAGGGTAATCACACCACCCTCATGGCCTCCTCAGGAGTAGTGAATGAGGTAATGCTTATAAGATGTGCAGCAGAGAGCCTGCAAGCTCTCATAAATGGCAGTTGTTATTAAACCTAGAATATCAGAACTGCAAAAGATCGTAACAGACTTTTTTTTTTTTCCCAAAAGTTTCATTTTATAGGCCGGGCATGGTGGCTCATGCCTGTAATCCCATCATTTTGGGAGGCTGAGGTGGGTGGATCACTTGAGGTCAGGAGTTCGACACCAGCCTGGCCTACATGGTGAAACCCTGTTTCTACTAAAAATACAAAAATTAGGGAAAGGTGAGATGACTTATTCAAGGTCGCATAACTAGTTTGAGTAGAATTCAGGTCATCAGAACCAGGGCTTACCTAAGCAGCAGAGATAATATGGTTGAAGAATGAAGAATAAAGTGACAAATTTGTGTCAGATGAGTCAAAAGTTTTGTAGGTGTGCTAATCAATGTACTTAAAATTTTTTTTTTTTTTTTTTTTTAGGCAAGGTGTGGTGGCTCCCATCTGTAATCCCAGCACTTTGGGAGGCCAAGGTGCGAGGATCATTTAAACCCAGGAGTCTGAGACCAGCCTGGACAACACAGTAAGACCCCATCTCTAAAAAAAGTTTAAAAAATTAGCTGGGCATGGTGGTGCACACCTGAGGTCCCAGCTACTCAGGAGGCTGAGGCGGAAGGGTCATTTGAGCCCAGGGCAAGAGAACGAGACCCAAAACTGTAATATGGCAAAATATACACAACATAAAATTTACCATTTTAACCATTTTTAAGTGCACAGTTTAGTGGCATTAAGCTCATTTACACTGTTGTGTGATCATTACCACCATCCAGCTCCAGAACTTTTTCCATCCTTTCCAACTGAAACTCTGTACCCATTAAATAATAATTCATGAATGTTTATACCAGAATTAAAATATTTTGAATTAGAAAATTAATTTCCAGGGTATCCTAGCATACAGTTATGACTTAAAAATCTCCTAAGTTCTCCTCTTCACCTTCAATGATCAGTGTATCATCACATCATTTTTGATCACTTTTACTTAGAAACAATTTATTCATTTTTGGCTCATGGGGAGCTCTTGGTTTTCCACTCTCCACCCCTGGATGTGTCCTTGGTCCGACCAGGGCCTAGCTGGAGAGGACGTCCGTGTCCTCTCGGACTCTTGGCCTTAGAGCACGTATTCTCACTCCCAGCCACTTCCTCCTCCACCCCCACCCCATTTTTCCAGGATTCTTCAGGAACCTTGGTCCCTAATACAGAGTGTCTGACATTGACACCAGTGTAGTGACTAAGGGAAGCAAGAAATGTGCTCTCTTCACAGGAATGGGCCGAGTCCTATACGATATGTAGAGAAAAAAAAAATAGCCTCAAACCAGTAGCTGTAACTCACACCTGGGAAGCTGTCAGGGCATAGTGACAGCCTAATAGTGAAAGTGAAATCTTTGCACCAGGAAAACTTCTGCCACGGGCTGAGCTCCCGGGAAGCAGAAGCTGCGCAGGCTGAGAGGTCTGTTCATGCGGAGAGACCGTTTCTGTGCCCAGCACACTATTCTCTCGCAGAATGATTTCATATCAGACCTGACGCCTTCAACATGCCACTGGGGCATGTTCAGGAGAGCCTCATGCCCTTTCTCACTTCCCAGGACCGAGTTTCCTTGTGGGCCTTTAAGCCATTCCCTGTAGTTCTTTCCTTTGGAATTGTCAGTGCTTCTTAATCATTTTTCCCCGTTAAATCAGGCCAAGAGCAGTGATTCATGCCTGTAATCCCAGCACTTTGGGAGGCCGAGACAGGTGGATCACTTGAGGTCAGGAGTTCGAGACCAGCCTGGCCAAGATGGTGAAACCCTGTCTCTACTAAAAATACAAAAATTAGCCAGGCGTGGTGGCACGCACCTGTAATCCCAGCTGCTTGGGAGGCTGAGGCAGGAGAATCCCTTGAACCTGGGAAGTGGAGGTTGCAGTGAGCCGAGATCATGCCACTGCACTCCAGCCTGGGCAACAGAGGGAGACTCCATCTAAAAAAAAAAAATCCCAATCACTCACTAAAAAAACTAAATTCTGTAATAATAATATTAAGAATAGCTTAACTATAAGCACTTAGTACCTGCCAGGCACTGTATTAAACACATTACATTTGTAACACATTTTATTAATATGTTCATGGCAACCCTATAAAACTATATTATTATTATTATTACTATTATTATTAAGAAGACAAGTTCTCCCCCTTTCACCCAGGTTGTAGTGCAGTGGCGTGGTCATAGCTCACTCTAGCCTCAAATTCCTGGGCTAATGTCCATGTTGATATTGAATTGGTGAACTCATTCATCCCATGAAAGAATTATTGAGCAGCTCCTAAAGGCTGCTAAGCAGGAATATAAATAACACTACTATTAGTAATCATGATAATGATGATACTAACACTCAATGAGCACCATATGCCAAACCCAGTACTGAGCACTTTATTCACAAAGTTCTTCCTTCATAACAATGCTGTGAGGCTGGTGCTGTTGTTATCCCCATTGTACAGATGAGGCAAATAAGGCCCAGAGAGGTTAAGTATTTTGCCCAATGTCACACAGCTAGTGAAGGTTAGAGCCAGGATTCAACCTGAACTCTGATCCATTATTCTATACTACACTCCATCAAGAAGAAGGAAGGTGGTGATTTACCTGGTGTCCCAGTGTCGATTGAACCCAGCTGTGTAAATCTTTCCCTAATCCATGTGGTCAGAACCTCTCCATCCACCACCTCCCTCACCCTCCAGTCTGGTTCTTGCACATTTCTGCAGCATCACTTCCTTTGAGAAGATTTTTCTGACTCTGCACCAGGCTCCTCCCTTCCGTTACCTCCCCTGCCTCCACCTCTGTCTTGGGTCCTATGACGCTCTTTTGCCTACTCAATAGTGAACCTCCTGAGAGCAGACACCTCGCCCATCATCTTTGCATTCTCAGGGCTGGGTGCAGGGTCTGCCACATCGTGGTGCTCTATAAACTGTGGAAACAAAGACAGGAGGAATCACCATTCTGCATTCCATGTAAGTTGTGTGCTTATCTGCCTGCAGCGAGGAGTCCTTACTCCTAGAACCAGGCTCAGTATCGTGCATAGGGCAAGTGCTTAAAAGTGTCATAATTTGAATCACACACCCCATAAGACATCTATTCATCTCTCAGATGTAGTAACTCAGAGATGATTTCATAATACCACCACATTTTAATTTTTATTTATTATTATTTTTTTTGAGACAGGGTCTTGCTCTGCTGCCCAGGCTGGAGTGCAGTGATGTAATCTCAGCTCACTGCAACCAACTTCCGCCTCCAGGGCTCAAGCGATTCTCATGCCTTAGCCTTCCCAGTAGTTAGGATTACAGGAATGCATCACCACGCTTGGCTAATTTTTGTATTTTTAGTAGACACAGGGTTTTACCCTGTTGGCCAGGCTGATCTTGAACTCCTGGCCTCAAGTGATCCACCTGTCTTGGCCTCCCAAAGTGCTGGGATTACAGACATGAGCCACTGCACCTGGCCTCTGCCGGATTTTTAAACAACATTCTCCTAAAAAAAAATCTGGATGGCAATATTAGCAATTTTAAAGTTGACTGATTTTTCTGCTTTGATCCCATGCCTCAGTTCTAGGACCAGCATCAGGGCTGTGGTTTCTAGGTGGGGTGTGTGGGGTAGGTTCACTGCACGCCAGTGCCTGGTGTGGGTCCATTGGTCACTGTGAGGATGAGGGGAGGCTGGCCTCCTGGGACGCTTGCCCCATGGTGACATGGAGGTAAGCCCCCATGTGACGAGGCTGGTGGTCATGTGTTAGAGGACACAAGCTCCATGTTAAAGTCCCTCTCTTCTTACACATGTTGGACACAATCTGGGGGTTCCAGGCAGTCTCTCTGGGTTAGTACTGTCATCCCCACTCAGGGGTATGCAGACTGTATGTTTCCTTACTTACTCTTCCCAAATCACCTGCTGCAGAAGTAGCAAAATCACCTGCTTCTTCACTCTTTGAGCTTTGGAATTCCCACCATACAGCTGGGTTGGCTCTAGTCCAAGAACCCTCAGAGCATCTCAAAGCTTTCATTCCTCTGCACACAGCTTCATCCCAACCTGGACAGCCCCCACTGGATTCAGGCAGAAGTGCTCAGTGCATTGTTCATGGCTCTGCAGTCAGGCAGACCAGGCGGAGTCCCAGCTGTCACTTGTGGATGGTGGCATCTGGGGCATGTTCCCTTACCTCTCTGAGTCTCTGTTTCCTTAACTACAAAATGGGGAAAAAGTTTTTAAAAAGCAACTATGTACCTACTTTCTAAGGTTGTTGTAGGATTAAATAAAAGAATCTGTGCAAGATGATTGGGATAGTCCCTGGTAAATGTTAATCTTTCAGTCAATGTTCACTGTTAGAATCAGATGTTAAATAACTGGATGCCCATCTTGACTGACTTCCTGTTGCTACTGTTATCTGATTGCTATGAGCCTTCATTTAGATGGCTCTTTGAAGAATCTAGTCTCCACTCTCAGTCCTCACCAGGCAGCTGACCTGGGCTTGGAACAGGAACTGCCAGCCACTACCAGATGTCTGTACATACAGGGGACACCTGCTCAAATCTCTGCTCCCATTTCAAATTCTGCTAAGAGGCTGGGACGGTGGCTCATGCCTGCAATCCCAGCACTTTTGGGAGGCCAAGGTGGGGGGATCGCTTTAGTTCAGGAGTTTGGGACCACCCTGGGCAACATAGTGAAACCCCATCTCTACAAAAAATTTAAAAATTTGTAACTGGGCATGGTAGTGCATGCCTGTAGTCCCAGCTACTCAGGAGGCTCAGTGGGGAGGATCACCTGAGCCCAGGAAGATCAAGGCTGCAGTGAGCCATGATCGCACCACTGCGCTTCAGCTTAGGCAACAGAGGCTGTCTCAAAAGAAAAAAAATTACACTAAGAGCTGAATTTTTCATGAGTAACTTAGGTAGGTTAACTTAGGAACTTAGGAATGAAAGCCAATATTGGACTTTCATTCTCAGGTTGCTTTGCTGACTTCATTAGGGTCTCCATAGAGTTTCTTTTTGTCGGTTACCTTTGTGCAATTGACAGGGAACACACTGCGGTGGCAAATAAGGACTTGGGGGGCCCTGGGAGAACATCATATTCCTTAACCCTTAAAACCTGCTGGGTTCTAAATAGCTGCTTTGAACCCCCTATTTTTTTTTTAATAGAGGAAACTCAAACTATTTGCCAATTAGCATATTCTTTTTTTTTTTTTTTTTTGAGACAGAGTCTCCCTTTGTCCCCCAGGCTGGAGTGCGGTGGCATGATCTCAGCTCACTGCAACCTCTGCCTCCCAGGTCCAAGAGATTCTATAAATATGCCTCAGCCTCCTGAGTAGCTGGGATTACAGGTGTGCGCCACCACTCCCAGCTAGTTTTTATATTTTTAGTAGAGACGGGGTTTCACCATGTTGGCCAGGCTAGTCTCAAACTCCTGACCTCAGGTGATCTGCCCACCTCCAGTTAGCATATTCTTGTTCTCAAATTGCCATCCATTACAGGAGAGTTGCTTCTAAGAACATTTTGACCCCCTGCTCATCCGCAGAGAAGCGAATGGGCCCAGCCCTGGGGTGGGAAGCTGCAGATGTGATGTCACTTCCCTGTGCTCTGATTGGTGGTTCCTAGAAGACTCCCACCAACTCATCTGTAGCGTACTTTCTTTTTTTCATGTTGACCAGGGTTCCATCTGTCACTTTTGCCTCTCTGAGTTCAGACTTCTCAGAAACCAGAACTCACCACGGATTTATCTTTCCCTACACAAGCTTTGCCCCTCAGCCCTCGCCACACCCCTTCCTCTCAGCCAGGTCCCCTCCTTCCCCTCCAAATTGGCTCCCATCTCTCTGGCTGTTTGCAGAATAGTCCCAACTCGCCCATCACTCCAGAGCTATGGCCTCCCGCCTTCCTTGGCTTCTCTCCTCCCTAATTATTTAGTGCTTAAGTGGATTTTTCTGTCCATTTGTAATTTGTTGTGGATGTTTCTGTTTCTGTCACTTCTGTTTATGCATATTTATAGCTACTTCAATTATCTGTTCTAATGATGAGCTAGGTGAATGAATAATTTAAAAAGAATTTACATTTGGCTTTGGAATGCATTTCTGTACTCACATTTGAGTTTGGGGGTGTCTGATATTCCGGGAATTTAAATTTCAAACTAAGTAATGAAGCCACAATCTAAAATGTCTTGGGAGGAGCAGGGGAGCTATTCACCATTTACTTTCCCCTGGTCCTCAAAATCCTTCGGCGTCCAACTCCATGAAGACATGAAGTTGGAAAGTATCAATTCTCATATAGTTGGCTTGTTCTGAACCCCAGAGAGCTCTTGCAGTTCTTTCAGGGAGTCTGTCTCTGCTTTTGTCTGGTACATGTTGTCTCTATCAAGCGGGGAGGTAATCAGAGGCTGACTTAGAGGAAAATTATCAGGGCTCATGTAATTATCTCTGGAAGAAAAAAATCCTTAATTGTAAGACTTTGCCAAATGAACATTCATTAAATGTGTCTGCTCATAAGCACATATACAAATGCAACCAGTCTGAATTTTTGGAAAACTTGCCTCTTCACAATCCCAATTGTAAGATACGTAAGCAACACGATGTATGATTGAAAATATTAACTGGCTTTAAACGATCAGGGTCCTTTCACATAAACATCGATGCCCACACAGGGTTGAATAAACAGATGACATTCATGCTGCTGTGCTGGGCGAATGTTTGCAGCCCTGACCGCACCACAAGAAATATTTAAGTTGAGCTGATTTGTTACATAAACACTCTAACCTCAAACTCAGTCTCTGCAATTACACTGCCCTCATCGGAGGCCTGCCACACCAAAACAGAGGGGCACAGGCACAAACCTGTCTGGAGTCTCCTTTTAATCCTGGGATGAAATATATTTAATAACGTATCTGAAAGTTTGTATTTTTAAAGCATTTCAGGAGACTAAAATGCAAACCTAGGGCGCTAAGGAGAAGAAAAGCCTAACCACTGCATGTGATTTTATAAAATGAATCGGCTGAGCGTGGTGGCTCACGCCTGTAATCTCAGCACTTTGGGAGGAGGAGGCGGGCGGATCACAAGGTCAAGAGATCGAGACCATCCTGGCCAACATGGTGAAAACCCATCTCTACTAAAAATACAAAAATTAGCTGGGCATGCTGGTGGTGCACCTATAATCCTAGCTACTCTGGAGGCTGAGGCAGGGGAATCTCTTGAACCCAGGAAGCGGAGGTTGCAGTGAGCCGAGATTGCACCACTGCACTCCAGCCTGGTGACAG
>NW_026652304.1:2543502-2658121 GCF_009828535.3 Hylobates moloch
AAAAAAAAAAAAAAAAAAAAAAAAAAAAAGAATTAAAGCGTGGATACAAGGCCTCTGGCAGGCAGGTGAAAAGCCATCCCCCAGGACTGGCCTCAGGCTGCTTGCAGGAGCTCCTGCCAGCCCAGTCTCACCGCCCCCACCACGACCCCCACCCACTGATCCTCTCAGTGGGTTCTGAGACCATTTTAGAAGCACCCCTTCCCAAACTTGTTCATCTTTCTTCATCCACTGAGCCTAGTGTGATGCCTGGCCTAGGAGGCACTCAACTCTTAAAGGATTATTAGACAAGATCCTGGAAAGGGAGCTTCTGAGCTCAGATGACACTTCCCTCCTCTGCTGCCAATTGCACCTTCCTAAGAGGACACTGGTTGCTGAGCTGGTGTAAGAATTAAAGTTGGGGAGCTTGGGAGCCTAGCAAAGCCTTAGCTGAGAAAGGTAGGGGAGAAATGCCATGAGAAAAAATTTAAACGACTTGTCTCCAAAGGAATACAAGGAATTGAAGGGGCTCTAATGGGGCCGTTGCGGGGCGGTGCATAAATATGCAGTGGGTGGGACACACTGGGCCAGAAAGTTGACAGCTCTCAACATCTCTTCATCCTTTCCAGGAGCATTTCTCTAGCACCTTGCATGTGTTTAGCATTGTGCCAGGCAAATGGTGACACAAAAGTGGAGTTTAGGTTAACTCCTAAACTTCAGTATGCAGAAGAATGACCTTGTGAATTCGTTAAAACACAGATTCCCAGGATTATCCCCAGAGAGTCCAGTTGATTAGATCTATATGGAGACAGGAAGCTGCATTTTGTAAACAACTTTCTCAGGTGATTCTAATGAAGATGATCCCAGGGCCATTTTTGTTTGTTTGTTTTTTATTTGTTTTAAGACACAGGGTCTTGCTCTGTTACCCAGGCTGGAGTGCAATGGCACCATCACAGTTCACTGGAGCCTTGAACTCCTGGCCACAAGTGATCCTCCTGCTTCAGCTCCAGGGTAGCTGGGACTACAGGCACGTGCCACCATGTCCAGCTCCTGGGACTTTTTTTTTTTTTTTTTAAGTTGCAATTCTAAAACCTACGAGTAAAAACTACCCTAAATGCCTGGGGACCTGCTATTAATTGCCCATAGAGGATTCCTACGGGCAACTGGCTCCTATGGTTTTGCTTAACTTGAATACGCTGGATGTGGCCAGTTACAGGTGCCGCCTCATGAAAACTGTCCATTATAGTCGAAACAGGGCACCCACAGCCTCGGACACAAGAAAGCACCTCAGTTAGGTGGCCACACTTTGGACCTGGGGAGATTGCTATCCCAGAGCTTAAGTAGCACAAAAGAATAAGGATTAAAATACCTAGGGTGGCTGGATTGGTGGCTCACGCCTGTAATCCCAGCACTTTGGGAGGCAGAGGTGGAGGATTGCTTGGGCTGAGGATTTCAAGACCAGCCTCGGCAGCATGGTAAAACTCTGTCTCTACAAAAAATATAAAAAATTAGCCAGGTGTGATGGTGCCTGCCTGTAATCCCAGCTACTCAGGAGGCTGAAGTGGGAGGATCACTTGAGTCTGGGAGGCGGAGGTTGCAGTGAGTCAAGATTATGCCACTGCACTCCAGCCTGAGTGACAAAGTGAGACCTGGTCCCCCAACATCCCCCAAAAAAGAACAATAAAAAATACCCAAGGTGATGACCTATATTGACAAGGCTGAGATCACAGGAGGGTGGTGCAGTTAAGAATTTCATTCTTTGGCCAGGTGCAGTGGCTCATGCCTGTAATCCCAGCACTCTGGGAGGCAGAGGAAGGCAGATCATCGGAGGTCAGGAGTTCGAGACCAGCCTGACCAACATGGTAAAACCCCATCTCTACTAAATATATGAAAATTAGCCGGGTGTGGTGGCACATGCCTGTAATCCCAGCTACTCGGGAGGCTGAGGCAGGAGAATCGCTTGAACTTGGGAGGCAGAGGTTGCAGTGACCCAAGATCGGGCCACTGCACTCCAGCCTGGGTGACAGACTGAGACTCCATCTCAAAAAAAAAAAAAAATAATAATAATAGAAAAAGAAATCCATTCTTTCTTACTCATATTGAAGGCTTAACTATATGGTCCTACTCCAATTCGTGAAGTATTTTCCCCATCCTTTGTGGTTCATGATATGCCTTTTGTCCAAGAAACCAACTATTTTACCAAGACCTTTAGGAAGGCCCAGCACTTCTCAATTGCAGTTCCCTGGACAATCCGCTGACTCCACGGTCATGTACGTGCATGTTTAGGACATGGTGCTCTCGTAGGCAGCATTCCACCCACAGTTGCCAAGTAGCTGGACTCTGGCCTTTCAGGAATGGACACTGGCTATTCAGCTCTGTCCCATCTACCGTGAGCAATGGCGTCTGACCACCAATATGTAAGCTGTGGCCCTGTGTGAGCTACAGGGAGGAACCAGGTCAGGTGAGAACTCCATTGCTGGGCAGCATCTAAAACCATGTGCAGAAGCCTGGCCTCAGAGCAGGGTGGCGTGGGAGTTCAGGGGATGGCTCGGGGGTGGAGTTGCTAACCAAGGCTTAGGCACTCCAGTGTCCAGAGCTTCTTGTGCATCCTCTGAATCAGGCTGGAGAAACTTTGGTGACAGTTGCTGCCTGTGTTACCATTACATACATACCAAGGCTCTATTATAGGCATACCAGGCACCCTGGATCAGGGACCTGTAGGGACGGACTCAGGCGCAGATGTAGAGGTAGCAACATTGGATACCAGGTAATGCTGCCATAGAACCAGGACCTAGGCTGTTAGCATCTCATCTAGTACAGGGGATTCTAACCTTTTATGTGCCTCGGATGCCCTTGGACAAACTGGTGAAGCCCATGGACCCCCTTCTTAGAATAATATTTTTTAAATGCCTAAATGAAAACACTATGATTATAAAACAAACCAATGATAGTAAAATGCTCGTTGCTTTCTTTGAGATGGAGCTTTGCTCTTGTTGCACAGCTGGAGTGCAATGGCGTGATCTTGGCTCACTGCCACCTCCGCCTCCCTGGCTCAAGCGATTCTCCTGCCTCAACCTCTCGAGTAGTTGGAACTACAGGTGTGTGCCACCACGCCCGGCTAATTTTTGTATTTTTAGTAGAGATGGGATTTCACCATGTTGGCCAGGCTGGTCTCGAACTCCTAACCTCAAGTGATCCACCCGCCTTGATTACAGACATGAGCCACCGTGCCCAGCCTGAAATGCAATTATTAAAGTATAGAAAAGGTACCACATTTGGTTATAGCAATGTATGTGCCGCTTTATTTACATGGATACAAAGACAGTGGGATATCTAATAACTACTATAATTTTGATGCAGTGAGAAGCATAAATGCTATTGTGAGTATTTGTAGAAACTGTCATGTAATATTAAAATATCTATGACAAAGACATAGCTACTGTTTCCCTGGAGGTCTAGTGGCTAGGAAAGAAAAAAAAGCCACACAACGGTGGCTCATGCTTGTAATCCCAACACTTTGGGAGGCTGAGGTGGGATGATCACTTGAGCCCAGGAGTTCGAAACCAGCCTGGACAATGTGGCAAGACTCTGTAACTACAAAAAATAAAAATTAGCTGTTTGTGGTGGCATGCCTGTGGTCCCAGCTACTGGGGAGGCTGAGGTGGGAGGATTGCTTGAGCCTGGGAGATGGAGGCTACAGTGAGCTGTGATTGTGCCACTGCACTCCAGTCTGGGCGACAGAATGAGACCCTATCTCAAAACAAACAAAAAAGACACAGCACTGTCGATAGTGCTGTGTTTTGTTGCTGACACTCATAGGGAAGGAAATGCTACATTACAGCCATAAAGTTGTTACATTTTTTTCCCCATTCAAATTCAGACCCCTGAATTCTTGTCCATTCTGCTGTTCTGAAGTGTAGCTGTTAGAGTTTTGGGTCTGTCAATGGCTGCATTAGAGTTTATGGTGCTACATGAAGATCTGTTGATTGACCAGTGGTTTTGTCATAATGCTTGACTTTTTCAGAGGATATGGGTTATAGGTTTGTAACAAATGCTGTAAGAATGCACTTGTTGGCCAGGCGTGGTGGCTCATGCCTGTAATCCCAGCACTTTGGGAGGCTGAAGTGGGTGGATCATGAGGTCAGGAGTTCAAGACCAGCCTGGCCAAGATGGTGAAACCCCATCTCTACTAAAAACACAAAAATTAGCTGGGCATGGTGGCTGGCGCCTGTAATCCCAGCTACTCAGGAGGCTGAGGCAGAGAACTGCTTGAACTCGGGAGGCAGAGGTTACAGTGAGCCGAGATCGCAACACTGCACTCCAGCCTGGCGACAGAGCGAGACTCGTTCTCCAAAAAAAAAAAGAATGCACTTGTTACTGAATTTTTACTCCCTTGTGCGAACACATTTATGAAAAAGCAATGTACAAATATGTAGTATGTGGATTTTCTGGGAATATATAAGGTAAATTATCATAATTTACACATGCCACAATCTTATTTGTGGGCATGTGTAAATTATGATAAAAACAGGCTGGGCACATTCTAGTTAAACAAACAAAACCGTGGCTACTATCAGATGGGAGGGAACTAGGATTCTCTTTAAATATCTATTGTGAAAAATACTCCTTATAGCTTTAAGTGTATTAAACATACACACTCTAGTTAAACAAAATAACCTTGACAATAGAGGAATAAAAAGAATATTAATGAGGCTGGGAGTGGTGGCTCACACCTGTAATCCCAGCACTTTGGGAGGCCAAGGAGGGTGGATGGCTTGAGGCCAGGAGTTTGAGACCAGCCTGGCCAACATGGCGAAACCTCGTCTCTACTAAAAATGCAAACATTAGCTGGGCGTGGTGGTGCATGCCTGTAATCCCAGCTACTTGGGAGGCTGAGGCAGGAGAATCATTTGAACCCGGGAGGTGGAAGTTGCAGTGAGCCGAGATCATACCACTGCATTCCAGCCTGGGCGACAGAGCAAGACTCGGTCTCAAAAAAAAAAAAAAAAAGACCAAAAAAAAAAAAGAATATGAATGAATGGGTTGGCTCACTGCCTTGCTGCTATTTTCCCAAGTCCCTATGCATCTCTTCCTCAGTTACCTATAGTGTGTTCTTTGGGCAGCTTTCACAGAGGATTCTTCTGATCTGGGACTTCACCTTGGCAGGTGTCACTACTGCTAGTCCTCAAGCAGAGAGGGGGCATGATCACACATTTGTGTGCCACAGTGGGTAATTAGAGCCACTCACCATCTCTGGCCTATTCGTTTTTTACATTTCAATTAAAGGCAGAAAGAAATCAATATCCACTCTTCTTGGGAAGATTTCTAACTGAAACCCACCATGCCAAAGGTTATGCGATTTTTCTTTTCTCATGCTGTGGCCTCAGAAGAGATGGTTGATAAATGGCTCTTCCCAGTACTCCCCATAATAATACTTCTTTTTCTCTAGGAATACCTCAAGTCATCAGGAGTTGATGAGCCCATTAATTAACGTTTCTTCTTGGTGGAGACTGCATATCACTCAGATGGAGTCAAATACACTCTACCATCAGTAGGGTAGTGAATGAGCAAAAAACAAATCCATCAGAGCCCGAGTTATGACACCCAGAGGACTTCGAATGAGTCTACACGATGGGAAACAGTTTGCGGTTTCCAGTTAGCACCTGGATGATAGTCCTTCCAAAGTGAGCGGTGGAAAACTCTCCCACGCTGGTGTGCAGGATGTTTACTTACTTTTTGAGTTGAGGAGTTGTCTGGTAAAAGTAGGTAAGGAAAGGAGTCCCTAGGCTAAAGCTTTTTGAATAGAGATTCCTAAAATATTTATTTAAAAATGTTTTCAAAAATAGAAACTTAACCTTTCAATGCACAGGAAAGGAATAAAAACATGAGTAGCAGAAGGCAACTGCTTAAAAATCAATTCACGGCCAGGCACAGTGGCTCACGCCTCTAATCCCAGCACTTTGGGAGGCTGAGGTGGGCGGATCGCTTGAGCCCTGGACTTTGAGACCAGCCTGGGTAACATGGTGAAACCCTGTCTCTACCAAAATACAAAAATTAGCTGGGCTGGGTGGTGTGTGCCTGTAGTCCCAGCTTCTCAGGAGGCTGAGGTGGGGGCTTCACCTGAGCCTGGGAGGTCGAGGCTGTAGTAGGTCATGATTGCACCACTGCACTCCACCTGGGCAGTAGACTGAGCCCCTATCTAAAAAAAAAAAAAAAAAAAAAAAAGACAGCTCTCTGAGTGGAATATATAGGGTTTTCAATGTATACATTTATTTGAAGATTATAAGGGCTTACAAATTTACTATAAAGGGAGAGGGGTATGCCCTTTATTTGGGAGTACACCTCTCCAAATAAACAGTAAAACATCAGCTAACTGTATATTTGGAGAGGTGTACTCCCAAATAAAGGGCAGGGATGGGGAAGGACACTTCAGAATTGCCAAGTGAAATTATTCTTGGGACGGACAGCTTTTGAGTGGGAGGCTTTTGAGTTACTAAACAGTGTTTTGGGACAAATTGTGCATAAAGATGCATTATGGGCTGAGCAATGGCTGAGCAGGGTCACTGGAGGGTGTAGGACAAGAGGATGCAGAAAAGATCCTGCAGGATGTGCCTGGGGGACATCTAAGATATTTATGGTGACTATTTTCCTTACGCTGCCTAGAGGACAATCACTGCTTGTTTCTTCCTGAATCCTTGGTTTTGTTTTAACTTTTACGTAATTTTATATTATTGTAGGAAAAATTGGAAAACAAAGAAGGGTCAGGAACTCCCAGCGAGGGGAATAGGCCACAGAACATTCTCTACTACTAATTAAGGGTTGGGCAAAAGGAAAAACATTTTCCAAACACCTGACCTTTAAGAGCGACTTTTCCTAGCCCTGTGGGCCTTAGAAAGTTTAATGGCCATTGAGACTCATTCCTTGGTGGGAGAAACTAGCATAAACCCATTTGTTTTAGATAGCAACTTCACTGGCGCTGGAAAATCGTTTTGGATACACAGTGCACTTCATTCCAAGAGATCTTACTAGAGATCCCCGACAGTCAGAAGATTTCCCACTTGATCAGGTATTTCTCGACGTCTGTTATTGCTTTGCTTGTCACGTTTAAAAAGCTTGGTTGCATTCACAGTTTTCTAGGAAATCGGTGTCAGGTAACACTCCTAGCTGCCTCCCATGAGGAGTTACATTTTCAGTTCAAAGACAAAGTAGAAAACTTGAGAGTGGAAAATGTTACCTTTTAGTTCACACTCTTTTAATCCCTTAGTCCCCATAAAATAAACATTCTAAAGTGTAAGCAGTAGAAATAATGTAAACTCCACAGAAAGAGAAATAAATTAGTTTCTTTCAGTCTTGGTGGAGGTCCTTTTGCTGAACACCATACTCCGCTGCGAACAGAATTCATCTTGAACGAAGAAGAAATCTTTGGCCTATTTCACCATGTCTCCAGCACTGCATAACAAACATTTTTCAAATTCAGTTTCTTCTCCAACTGCAGCAAAAAGGCAAAGAGTAGTCTGTTTCAGGAGTCTGAAAAATAGAAAAAAAAAACCATGTTTGTGTAGTTTAAGAATAGCTTTCTCCTCTGGTGTTAAACCGTTAACATGTTATAGCTCTGAAGTTTGAGGCCAAAAGAAAATTCAAGAGCAGAGCGATGGTTCTATTCACCAGATAAGGCTGATCTGTGTTTGGAATATTTTACTTAGCAGACGTGGAGAATCAGTCTGCACCGCTCTGCAAGAGCAGGCATAGCTACGCCATGCAGCATTCTAAACTTCCCAAGAGATTTACTTGGGGATACTGGCAGAATTCCCAGAACTTCCAAGTTTGGGATCTACAGTTTGCAGGATCCTGTGGAATGAGAATATTTAGGATTTTAAAAAATTTTTTTTTATTTTTTGAGACAGAGTCTCACTTATTGCCCAGGCTGGAGTGCAGTGGCGAGATCTTGGCTCATTGCAACCTCCGTCTCCCGGGTTCAAGCAATCCTCCCGCCACAGCCTCCCGAGTAGCTGGGATTACAAGTGTGCACCACCATGCCCGGCTAATTTTTGTATTTTTAGTAAAGACGAGGTTTCACCACGTTGGCCAGGCTGGTCTTGAACTCCTGGGCTCAAGTGATCTGCCTGCCTCGGCCTTCCAAAGTGCTGGGATTACAGGTATGAACCATCACGCCCAGCCTTGTTTAGGATATTAGATAAGGAATCCTGTCACCTTGGATTTTTGGGTTTTATAGAGTAGGCACAGAAAGCAATGTTTGAAAAATGCATTTAGGACAACATGAAAGTTCATGGTCCTGGAACTTAGTATTAAAGCTTTGCTGCTTTCTCTCAAAGGCTATTAAGATTTGTTGCCATTCTTGAATCCTGTAATCTCTTAGAAAGAGAAATAAATCAAACTACATTAAAAAAAAAAAAAGAAACAAAACAACACTTAAGTCCCAGAAAAAAATGTGTTCACCTCTCTAAAATGTAAATGCAATATGTTGCCTTTCATCTGAACTTACACATGGAAGGACTTATCTTTTAGGCCAAGGAAGTGCAAACTCTGCTGAAATCCTGCGAGTTGGCCTCCCACAGATCACTGAGTGGTCTGGAGCCAGATAGGGTGCTTGGTTAGTTTCTAGACAGAAGATATTGATGAAGAGAGGGAACGAGGGGCTTCAAATACTCCCCTAACATCTGATTCAAGTCAGGGGAATAAGCAGAAAACAAGAGTATTATAAGCACAACAAAGATGAACAAAAATAAAATATTTCAGGCTGGGCGCGGTGGCTTACACCTACAATCCCAGCACTTTGGGAGGCTGAGTGGGTGGATCACGAGGTCAGGAGATTGAGACCATCCTGGTTAACACGGTGAAACCCCGTCTCTACTAAAAAAAAAACAAAAAAATTAGCCGCGTGTGGTGGCGGCGCCTGTAGTCCCAGCTACTCGGGAGGCTGAGGCAGGAGAATGGCGTGAACCTGGGAGGCGGAGCTTGCAGTGAGCCGATATCGCGCCACTGCACTCCAGCCTGGGTGACAGAGCGAGACTCCGTCTCAAAAAAAAAAAAAAAATTTTTTTTTTTTTTTTTTTTAAGGAAGATGCCAGATGGCCGTTTTTACATTTATTTAAACAGAAAACGTGCACATGAGCTGTCTACTCATTTTCTTCGCTGCGCAGCCTGGCATTGGGGTTGGTGACTCTGATGGCCAGTTGGGCAGCTCTTTCCATGATGGCTTTGTGGTCCTTGGAGGAAACGTTGTGAGCGATCTTGGCACAGTACGATTTGTCGCACATCAGCAGCACTTCCAGCTCCTTGACGTTGTGGACCAGGAACTTCCGGAAGCCACTGGGCAGCATGTGCTTTGTTTTTTTGTTGCTCCCATAACCAATGTTGGGCATCAAGATTTGGCCCTTGAATCTTCTACGAACCCTGCTGTCAATGCCTCCGGGTTTCCGCCAGTTACGCTTAATTTTGACATATCGGTCTGACTGGTGCCGGATGAACTTCTTGGTTCTTTTTTTGACAATCTTGGGCTTCACAAGGGGTCTGAGGGTGGCTGAGATGCCGAGGAGGAGATGGCTGCCACCTCCGTAGGCAGCGCCGAGGAAGAGAGAAGGGCAAAAAAAAAAAGAAAATATTTCAGAGACACGGCCAGCCTCACTGTAGTGGCTCTGGTATCCCTTGACCTGAGGGTCAATGACTCTTGGGACAAGAGGGGTGCTAGGGTAGTGGGTGGGCTCAGTGGACTAGAGATGACCCTTGGCTTGGCAAGGCAAGGCTGGACAAGGCCTTTCATGCTCCAGAGGTGTGTGGCGGAAGACCAGCTGATTAGCCACATTACATTTGTATCCTGTGGTTTTGTGTCTAAAGGTGCTTAGAGTTTGTGGTCCCACTTTTTTTTTTTTTTTTGAGATGGAGTCTTGCTCTGTTGCCCATGCTGGAGTGCAGCGATGCGATATCAGCTCACTGCAACCTTCGCCTCCTGGGTTCAAACAATTCTCGGGGTTCAGCCTCCCAAGTAGCTGGGATTACAGGTACCCGCCACCATGCCCGACTGATTTTTGTATTTTTAGTAGAGATGGGGTTTCACCATGTTGGCCAGGCTGGTCTTGAACTCTTGACCTCAGGTGATCCGCCTGCCGTGGCCTCCCAAATTGCTGGTATTACAGATGTGAGCTACCGTGCCTGGCCTGTGGTCCCACATTTTAAGAAAAACAGAAGGACTGGCCAAAGTATAGAAAGTATCATTATAGATGAAAACAATCAGAAATGCAATAGCTAAGGTGAGAATATAAAAACCAATCTGTTGTTTATTGCTTATGCATTGGAAGAAGCAATTTCAGAAGTTAACTCAGTGGGAAAATATTTTGGAAGATACCATATACAAAACATTCTATTTTGGCATGGGAATAAGAAATCAAAATGTGCTCAGAAAAAGTTTCTTTTAGGGGGAATTAAGAATTTCACAATTGTTACCTAAGCTTTAAAACATTCCATTTTAGTTAGGAGAGATTTAATTTAGCAACATAGGAGAGATTTAATTATCACTATCTTTTAGATGTCGATGAGGATTATTTAAGTGTAAAGCTGGAGCTTCCATCCTACTTGGCCCCTGCCTGGAAGCGGAAAGGAAGAAGGCACACAGCACTCCTCGGATGGCTCAGGGTGATGCGTTGGCGCCTCTTTTCTTGGAACACAATGGTGATGAGCAATTTTTGAATTGCTCTGTGAAAAGATAAAGTTTCAAGACTAAAACCACAGAGCTCAGGCGCCCTCCCAGGGCACTTTGTAACCTTGTGGTTTGTGACTTGGGACTGAACAAATCATGGTCACAGAAGGGCTGGCAGGCAGCAACCCGACTCAAGATTAATTTATGGTTATTAAATACCATTGAAAATTTCTGCCCATTTTTCCCTTTATTGATACATTATATATATTTTTGAGACCGAGTCTTGCTCTGTCACCCAGGCTAGAGTGCAGTGGCATGATCTCAGCTCACTGCAGCCTCCACCTCCTGGGTTCAAGTGATTCTCCTGCTTCAGCCTCTTGAGTAGCTGAGATTACAGGTGCACGCCACCACGCCTGGCTAATTTTTCTATTTTTAGTAGAGACAGGGTTTCGCCATGTTTCCCAGGCTGGTTTCGAATTCCTGGGCTCAAGGGATCCACCCACCTCAGACTCCCAAATTGCTGAGATTACAGGCATGAGCCACCACACTCGGCCTAGTATTTTATATTCTTATGGGGTATATGAGTGTTTATTACATGCCTAGAATGTGTAGTGATCAAGTCAGGGTATCTGGGGTGTCCATTATCTTGAGTATTTATCATTACTGTATGTTGGTATCATTCCAAGTACTCTCTTCCTGTTACTTTGAAGTATACAAAATATTGTTGCTGAGTATAGTCATCCTAGTTTTCTATCAAACATTAGAGCTTATTTCTTCTGTCTAACTGTATGTTTGTACCCATAACCAACCTCTCTTCATACCCTCCTCCCAGCCACCCATCCTTCCCAGCCTCTAGTGTCTACCATTTATTCTGTCTATGAGGCTAAGCTTTTCAGCTTCCACATGAGAGTGAGAACATGCAGCATTTGTCTTTCCGTGCCCAGCTTATTTCACATAATAACTTCCTCTTCCATCCATGCTGCTGTAAATGACATTATTTCATTCTTTTTTAATGGCTAAATAGTATTCCACTGTCTACACATACCACATTTTCTTTAACCATTTGTCTGTTGATGCCCTAAAGCCAGTTTAGGAAAGAAACTAATTTCTATCCTGAACTTATTTCTGCGTATGTAATTCAAGAAAAAGCAATTCTTTTGTAAATAACAAACATTTATAGCAGGACTGGAGTGAATCTGATTCTGTACTCAACATAACTTTGCACAGTAGAATCAAGAAGTAAGGGAGTCCCTGCATTCTTCAGGAAATTTGCCAGACTTTATTGTGTGTTCATTTGAATGAATCTTGCCAAAGCTCAGAAATATGATAGTTTCCGAATGAGAAAAAAGAATAGGGGGGAAAAATATCAAATCCTTCATTCCAATAATCTTTAAACAAAAGACTCAACAGCCGGATCAATTTCACTGGGAGAAACAACCTATTTTAATTAGTTCTATTTAGTGACATCCAAAAGAATGAGTCATGCCCTTATTCTAACCATAGTGAAGGCACTACAGGGAAGTCTTGGGAAGAGGGAGCAATGAGAGCTCAAATTCTGGTGCTTTTTTGGCATATAATGTTCACCTTTGGTTTCACACGGTTTCCTAGGAGGTGAGACAGGCTAGAAAGGTGAGGAAGGGAAGGACAGAAAGTTGTCATCAACCAAGTACAATCTTCTTCCTGAGTAGGACGTGCCTTCAACACTTTCCTGGGGGAATAATGAGTGTGCTGCTCAGTACTTGGGTATGGCACCATCTATGTTGTGATCCCTGAAGGAGCAACGTCAGCAAGCCAGACATTTCCTTTCGGATGCCCACGTTTGTCCAAGCTGACTGTCGCTTAAGCTTTAACATTTTTATTTTATGCATTTTGAATAGCCACAGACCTCTGATTATTAGTAGAAGTGGTCCCTGATGGCTATAGTGAGAGGCACGGGAAACAGACAATACTTGCTGGGTCATTGAGGAGCCACTGAGAGGGAATGTTTGCTTTGTATAGTGGTTTTATCTTAGGACACTGGATCTGTTTTTGATTGTTCAAGCAGGGTCAAACGATGGGTTTTGAACCACTGCCCACTAGCTCAGAACAGTATTTAGCAATTCACAAAGAAGAAAGAGGCCGTGGATTGGGGGGTGGGTAGGGAGTGGAAATGCCATTCCATTAGAGAATTAGGAAAGAGCTGGCTCTATTATACTTGGACTAAAAAGAATTATGACAAAATCATAGCTTTTAATACCCAAACAATTATCTTTACTTATTTAAAAAAATTACCCCATTATCCTCAAGTACCTGTCTGTTCAAATAGCTGGTATCATCTTTCGGAATGGGCCAAAGTTCATTTTACCTGTGACTGAAATGAAAAGGGCATCCTTTGGTTTGGGGCATAAAGGTTGGGGTAATACTGAGAGTCAACAGATCTGAGTTGAGTCTTGGCTTTTGTAGTTATTAGCTGCACAACTTGAGCAGGTTGTCGACTTCTCTGGGCAGAGTTCTTGCAGCTCTTCAACAAAAATACTATCCACCTCCCTGGGTTGATGCCAGCATGACATGTGATGGGGGTAGCACAATGTCATGTGCCAGCTATGAAATGAGAGGCAGTGCCACAGGGTGGCAAGGCAGCTCTGTAGCCTTGCAGACCAGGGCCACCCCTCGGTGACCAAAGGGTAGGCTCGGTCCTCTTGAAGCCTTGTGGCCCTTATGGGACAACACTTGGCTCCGGAGGTGCTGTGACCACCCATGCAAAGTGCTTAGCACAATGCCTGATACATTGGAGGTAATTACCACAGGACCGTGTCCTGCCCTGCAGTCCCCGTATATAAGATCTAGAGGAATTCTTGTTAGGGAGTAGGTAATAAAAGATTTAAGGGTATGCATTAATAAAGCTAAGGATGTGTCCCTTAGCATTACCTGAGTCCTAACTACAGTGATTAAGGTATAATTGGACTTATATGACCTACTTGGAGAGCATGTGAAAACTCACCGAAAAGCTGGAAAAATACTGTCCAAGAGAGATGGGAGAATTGAACACACTTATTCTGGAGAAAAATGACAAATGGCAGAAATGTAACATAATGGGTTCCTGACATAAAAAGAGAGATGAATTGGTATTGCTAGGCCAACTAGCAATTGGGGAAATAGCAATTATTTCCCCACGGCCTTACTGGGGAATGCAAGACATTTGCAACACACAAGCTCACACCAAAAGACGAAACAACATTTTATCAACGCTTGAGTTTATGGGTTTCTTTGTTAAACTAGTCTCCCTTACTTACTTCATTTTCTAGAGTTTTCTTTTTTCTGAAATGACAACGATACAAGATGCAGTTATGGCTCAAACTTAACACAGCTCCCGCTCCTCAGCAAAAAACACATGCAAACACCCCCCAAACAACATCCACAACCCAAAACAAATGATTTCACACCTTGTTTTAATGTAATTTCATTTATGGTTCCCTTATCTTTCTCACCATAGCCTAGGTCTTTAGTGTTTTAGCAACAAAGGCTTAACAAAAAAACTTGGCCAGACAAGGTGGCTCACTTGAGGTCAGGAGTTTGAGACCAGCCTGGCCAACATGGTGAAACCCCATCTCTATTAAAATACAAAAATTAGGCTGGGCGTGGTGGCTCCTACCTGTAATCCCAGCACTTTGGGAGGCCGAGGCAGGTGGATCACCTGAGGTCAGGAGTTCGAGACCAGCCTGGCCAAAATGGTGAAACCCCGTCTCTACTAAAAATATAAAAACTAGCTGGGCGTGGTGGTGGGCGCCTGTAATCCCAACTGCTCGGGAGGCTGAGGCAGGAGAACTGCTTGAACCCAGGAGACAGAGGTTGCAGTGAGCTGACACAGTGGCGCTGCACTCCAGCCTTGGCAACAGAGTGAGACTCTGTCTCAAATAAATAAATAAATAAATACAAAAATTAGCGGGGCGTGGTAGCATACACCTGTAATCCCAGCTACTTGGGAGGGTGAGGCAAGAGAATTGCTTGAACTCAGGAGGCGGAGGTTGCAGTGAGCAGAGATCACGCCACTAAACTCCAGCCTAGGTGACACAGCGCGACTCTGTCTCAAACAACAACAACAAGTCCTCAAGTGGGCTCCTGGTAGTGAAACAAATGAAATGAGAATCCTGGATGCCTGGCTTGGAGCCGTAACTCAGAGACAGTTGAAGAAGAGTGTCTTTAGGTCATGGAAGCTCATCTGCAAAGGCCGAGAATATGCTGGCAAGAGGGAGAGGTTCTGGGCTCAGGAACGGGAGTCCGTTGGGAGAAGGAGGCAGGGTGCTTGCGGGGAAGGAATGTGTCTTTAGAATATGGTAAGGACATGTTTGATCCCTAGGTTAGGAGAAGCAGCCCTGAGCCTTTCAAACTTCTGATTAGGAGTTGTCTCCCAGGGAGGAGGTTTAGGAATGTGGTCATTTTTCTTCACGATGGGGAGTCAGGATAGAAGCCAGCAGGTATGGCTGCAGTGCTGTGGGGTGGACATGAATAAGACCGAGAGTCCCCAGGTCTGGGCTGCCTAAGACAGCTCAAAGTCAAAGCCCAACCTGAGACTGCCGACCCAAAGTCATCAAGTGGCCTGCTTTCTGCTGTCCTGTCCTTCCTGGGACCCATGGGGCCCTCTAGTTAAATGGTCTGTCCCATTGTTACGTGTCTGTCCAGGGACATGAGAGCCGAACACACCTGTTGTGCCACAGTCCAGTGTTCTGGGTTAAACTGTGTCCCCTAAAAGATATGCTTAAGTCCTAACCCTGAGCACCTGTGAGAGTGATTTTTTTTTTTTTTTTAGGAGAGTCCCACTCTGTCGCCCAGGCTGGAGTGCAGTGGCGCAATCTCAGCTCACTGCAACCTCCGCCTCCTGGGTCCAAGCAATTCTCTGCCTCAGCCTCCCGAGTAGCTGGGATTACAGGCGCCCACCACCATGCCCAGCTCATTTTCGTATTTTTAGTAGAGACAGGGTTTCACCATCTTGGCCAGGCTGGTCTTGAACTCCTGACTTCGTGATCTACCCACCTTGGCCCTCCGAAGTGCTGGGATTACAGGCGTGAGCCACCACGCCCGGCCGAGAGTGATCTTATTTGGAAGGAGGGTCTTTGCAGAGTAATCAAGTTAATAGGAGGTTCTTAGGGTGGGCCCTAATCCAATAGGACCAGGGTCCTTATGAGAGGTGAACATCATGTGATGACAGAGACACAGGGAGAACGTGGTGGGACCACAGAGGCTGAGATGGGAGTGATGCAGCTGCAAGGTGGGAACACCAGGGAGTGACAGCCACCACCGGATGCTAGGAAGAGGCCAGCAAAGATTCCACCCAGAGTCTCGAGGTGGCGTATGGCCTGGCTGACACCTTGACTTTGGACTTCTAGCCTCCAGAACTGTTTCAAACTTTCCACTGTTTTAAGCAACCCAGTTTGTGATATTTTATCATGGCAGCCCCAGGAAATGGATACACCAAGATTCCTCTTTCACATGATTCTAACTCTGTACCAAGAGATATGTGGCAGGAAGGTAGGAAGTTACTCTTTTAAAATTGTAACAGATGCTGGTTTTAATCCTGGAAAATAATGAGTTTACAGAGTTCTGTTATGGTCAGAGATGCTCTAAACACATCTATCTTCAGGGATGACATAATTTGGCTTTCACTGGACTTGAGCGCAGGACACTAAGGGCTGTGTACTGAGCATCTGAGCATCTAACTCACATCCACACCCAGGAGTGAACTCCAGTCACGGAAAATCATTTGGTAGGAATTTGAGTAACGAAGGAAGGAAAGGATTTATCAGATCACTTCTGTGGTATCAGAAAAAAACATATGACAAAAAAAGGATACAAACTGGGAAAAAACAAAGAGAGAAAAAGTTGAAGCACATCAGCCTACCTGCATCGGGTCCTGCGAGAGCCTTGTCCACTTAGAACAAGCCTTTAACTTGTTCTGTTTTGGTATCAAGATCTATGTCATAAAAGCAGGGCCGGGTGGGCAGTCCTGGCATGGTGCTCATCTGGGGGAGAAAACCAAGCGTTACAGATTAGCAAATGCTACAAAGTGGCCACAACATCTGATGATGCAAATTAACTCTATCATTCAATACAGCCTCATATAACTTTAGGTTTTATATGGGATATATCTCTTCAAATTTGTCATCTGATATTTCAATTTTTGTTTAAGGAAATGAATTAGAAAAGGCAAATGTCAACTTCCTGAAAATTGAGACCATTCACCTTCCCTGTGGCCCCACAACACACCCGAACTACAAAACAGTGATCTTCCAAACCTTTTCTTCCCAATAAAATCTTCATGCTGAACCCCAACAAAGACAAGCCCATCAGGTTGAAGGGGGCAGCGGGTGTGGGCAGGGTGAATAATGGCCTCCTTCTCACCCTCAAGACACATTTTCGTAAAACCTACAGCTCCTGGAGCGCAGCTGGAAAACTCCTGTTCAGATGCCAGTCATCACCCTGGTCTCTCTCAACAACAGTAACTGATATGTACTGAGAGCTTGCTTTGTGATGGGCACTGTGCTATGTGCTTTCCTCATTTTATCCTTTCAATAATATAGCAGGTAGGAACTTTTATTATTTCCATTTTACAAGGGAAGAAACTGAGGTTTGGAGAGGCTAAGTCACTTGCCCAGGTCACACTAGTAATAAGTTGCAAAACCAGAAATTTGACTTTAGGCCTATAATCTCAAATTACTCATTTCACCACTACCATACCGCCACAGCCACCCCTACTACTGCTTTTGTGACACTGGATGGACAGTCTAAGGGTTTTACAGAAATAATCTCATTGAGCTTCCCAGCACCCTAATGAGGTAGGTACTCATTTTAGCCTTACTTTACAGATGAGGACAGAGGACATTTAGGCATGAGGGTATGAGCTCAAGGACACACGGCTAGTTAGTGGTGGAGACAGGATGAAAACTGGTTCTTCACCGCTTTGCTGTGTTGGGTTGAAAGAGCTTCAAACCGCACACTCTCCTCCTGCATCAGAAGCCCCTTGTGTGCTGGGGCTTCTGATGCTGGCACCCCTGACAGATCCTCAGGCCCTGAAACACTGCTCCAGGGTCTAGATCCTGGGGCTCCCAGATGACCCGTTCCTTTTCCATTTCAGCATTTCCTACTGTGCTTTAATAGTGAGTGTTTCATACAAATGATGCCCATGGAGCAATGCTGCACCCAGTCACATGGAGCAATGCTGCACCCAGTCACATGGGGCGATGCTGCACCCGGTCACGTGGGGCAATGCTGCACCCGGTCGCGTGGGGCGATGCTGCACCCGGTCGCGTGGGGTGATGCTGCACCCCGTCGCGTGGGGCGATGCTGCACACGGTCGCACGGAGCGATGCTGCACCCAGTCGCTTGGAGAAGACACTTGGGTTCTACTGTGCCTGCCCTCCCAAGGGTTAATGCCACATCATGTAGAACCTCCACAGGCCCTGGCCAAGAACGCCTTGCATGAGATGAGGCTGCAATGTGCCAGCACCTGATGGCATCCAGAGTTTGCCTGCTTCTTCCCACGTGGCAAAAAGTTCTCAGCGTAAAAGGGACCTCCCTGAGGCCTAGAGAATAGAACTCAGCTCTCACCCTCCACTGCCTTTCAGTCGTGACTTGAGGTTTCCCTCTTCACCAGCCTCTCCTCCCTGCATGGTGTTTAGAGACTCCTGTTAGTCAAATGGGGCCTGTGGGCCTGTGCATGGGCATTACCTGGGAGCCTGTTAGATATTCGGAATTTCAGAGCCCACCCCAGACCTGCTGCATTGGAATCTGCAACTGGAGCAAGTCCCCAGGGGGTTCTGATGTGAACTGCACAATGTGGCCTCAGCCCCCAACGGCTCCAGCCACTCTTCCTCACTTCACTGCCCAGCCCCTTCAGCACAGGGAAAGGGAGACTGGGGGTGGGGAGAGGGAGAGGAGGAATGGTGAGAGTGAAGGGGAGGGAAAAGCCTGTTTAACCCCTGCAGATGCAGCAGGTGGGGAGCAAATCTGTGCACCTGCAGGCCTCATTAACACCCCCTTCCCTGCCTGGCTGGGCCGACTGAGAGTGGGAGTGGGGAGGCTGGGGGAACACATAAAACATTGTGATGGATGATGGCTGGCTCTTGTCTTGTTAATTGCACATGACTGCACTTCAGGTACATAAATGGGCTAAAAAGGCCTCCGCGGCTGCCTGGAATACAGTTGCCATTCATAACACGCCTATGGGAAAATCCATTCCAGGTTCCAAACGATGAACCGCAACTACACTTTTGACATAAGACCTGCTTGTAGGTGGGGACTTGCTATATGTTAAAACTTCAGGTATGAAGATGGGTATCACAGCCTCTGAAGTTAAAGTTCCCGGCAGGAAGGTAACATTTTCCTCTGGTTACTACAGTGAGTGCATATAATGGGGGAGACCCCAGAAAGAAAACCACACTTACTGTTCCACTACTTGAAACATCAAACACAAGGGTAACTGGTGGACACGTATTTTTTTCCAGTTGCCTAGGTTACAACTCATACCAGGTAATTTTCCTGCCTAACTGCATTTTGAGATGGCATTTGCGGGCATCTTATGGCATTTATAGGAGGGTTTTTTTTTGAGACAGAGTCTCACTCTCACCCAGGCTGGAGTGCAGTGGCACGATCTCGGCTCACTGCAATCTCCACCTCCCGGGTTCAAGTGATTCTCCTGACTTAGCCTCCCGAGTAGCTGGGATTATAGGCACCCGCCACCATGCCTGGCTAATTTTTTGTATTTTTGGTAGAGACAGGGTTTTACCATGTTGGCCAGGCTGGTCTCAAACTCCTGACCTCAAGTGATCCACCCACCTCAGCCTCCCAAAGTGCTGGGATTACAGGCATGAGCCACTGCACCCAGCTATAGAAGGCTTTTTAAGATGGCTCTATAATCTGTGCATAGCTATGGATTTGGAAAAAACAAGCATTTTATAGTTTAAGAGAAAGAAATGAATAATTATATTTAGCCACAGTGATGCTGCCCCACCCCTGAAATGAACTCTCTAGGTCAAAGGCATCTTACTGGTAAGGATGTCACTGGACTCTACAGCTGCTGCTGCTTCTGAGACTGTGACATGATTCGCAGCAAGGGCAGAATTCAGTACGGATGAGGCAGTGTAAATTGAAATCTCTACTCACGGTGACAAACCAAGAAGAACCCTGAAGGCAGTGTATTTCAGCCCATCTGACCAAAGCTACCAATGGAAGATTCTACTGCAGATAACATAATTTACTGCATGCTTGTTTACACGCACTATCTTTACAAACAAGAAAACCCAATTCTCCGTCTTTAACTATCTGCTGATGAAAGGCGGTGCAGGATTTGCGCGGTTCCTGGAGCTGTATTTGTTAGCTGCAGTGGATCGGAACATGAATCTTCTAGTCATTCTGATTCTATCACAAAACCAGGATCTAAACCTGGCCAGGCCGGGCGCAGTGGTTCATGCCTGTAATCCCAGCATTTTGGGAGGCCGAGGCGGGCGCATCACTTGAAGTCAGCCTGGCCAACATGGCAAAACTCTGTCTCTTCTACAAATACAAAAAAAAAAAAATTAGCTGGGTGTGGTAATGAGCACCCGTCATTTTAGCTACCTGGGAGGCCGAGGAAGGAGAATCATTTGAACTCGGGAGGCAGAGGTTGCAGTGAGCCGAGAGTGCACCAATGCACTCCAGCCTGGGCAATAGAATGAGAAGCTGTCTCAAAAAAGAAACAAACAAAAACTGGCCAGAATATTAAATGCCAGAAAGTGTGAAATGTCTTTCCTCTTGTTTTCAACTTTTCTTTCTTTCAGATGGGAGAAAAATGAGTTCAATCAGTAGACTCCCATGACCCCTTCCAGTGAGGCAATCATCTCTTCCAAGAAGTGCAGCTACTTATTTGGGATAAGCGACAACAGACGAGAAACCACAAAGAATCTGCAGACGCGAGACTCCCTGACCTGTGGATACACAGCCATCTCCAATAAGTCTACGTTTAAACTAAAACTTCTCCTGTTGAGCAAGCATAATGTGGAATTATGTTAGCAAGACCTTATGCATTCCCACAAATTTTCTCCCAATAAAAAAACTGTTGTCAAAGGATTGTCACCCCCCAGACATACAGCACTGCAGGGAAAAAGGAGCCCAGACAGCCGTTGGGAGTTGACCTCTGGCCACACGCCTGGGGTCAGTGGAGATCTATGTTGACTTTATCTGTGTGCCCTTTAAGGAGGTCTCTTGCTTAAAATAACTAAGGAGCCACTAAATTATACTTACTTGTAATGCTGCATTAATGGATTCTTCTACAAAGGCTGAAATACACGGGCTTTTGCCCTTCATGACCCTAATTTTAACTACAATGAACCTTCTGAATCTCTACTGATTTCGGGTTAACTCCATTTTGGAGAAAGAATGAGTTCCATCAATAGCCTTTATGAGCATTAATTAAAAATCAGTACAGAGAGAATAGTCATATATTTAAAACTAGTCATTAAAAAAATAAAAGAATATCCTTGGTATAAGTTGAAAAATTATTAAGATTCTGTTTCATAAAGTGTTAGAATCACAATTTCTAACCATAATTTTCTTAACCAAAATATCATTGTACTTAGTTTTGTTCTGTTTCTGAAATAATTTATTTTCTGATTTCTCCTGAAATCTACTACCTTTTCCAACAACAACAACAAAAATCTAATTTTATTTTGGTTCAGAAAAAGAGCAGCATTTTTACACATACCTATTTTGTTCCTACAGTTCATGATCTGAAGCAGAAGACAGTCCTTCTACACATTTCTCTCCTTCTCTGATGGATGGCTGATACACAGCATGTTGTTTCAAAAATTTAAAAATAACTGAAAAGATTATACTGGTTAACTACATCACAATTTTATTTATTTATTTATTTATTTATTTATTTATTTATTTATTTTTGAGATGGCCTCCGGCTCTGTCGCCCAGGCTGGAATGCAGTGGCGTGATCTCAGCTCACTGCAGCCTCCGCCTTATGGGTTCAAGCGATTCTTCTGCCTCAGCCTCCCAAATCGCTGGGATTACAGGCGCCCGCCGCCATGCCTGGCTAATTTTTGTATTTTTGGTAGAGACAAGGTTTCACCCTGTTGGCCAGGCTAGTCTTGAACTCCTGACTCAAATGATTCATCTGCCTCGGCCTCCCAAAGTGCTGGGATTATAGGGGTGAGCAATTGCACCTGGCTGATGATATAATTTAAATAAAAAGATTTTCTTTTCAGTGAAGTAACTAAAAAAATTCAAGTCTTTATTTATTAAGCAGGAGTATTTCCTGAATTGTTAACACAGTGCCTGGCAATATTAGATCCTCAAAAAAGTATTTTTGGTCAGGCATGGTGGTTCATGCCTGTAATCCTGACACTTTGAGAGGCTCAGGTGGGAGGACGGATTGAGCCCAGGAGTTCAAGACCAGCCTGGGCAATATGGCAAAGCCCCATCTCTACAAAAAACAAACAAAAATTAGCCAGGTGTGGTGGTGCACAACTGTGGTCCCAGTTACTTAGGAGGCTGAGGTGGGAGGATCTCTTAAGCCCAGGAGGTCGAGGCTACAGTAAGCCATGTGCGCCACTGTACACTAGCCTGAGCAACAGAGCCAGACCCTGTCTCAAAAAAAATTAATATTTAAAAAAACAGATGAGTAAAGATGGAGGACAATTAGAAAATAGGAAACAAACAACAAAAAAATTGCTCAGAAATTAGGCCTTTTCTGTTTCTTCCCTTTTCTTTGGATGTGAGGGACAGAATTGTTTATATCAAATGGCCATGTTGATAATTATATGAACGTAACTCTAAGATGATGCATGAGGATAAACGGCCCAGTATCAATGTCAAGTGACTGAGGGGAAAGGAGAGAGAGAGAGAGAGATGGGGGGAGAGAGAGACACACACTATATAATGAAAATAGATTGTGCTGCTACAGTTGCAATTTCTATTTGCTTGACTTAGTACCAAAGAAATCCCAGGAGATTCCATCTCCTGGGATTTCTTTGGGGTAGCTGGGAACCTGCACCACTGTAACTGCATTCCTGGTCAGCAGGGATACTCTGGGGTTGATAGTGTGTGCTCTTAGAGTATACTTCTCTCTCGTGGTGGCTGATCAACCCTATAGTGTGGACTCTCGTGAGTGCCTGTTATTGTACGAAAGGACTGAAAAGGTGAAGTTCATTCGACTCAGCAACCTTTGCTAAGAGCTTACTACAAGGACAGCCAGGTGACCAGGACCCAGTCCCTGCTAAGAGCTTACTACAACGACACCAGGTGACCAGGACCCGGTCCCTGCTTGCAGAGGGGCAGACTACGTAAAGCAGACCCTTGGGACATTCAGGTCAAAGTCACTGTTTTTTTCTGAGACAGAGTCTTGCTCTTTTGCCCAGGCTGAAGTGTAGTAGCACAATCTCTGCTCACTGCAACCTCTGCCTCCTGGCCTCAAGTGATTCTCCTGCTTCAGCCTCCCGAATAGCTGGGATTACAGGCACCCACTACCACGGCTGGGTAATTTTTGAATTTTTAGTAGAGACAGGGTTTTGCCATGTTGGCCAGGCTGGTCTCAAACTCCTGACCTCAGGTGATCCACCCATCTCGGCCTCCCAAAGTGCTGGGATTACAGGTGTAAGACAACGCGCCCGGCCAAAAAATGTTTTGCTTTCTTTACTTTTCACATCAAAAGAACGAACAGAATAAATTCCTAACTTATGACTAAGATGTTAAGTCATGTTCAATTACTATAAAAATTACCACACTGTGTTTGCATATTGTGACAGTACTACACAGCTCAAGCTATGCCAATTATTTCAGTGGCCTTGAATGACTGAACAAGTACAATTACTTCTCTTCTTTTGTAAAGAAGACTATAAATTTTTTAATGGTAGAAAGCCTGTTCCTGATTAAATTTCTATTCGTTTTTAAAAATTTACTTAAAATATTTTCAACATGGAAGAAAAAAGTCCTCCACTTCTAATACTGCTTCCAGACGTAATCTCTGCAAATAATTTTTATGTAATTATTAAATTACATAAATAAAAATTACTCACAAGTAATTTTTGATTCCTATATAAGCAATGTGCTTATCTAATGTGTATATATAATATATATATTTATTTTTATTTTTAATTTTTTTGAGACGGAGTCTCACTCTGTCACCCAGGCTGGACTGCAGTGGCGTGATCTCGGCTCACTGCAAGCTCCACCTCCCGGGTTCAAGCGATTCTCCTGCCTCAGCCTCCCACGTAGCTGGGACTACAGGCACCCGCCACCACGCCCAGCTAACTTTTTGTATTTTTAGTAGAGATGGGGTTTCACCGTGTGTTAGCCAGGATGGTCTCGATCTCCTGACCTCATGATCCGCCTGCCTCGGCCTCCCAAAGTGCTGGGATTACAGGCATGAGCCACCACGCCCGGCCCGTCTAATATATATTTCTATAGTTACATACAGAAATTGGATAGTTCTACATGCACAGTTCTGGAGTTTGACTTTTAGAAAGATTAATATTTAAAATCAGTAATTAGGCCAGGCACAGTGGCCCACACTTGCAATCCCCGCACTTTGGGAAGCCGAGGTGGGAGGATGGCTTGAGGCCAGGAGTTCGAGACCATCCTGGGCAACATAGCAAGACCCAGTCTGTACTTAAAAAAAAAAAAATCAGTAATTAGAGTAATTTCTAAACAAGGAAAGGCACTGGAGAGACACAGCGAAGAAGCGCTGTGTCACTGGGACATTCTTTTTGTAAAGTCAAGGAGCCTGGTTCTTGAAAAATGAGAGATTAAGGGAGTTCTTTTAGAGGGAAAGAAAAATGGAAGTGAAGCAGGAGGCCCTGACTGGCCAGATGGAGACAAAAGAAAATAAGTTCTCCAACTTTCTCGCAGTGCTTTGAGCGTAAGTTTAAGAAATCAGGTATCACAAAGGACTAACAGTTTTAAGTTAAAAGACTAGGATGCATTTGAGAAGTCTTTTCCCCAGATAACTGTTTTATCTTTATTTGTTCTAAGGACATCATCTCCTTGGTTACTCTCACCTGTGGTTACCAGGTTCCTCCTGACCCATGACTGTTGATCAGCTACTTGGTTTCTCAATCACTTATCTGCTTTGTTTTTATTTATTACCAAGATACAGAAACCCCCCCTCCACCCCAGGTATTACATTACTTCCATTTCATTCTTCGTATTTTCAGACAACGTCCTGCTCCGGTGCCTGGAAGACAGGCGCGCCAGGTTTGGCTGAGTCCTGCAGCCCCAGCCATTTCTCCCCACGGTCCGTGGGGTGTTGGCGTCATTCTCAGGCTTGCTGACCCATGTGAGCAGTTCTGGGCCAAATACCCACATCTCGTGAGATCCAGTGTAAGAAAGAATGTCTTCTTTGGCAGCACCTTTTTCTTTTGTCTTGATTCTTTTATTTATCTATTTTCAAAGTAATAAATTGGTGCCCTGGCAACTCTAACAGTGACACTTCTGAGGGAGGCATTTAACATGCAGAAAATGTCACTATAGATGTAGCTATAGATGTAGCCAGGCTCAAGGAAGGTTTCTGAGGAAGTGAATTTCTTGTATTTCGGGACCTCATTTATAACTTGTGTTTGTTAAGTTCTGACCATACTCTAGGCGCCATGCTAAGCACGTTGTATGTACCATATCTCATTTAATCCCAAGAACCCTGCGAGGTCAGGGTTATTGCTATTTACATTATCCCCGTTTTGCTGATTAGAAAAATGAGAGATTTCCAAAATGATACAAATACAGTAACTACTCGAGCTTTTTTCTTAAAAATAACAGGCTTGCTACTCTTTCATGGCCAGCTATAATACACAGATTATTTGTACCTATCTGAAAAGTGTAAATGGTCACCATTATGCAACGAAGTAACCAATTTAGTCAAAGTAACATATTTAGTCAAAAGTTAAAAAAAAATCAATCAGTTACGTCAGAAATGTGCTTTGGTAACTCTCTAGTGGGTTGGCAAAATCCAATAGAGACAATTCTAAAACAATGCCACTATTGATCAAGTAGCTGGTTTCTCTGTCACTTATATGCTTCATTTTTATTCATTACCGGAAAGATAACAGAAAGGTCATCACTACAGGGGTATAAAATTATTTGGGGCCAGGCGTGGTGGCTCATGCCTGTAATCCCAGCACTTTGGGAGGCCGAGGTGGGCAGATCACGAGGTCAAGAAATCGACACCATCCTGGCCAACATGGTGAAACTCCATCTCTACTAAAAATACACAAATTAGCCAGGCATGGTGGCAGGGGCCTGTAATCCCAGCTACTCGGGAGGCTGCGGCAGGAGAATTGCTTGAACCTGGGAGGCAGAGGTTGCAGTGAGCTGAGATCACGCCATTGCACTCCAGCCCGGGTGACAAGAGTGAGACTTCGTCTCAAAAATAAAAAAAAAAATTGCATTTCATTCTTCATATTTGGAGAACGATGGAGATTCTTCCCTGCCTTTCCTTATTTCACTGTAATGATCACACCTGAGCCTTTCAACAACCCTGTGAGACAAGTGAGGCGGGAGAGACTTGCATCTACAGGTGCAGAAACAGCCTCCAGGCAGTCATGTGAATTTCCCTGAGCCAATGAGGAAGGAGAACTGCAAGTGCAAAGGTTCTACTGGGGACCCAAAGTCTGAGGGGTAATGGGAACCAGATTAAGACTTTGAGGTGTGGGGGAAAGCATTATCGGGAGACAGGGGACTCTACCCTATATGAATTGCATCTTGCTGGGTGACTTACTTCACCGAGCCTTCACTTCTTTTGTTTCGTTTTTTTGATTGTGATTGTCAAAGGTCAGCCCTGGTTCTTTAACTACAGCATGAGTATAACAATATATATGGAGTCATTTCAAAATTCAAAAGAGATGAAGGCCTCTAGTTTAGAGTTTAATACACAGTGCCCATTGTTATTTTATTATAGAATTGATAATTGCCTGGATGCAAGGAGAGTTGTCAATTATTTAAGATAGAAATAGGAAAAGATAGCTTAAACAAAAAAATCTTCTATATCGAATTATGTATTTATTTTATGGGAAAAAAAGTTTCATTAGTATTATGAGATTGTTCCCTAATTTTTCTGGGTCTATCATTTTACAAGTCATGCTTTCTGTAGTTCTTATTTATGGCAATCAAATGTTAAGCTAAACCAATAGCCAAGATCTATAGTATTTAAATGAACAGGGGTAGCTTGATTGAGGTCAGATAAGGCTGTAAGAGAGAAAGCTTCAGAAGTGTGACTATAAACTCAAAACAGGTGTGATTCTAAATGGCCCTTCAGTCCTTAGGAGATGAAAGACTACCAACTCTTGTGCGGCCAAAGAAGATGCTGGGAAGAGCAGAAGCACATGTTCTATTCCTCATGTGTCATGTTCCCACCTAGAGTTTTTGCAACATACTCATTCATCAGCTGTTTGACCAACAGGTGGCACACCATGAAAATCTCCACTAGGTGTGGCAAAACAAATCAATTTAATAATATATTTTATTGTTTGGAAACTCAATATTAAGTAATTAAATTCTGGTTTCTGAGACGCTCATCCCCTGAAAATCAACTGTGATGTTGTGGGTTGGGTTTTATGTCAAGGTCCTACTGGCAAGGAAATCATCATTCTGTAGTCCCTCTAAGGAGAGAGAAGCTGGAGGAGATGGGAAGAGGAGGAAGCAGGAAGGAAGGGGTGGGGAGGATGGACAGTGCTTTCACTTAGCCGATCTGGTCTTTCTCTTCAAGGAGCTTGTTATCAAAGGCGCAGCTGCCCAGACCTTGCTGTGCCATGTCATTTAGCATTTCCCTTTTGCTTTCACCTCTCTCCCTCGCAACTAGACCCTTGCCCCTCCTGACCCTGGGAAAGCTCCTGCCCAGAAATAATAAGCTGTGTAGTAGAAAAACATAAGACAGGGGAATTATTATTAGTTTTGAGACAGTCTCTATCACCCAGGCTGGGGTGCAGTGGCAAGATCTCGGCTCACTGCAACCTCTGCCTCCCAGGTTCAAGTAATTCTCCTGCCTCAGCCTCCCAAGTAGCTGGGATTACTGGCGTGTGCCACCATGCCTGGCTAACTTTTTTTTTTTTTTTTTTGCATGTTTAGTAGAGGCAGGGTTTCAACGTGTTGGCCAGGCTGGTCTGGAACTCCTGACCTCAGGTGATCTGCCCACCGCAGCCTCCCAAAGTTCTGGGATTACAGGTGTGAGCCACCACACCCAGCCCAAGTCAGGGAAATTATATCCATTATTTAAACTTCCCCTTTATGGTTTTCTTGGGACAGTGGCAAAGGAAGAGTTTGGAGAAGTGGGAGTCACCTCATCAGTGCTCATCACTACCCTGAAACTCGGCTGGCCAAGACTGGCTGAAGTAGGAAAGAATTCAGGACTACCCTGTGACATAATTAAACTACTTTAAATGCCAGAGGCCTACATTGTTCTGTAATGTTTCTTAGGTGATCCAGTCCAGATATCAGCTGAATGCTCAGGACTTCAGACTGGGTCTAGAAGTGGCTTACTGTATATTATGGACAGAACTGCATCCCCTCAAAACCCCTATAATTGACATCCTAATCCCCCAATATGACTACATTTGGAGACAGGAGGTCAAGGCTGTAGGGAGCCATGATTGTGCCACTGCACTCCATCCTGGGTGACAGAGCAAGACCCCATCTCAAAACAAAAACAAAAAACAACCCCAAAAGATCATAAGCATGGGGCCCTAATCCAATAGGACTGGGTGTCCTTAAAAGAAGAGGAAGAGATCACAGGGATGTTTGTGTACAAAGATGACATAGAGGGAAGACGGCTGTCTGCAAGCCAAGAAGAGAGGCCTCAGCAGAAACCAGCCCTGCCAGCACCTTGATCTTGGACTTCCAGCCTCCAGAACTGTGAGAAAATACAATAAACTTCTGTTGTTGAAGCCACCCAATCTATGGTCTTTTGTTATGGCAGCCCTAGCAGACTAATACACCTTACTTAATGTGGACATTTCCTTTCTTCTATGTATATTTTCCTCCTACTTTAGCACCTTCAATTCCTGGACTGCAAGACTCCGAACTATGCTACTTGCAAAGGCTTCTATACACAGAACACTCTTTTTCTAACTGCAAGGGCAGAGGCAGACAACAATGAAAGGACCAGGTGGGCACAGCTGTCCCTCCTCCTCTGCCCTCTCCTGGGTGTCTCCTCCATCCTCTCACTGGCTGCCCTGACACCCCCAACACTGCTGGGACTCCGCAGCTGCCCTTCTTCCTCTGGATTATGCCACAAGTACAAGTGGGAGAAAAAACCGTGGACCAAACGTCCTCAAATCGTTCACAAATCACTTCTCTTTCTTTCGGTTTCTCATAAGCACATACACAGTACATTAAAAATATAGAGAAACACTACGAGACCAATAGGATTATTTTTTTCTTTTTTGGGACAGAGTCTCATTCTGTTGTCCAGGCTGGAGTGCAATGGCGCAATCTCGGCTCACTGCAATCTCCGCCTCCCAGTTTCAAGCAATTCTCCTGCCTCAGCCTCCCGAGTGGCTGGGATTTATGGATGTGCACCACCACGCCCGGCTATTTTTTTTTGTATTTTAAGTAGAGATGGGGTTTCACCATGTTGGCCAGGCTGGTCTTGAACTCCTGACTTCAAGTGAACCAGCCACCTCAGCTCCCCAAAGTCCTGGGATTACAGGTGTGAGCCACCACGCCTGGCCTAATTTCTTTTTTTTAATTTAATTTTTACCAAAATAAATCATGTGCTGGCTTAAGAGATCACACTGCTCTTTAGGGCTTACTATACAACATGACTGTTCCCATGGCCGGGCGCAGTGGCTCACACCTGTAATCCCAGCACTTTGGGAGGCCGAGGTGGGCAGCTCACACGAGGTCGGGAGTTCGAGACCAGCCTGACCAACATGGTGAAACCCCGTCTCTACTAAAAATACAAAATTAGCCGGGCGTGGTGGTGCATGCCTATAATCCCAGCTACTTGGGAGGCTGAGGCAGGAGAATTGCTTGAATCCGGGAGGCAGAGGTTGCGGTGAGCCGAGATCATGCCACTGCACTCCAGCTGTGAGCCGAGATCATGCCACTGCACTCCGGCCTGGGCAACGAGATTAAAACTCCATCTCAAAACAAAACAAACAAACAAACAAACAAAAAAACCTGTTCCCTGACCCTCACTGCCCTGCCCCCAGTGGCATTCCCACTCCTGAAAGGCAGCCACTGTCAACACTCAGTGGTGTCTTTTTGCCTTTTGCTGCTGTCCTGGTCTTGCCGTTCAGATGTCACCCACTGGATTTCTAATATCAACAATGGGGACTTAGCTCCTTCACATCCTACTACCCCTACTCCCCACCCGCTCCAGCTCCCAAATATCGAGCTGTCATGACTTTTGGTTATATCAGGATTTATTAGAGATATGTAACTGTTCACAGCAAGGCCATCTGATTTATTGATTACACTCCTGTTCTTCTGCAGCTTGTTTCGGCTGGAGTCTTGTATCTTTGTTCGCTCATCTTTCTATGGAGCTGTCAATCACATACCACCATGCTGGCTGAACTGTAAGTCAGCTTTCAATATGTTCACGTATAGGCTCAGTCTTTCATGGAGCCATCCTCCTGGCCCCCTTCATCCTGCAGGCCTACTGAACAAAACACTTAGTGGGCTCTTTCTTGACCATAATCCTGGGGATTCCCTGCACCTCTGCACTGTGGTAGTTTCCATTCCTGGAGCCACACTGTGGCGGCAACTCCCAGTGAGTCCCTCCCAGAGTGCAGGTGAGGCCTGTGACTTGCTTCTCACCAGCAGAATATGGCACAAGTGACAGTGAAGGGAGGTCACTCCATCTAACAGATTCCAGAGAAAACCCATCCCCCCTGCTGGCTTTCAAGAAATAAGCTGCCATGTTGTGAGCGGACAAAGGACAAGGTCTCATGGCAAAAACCCACATGGCCTCTGGGACCTGGGTGTGGCCTCCAGCTGACAGCCAGCAAAAAGCTGGGCCCTCAGTCCTACAACTCCAAAGAATGGAATTCTGCCAAATGAGCTTTGATGAGGAACCCAGGCCTCAGATGAGACAATTTTCGCAGTCGGAAGCAGAGAACCCAGCTAAGCTGACCCAGAGAAATGGAAGATAATACATGTGAGTTGTTTTAAGCCACTAAATGTGTGCTCATTCGTTATGCAGCAGAGAAAAGAGAAAATTAATATTCTTCCGTGGTTTACTTGCTCATTTACTTGCAATCCTCCTACCTCATCCTCCCGAGTGAGTACCTAGGACTACAGGCCACCACACCCGGCTAATTTTCTTCTTTTATTTCTTTGTAGACACGGGGTCTCCGTATGTTGCCCAGGCTGGCTCAAGCAATCCTCCTGCCTCTGCTTACTCATTTGAGTGAAATACTCCTCTAGTGGATTCTTGAGAAAAAGGGTGCTGGGAGTAGATTTTTCTAAAATGTCTGGCTTCGTCATTTTTCTTATCACACTTCATGAATGGTTTAGCTGGGTATATTATTTTCCTTGAATTTTGAAGATATTGCTCCATTGTAATCTAGCCTCCAGTATTACTGTTTTGCTTTTGTTTTTTGATAACTTTTACTTTTTTTTTCTTTTGAGACACAGTTTCACTCTGCCGCCCAGGCTGGAGTATAGTGGCGTGATCTTGGCTCACTGCAACTTCTACCTCCCAAGTTCAAGCAATTCTCATGCCTCAGCTTCCTGAGTGGCTAGGATTACAGGTGCGTGCCATCAGCCCAAGAGAAAAACCATCCCCATGGCTGGCTTTTAAGAAATAAGCTAATTTTTTGTACTATTAATAGAGATGGGGTTTCATCAGGTTGACCAGGCTGGTCTTGAACTCCTGACCTCAGGTGATCCACCCACCTTGGCCTCCCAAAGTGCTGGGATCACAGGCATGAGCCACCATACCCAGCCCAGTACTACTGTTGAAAAGTCTGATGCCATTTGGGTTCCAGATTATTTACATGTTTTTTTTTTTTCCTCCTCTGAAAGCTTTTAGTATCCTCTTTTTGACTCTATTGTTCTTTTTACTATTATGATGAAGTGCATTGGTGTGAGTCTATATATTTATTTTGCTGACCCTTTTGATTTGGGAGTCCTTCAGTTCTAGGAGAGAAAATTTTGGGCAGAAGGCTGAGGATTATTTCTCTGATAATTTCTTCCCTTCTGGTTTCTTCTGTCTTACTGGAATTCCCATTAGTTAGATGTTAGGTCTCCTGGACTGAACCTCTAAACTTTGAAACTCTTTCCTCGTTTTTCTACTTTTCACAACTTTATTTTGGATGAAATTGTATTATTTAAAACTTTTATTGAGGCAAATGACATACAATAAACTGTACATGTCAAAGTGTAAAGCTTACTGTATGTTATTACAAAAAAGCTGCTATGAACATTCATGCACAGATCTTTATATGGATATATACTGCATTTCTCTTGGGTAAATATTTAGAAATAGAATGTCTTGACCATAGGGCAGGTGCACTTTAATTTTTTAAGAAACGACCCCAAATTGTTTTCCAAGGGGGTGGTACTGTTATATATTCCTACCACCAGTGTATGAGGGTTCCAGTTGTTCCACATCCTCGCCAACATTTGGTATGGTCTTTTTTGTTTTTTTTTTTTTTTTTTTTTTTTTAGACAGAGTATCACTGTCACCCAGGCTGTAGTGCAGTGGTACAATCTTGGCTCACTGCAACCTCTGTTTCCTGGGTTCAAGCAATTCTCGGGCCTCAGCCTCCTGAGTAGCTGGGATTACAGGCATGTGCCACCATGCCCGATTAATTTTTTGTATTTTTAGTAGAGTTAGGGTTTCACCACGTTGCCCAGGCTGGTCTTGAACTCCTGACCTCAAGTGATCCACCTGCCTCAGCCTCCCAAAGTGATGCAATTACAGCTGTGAGCCAGCGCGCCCAGCCCAATCTTTTTTTTTCTTTGGGACAGGGTCTTGCTCTGTCTTGCAGGCTGGGGTGCAGTGGTGCAATCACAGCTTACTACAGCCTCGACCCAGGCTCGAGCAATCCTCCCACCTCATCCTCCCGAGTGAGCAGCTAGGACTACAGGCCACCACAGCTGGCTAATTTTCTTTCTCTTTTATTGTAGACACAGAGTCTCCCTATGTTGTCCAGGCTGGGCTCAAGCGATCCTCCTGCCTCTGCCTGCCAAAGTGTTGGGATTACAGCCATGAGCCACTGTGCTCAGCTGGTCAATCTTGTTAATTGTAGACATTCTAATAGCTATGTAGCAGTATTCACTGTGGTTTAAATTTCCATTTCTCTAATGCCTGTGATAGTAAGCATATTTTCATGTATTTTCTTGGGAGAAATGTGTGTTCAAATCTTTCAGTCATCTTTTAAAACGGTTATTTTCTCATTGAGTTTTGAGTTTTAGTATTCCATATACAAATCCTTATATCAAATAGATAACTTGCAAATATTTTCTCCCACTCTGTAGCTTATTTCCAAATATTTGGAGTGTTTTCAGATGTCTTTCAGTGTTGATTTCTAATTTAATCCCACTGTGGTTAGAGAACATATTTTGTATGATTTGAGCCCTTACAAGTTTATTAAGACATTTTGTGACTCAGAATATGGTCTATTTTGGCAAATGTTCTGTGTACGTTTGAAAAGAATGCGTAATCTGCTGTTGTTGGGTGGAGTCAAGTTGAATTGTAGCATTGTTTAAGTCTTCTAAATCCGCATTGATTTTTACTCTACTTGTTCTCAGAGGGGTTTAAACAATTCTGACTATATTTGTGGATTTTCTATTTTTCCCTGTAATTTTATCTTTTTTTCTTCATTTATGTTAATGCTCTGTTATTATATGCTTAAACACTTAGAACTGCTATGTCCTGTTCGTGAAATGGCCCCTTTGTCATAATGAAACAAGCCTCTTTTATATCCTTGGTACTACTCTTTGCTCTAGTTCTACTTTGATATTGATATACCAATTCAATTCTGTTTTGATTAGTATTAGCGCTTTTCCATCCTTTTACCTTTAACCTACTTATGTCTTTATATTTAAAACGGGTTTCTTGTTGACAATAATAGTCGGTGCTTGCATTTTTAGCCACTCTGACATTCTTTGCATTTTAATTAGTGTATTTAGAACATTCATATCTAGTGTGATTATCGATATAGTTTGAGTTTAAATCTACTATTTTGCTGTTCTTTTTCGTATTGTCCTATCTGTTCTTTGTTCCTTTTTCCCTTTTCTGCTTTCTTTGGATTATTTTTAATGATTTCATTTTATCTACTTTGTAGATAACTATATATTAACTTTGTTAACTATAACAAGGTTACAATTCTTAACTATAATGTTGTTGAATTACTGAAATGGTTACCTTACATTTATGGCACAGTCCTGTGTTGCTTAAAGACGGGTACATTCTGAGAAATGCATCATTGGGTGATTTTGTCACTGTGTGAACATCACAGAGTGTACTTGCAAACCTAGATGGTATAGCCTCCTACACACCTAGGCTGTATGGTACAGCCTATTGCACCAAGGCTACAAGCCTGCATAGCATGTTATTGTTCTGAATACAGTAGGTGGCTGTAACAGAATGGTAAGTATTTATACATGTAAACATACAATAGAAAGGGTACAGTAAAAAATACAGTATTATAATCTGATGGAACTGCTGTTGTATACGTGGTTTGTTTTTGACCAATACATCATTATGCAGCACACGGCTATATATACATTTCACTTTGCACAGTCTACCTTCATATATAATTATACTACTACACCACATGTAGTTATACTACTTCACATATAGTCTAAGAATTTTACAAAAGCATGCTTCCATTTCTCTCCTCTTAGACTTTGTGTTATTGTTGCCATATATTTAGCTTCTAAATGTTTTTAACGCTATACTACACTTCTATTATTTTTGCTTTATGCAGTAATTACTGTATACAGTAATAGCTTTTAAGATAAACAGTAAGAACAAGTCTTTCTATCCATGTGGTTACTATTTTTGGTGTTCTTCATTCCTTTGGGTAGATTCAGGTTTCCAACTGGTATCATTTTCTTTCTGCCAGCAGGACTTTCTGTAACATTTTTTGTACTTCAGGCTAGCTAGTGATGAATTTTTTCAGCTTTTACGTGTCTAAAATAGTCTTTATTTCAGCTTTGTTTTGGAAAGATATTTTAACTAGGTAAAAAAACTCTAGGCTGTGAATTTTCTTTCACTGCTTTAAAAATATTGACCTACCGCCTTCTAGTTTGTGTTGTTTCCAACAAGAAATCATCAGCCAATTTATCTTTGTTCCTCTCTACATAATGTCATTTATCCTCTTTTTAAAATGATTTTCTCATTTTTTGAATGTATGAGTTTATAGTTTCTATCAAATTTGAAAATGTTTTGCCCATTATTTCTTTAAATATTTTTCAGTTCCTTTTTTCCACTCTTGTGGGACTCTAGTTTTATATATTTTTGGCTACTTAAAATGATCCCAAAGCTCAAGGTTGCTCTCTGGCTTCTTTTCAGCCTTTTTCTGTTTCATTTCAAATAGTTTCTACTGCATGTCTTTAAGTTAACTAGGCTTTTCTTTTGCAATCTCTAATCTGCCATTAAGAGTACTTTTTTTTTTTTTTAATCACTTCAGGCACTGCAGTTTTCATCTCTTCAGTTTGATTTCTATCTTTGTTACATCTTCGTCTCTATTTAACATGTTAAATCCTTCTTCTAGTTTCTTAAACATGTAAACTACAGTCACAACAACTACTTTAATGTCCATGTCTACGAATTCTATCATCTGTATAATGAGTTAGTTTTGATTGACTTTTCTCATTTTAGGTGGTATTTTCCTAGATCTTTGCATGCCTGCTAGTTTTGGATTGGATGTCTGGCAATACCCTTCTTAGTATTCTAACCAGTGCCCCTGCATTCAGAGGTTTTCACTCTAGCTGTTGGAAACAGGCACCTCTTCATGGCTACTGTGTGGGAGGCAGGCACTGTTCCCTCATTCTTTCGGGTGATCATTTCTCTGGTGATGGGTAGTTTTCTCACATACACACTTTGATCAGTACACACTTGCATACTCAAGGAGGACTCTGTACACCTGCAAAACTCTCTCTCTCTATGCAGTTCTCTCCTCTCTGGTCCTCTGCCTCTGCAGACTAGCTGCCTTGGTTTCCCTTGATGTATCCCCAGCTCTGTCTTCAACTCAGGGAGACAGTTGAGCTCTTTCTCCTGGGTTCCTTGTCTCTACACAGTAGCCGGGAAACTTTTTCTAGATAAGGACAATGACAGGACTCACTTTGTTTGTTCCCAATTTCTCAGGGGCCACTGTTTTTTGCTGCCTGGTGTCCAATGCCCTGAGTGATGTATTTTGCATATACTTTGTCCAGTTTTTTACTTGTTTCAAGTGGGAGGGTAAGACCCTGTTAGTCTACCTTCTCTAGAATGCAGTGTGCTTTTAACATAACATTATGTATCAATGGGTGAGATAATACTGTCTACTCTTTTTTTTTTTTTTTTTGAGACAGAGTATCACTCTGTCATCCAGGCTGGAGTGCAGAGGAGGCACAATCTCCACTCACTGCAACCTCCGTTCACTGCAACCTCCGTCTCCTGGGTTCAAGTGATGCTCCTGCCTCAGCCTCCCAAGTTGCTGGGATTACAGATGTGCGCCACCATGCCTGGCTAATTTTTGGTAGAGACGGGGTTTCACCATGTTGCTCATGCTGATGTCGAACTCCCGGGCTCAAGTGATCCGCCGCCTCGGCTTCCCAAAGTACTGGGATTCCAGGCATGAGCCACCACACCTGGCCATATTGTGTACTTTTAAGGTAGCATTATGTATCAATGGGTGAGATAATATTGTCTTATAAATATAAGTGTGAATTTTATAGGCTATGAAGATTTTTTAGTTTATTATTCAACTGTATCTAATTAAAGTGTAACATTATGAGAAGCATACGATTACATATGACAGAATTCAATTTTCAGCTAAGTAGTTCAAGAATAAAATTAACAAATAAAGTCCAATGACACAGTACAATGAGCTTAAAATGAAACTGCTTTCTAAACCTAGAGCTAAAATTTCATTCATTTACTAATGTGTAAAATAAATACAGGAAAAATATTTTTTTTTTGGTATAAAAAGGTTTGCAGTCTTTAAAAGGGGCCATAAAAAATTCTGTACTAGCCAGGCGTGGTGGCTCACGCCTGTAATCCCAGCACTTTGGGAGGCTGAGGTGGGCAGATCACGTGAGGTCAGGAGTTCCAGACTAGCCTGGCCAACATGGGGAAACCCCATCTCTACTAAAAATACAAAAAATTAGCCAAGTGTGGTGGCGGGTGCCTGTAATCCCAGCTACTCAGGAGGCTGAGGCAGGAGAATTGCTTGAACCCAGGAGGTGGAGGCTGCAGTGAGCCAAGATCGTGCCATTGCATGCCAGCCTGGATGACAAGAGCGAGACTCCAACTCAAAAAAAAAAAAAAAAATTCTGTGCTTACAATGTTGCTTAATATTTACAATGTTTTAAAAGAAAGTTATCTGTAGAAAAGAAGAGGAAATAAGGCAACACACATTTTCTGTTTGGGTTTATAAATTGAGCAACAACAATAGTACTAAAAAAAGAGGATTCTTTAGTTACTGCTCTGCTATCTGCCTTTTCCAAACAAAACAAGTCCGTTTTCTCTGAAATTTTAATTTTTGGGCAAGTCAGCTCCTTATTTCCTTGCTTTGCTACTGACATGAGTGGCCAGAACCATGTGAAGTTCAACGTGCTTCCCTGTGCTGCCCTCTCGGTGACCTTGGTGAATGAAAGCTTCCTATGATGGCACATTCTCAAATGAGCATGTGGTTCAGGCATCTGACAAGCGTCTGAGCAATTCTCTTGCATGTTGAAGTAGAGCAGTATGATCAGCCCATTAGTGATTTTTCTCACAGAAATCAAGCCAATAAAGCCTCATTTTAAAAGTACATAAAACACAAATTATCAATGTAGATGCACTTTATCACAGAAAACAGTTCTGTAGCACCCCTTATCTCCCGGCTTATTAGGGTGGTATCCAATTTTGACCAAAATTTCACTTTCACTTCTTCTCCCTCTTTCTGTCTCCATCCCCCGACACAACCATTGTACCAATTGCGATGCAATTTTCTATAAACCTAAAGTAAGTCTGGAGCTTACACAAAAGTTTAACCTCAAGCACATACACATCTACTAGACTTGGTAGGATTACAAACAACATTTATTTCATTTGCTGCTGTATTTTGGAGTTGACACAAAGTGACCTGGAACAGGGCTTAGAATTTTCTAAATAAATGGACTGGCTGGCAGCTTCCAAACCAGTTGCTTCTCCACCCTGTAGGCAGAGGGGATTTCCACAGGGAAAGAAAGAGGGTTGGCTATCTGCTTTAGGGAATGGCATGCCTGGCCCTTTATATTTCATTCCCACCAGTACTTGGGGATACTGGGAAAATAGTTCCCAATGAGGAAAAGGTTAGGATTCCTGAGATGGTTTTGTATGCTTATTTTATTACCCAAACATTACACAAAACTCTTTTCTTCTAGATCAGGGGTTGGCAAACTAAGACCCACATAGCAAATCTGGCCAGCTGCTTATTTTTATGAAGTTTTAGTGGAACACAGCCACAGGGTCATTCGTTTATATATTGAGTACGGCTGTTTTTGTGCTATAATGGCAGAGTTGAGTAGTTAGGACAGAGACCGTGTGGTCTGCAAGTCCTGATATATCTACTATCTAGTCAATTAAAGAAATGTTTGTTGACCTCTGTTCTCAAAGACAATGTCACAAAAGGGTTTACTAAAAACTAGAAGACTTGAAGAACTTGAGAAGATGTGGTTATTTTACAACTTTCCCTGAAGACAACAAAAACTAAACAGTAAAGTATAGATGGCAACTGAAAGAGAGAGGCTGGTTGGTGATGGTGTCCGAATCTAGATTGGGGGTTCAATAATATATACATTTTCCAAAAGTGACAGGTCAGATATCAACCTGGTGTGGTTTCAGTATTTTTGGGGACTTCTAAGGGAGAGCAACTCTCAGGTGGAAAGATATTTAAACAAAAATTATAGTACTTTATAGTATTTTAACTTAGAATCTACTTTGTGGATTATCATTTGCCAAATGTAATTTATAAAACCTAATTTGCAGATCCTAAATAGAAGTTATATGCAGAATCTAATCTCCATGATCAGAAAAACACCCGAGTTCTTGGAGACGTGATGTATCTTGCACCAAAGCGCATGCATAACTGTGTGGTCCACTTGGGCCAGAGGTGGTGTGTGTCAGCTGAAACTTAAAAAAAAGACACCTTGCCGATGAAGAGTCAACACAGGTCCACTGCATCAACATAAAAGCGGCATGTACTCATCGATGTCTAAGAGGTAGTGTTTTACTGTGTGCTGAAATAGAAAAACACAACTTCTATGGCATGTTCAGTGTCTCACTGGGACTCGTTGAGGGATTATAATCTGAGAACTCTGAAATGGTGGCTGGGGTGATCGAGCACTTGGACCTGGCCCTCTGTCACATGGAGTTGTCTCGCAAGTAGCCCCAAAAGCACCGCTGAGCTCTGAGATGAGGGTCACCAGAGATGCCACCAGGGAAGTGATCCCTGGACAGGCTGGTAAACAGAACCAAGGACACCTGATGCTAACTACAGAAACACCGAGGCAAGCTGGAAGAAGGAGCGTTGCCACAGCAACATGGTTTAGCTAATAATGCAATGGGAGCACTTTCTTCTGATGAAAGTCAAAGTTGTACATCTAGCAGGGAGGACTGCAGTAAGAAAATAACACAGAAATTTGGTCAAGGGTAAGGAGGGGTGAAGAGAAAAAGCACAGAGAATCTACTGTATGGATTCTGTATTTAGTTTTTGCCACCATCAGCCAGCATCCAGAGGTCCTCTGGCCCACTAAGCTATCAAGGGGGTACCTCACTTGCTTTTGACAATACCTTACCCTTCCTGGCTGTACAACCTGGAGGATTAGGGAGGTCCCTATGAAAGAGAGAGAGAGAGAGAAAGAGAAAAAGGGAGAGAAGATAGTTTTGGGCCTTATGACTGTGGTCACTTAGGAATGAAGCCGTGGCTAAAAAATCATGAGATGAGGTGGCTGCACTTATGATATAAAATAAGTACTCACTGCATTCCATCCCTCTTGCCCCCTGGATCTGCCTTCCCCAGGCTCCCAGTCTGAATTCCTCATCTTTCACCAAGACTACTCCAAATTATGATTGATGTGAGGGCTGCAATAAAACGATACCAAAGAGTTTTAGCTCTTTCCAAAAATGTAATGAAATCGGGCAAACCGACACTAGTCTACAGAAAAGGAATAAAAGCGGGATCCCATGATCAATGCTTCCAAGAAATTGAGCCAAGTTCAAAAGAAATCAGGCTGTGCACGAGTACTGCTACTATTTTTAGGGATATTGATGAGTCCTCCAATGAATGTGTCATTGCTGACTGTGCCGAATGTCAGAAAAATGGTAAAGTTCGTGCCTACTGAAGAAAGCTCTGAAATTTACTAGCTTTCAAATACTCTCAAGTTTAACTGTCTTAAGTTGTAAGTAAATGATTTTTAAGTTAAAAAATTTGTTCAATTCATATCAAGAAGTTTCTATTAAATTAGCTTTTGAAAAGTAATTGGGCTATGTATACTCAGAATATTTACAGAGTCTCCTGAGATTAGTGGATGGAAACATTAAAAGCCTGAAAAAGTACTGAAAAAAAGAACAAAGGTCAGAGAGTGGGCTGGAAAGCATATGGATGTTGTAACTGAACCCTCGGTTCAAGCAGAATCTGACCCGCAGCAGCTACTTGGAGCTATGAGGAAATGCCTCAGCATTTGAAAGATCTGGCAGCGTTATTAACTATGTCCAAGAACAAAAAGTGAAAAACGATACTGGAAAATCCTGAGGTGTCTCCATCTCCATCACTGATAAGATCTTGGCTCAAGTTCCTCTTAATGGGTCATCAGACAAAAGGCTTCAGGCCCGCAAAATCACAATGTGGCTATTCCACTGCAGTGTGGTCAGGCGGGCATGCCCTTGTTGCTACAGATAGGACCAGCAGAAACTTTTCTTTGTCATCTTTAGACTGAATCAAAACACACTGCTGTGATCAGATTTGCATTCTAGCTGTGACTTTGGTTTTATTACCCAGAAGTCTCCTCCATTGCCAATGGCGTGAATCAGAATTGTGTTATTTGTTTGGCATCACTCATCTCTTTCATGTAGCCGTGCCTGAGAATAAATTTTACTCAAATGCTACTTTCAAGTCCTCTTGCTTCTCCCTTAGAGCCTCACTAAAAATCACGAATGTGCAATCAAGAATAACCACCCTCTGTTTACATGCACCAGAAGTCCACATGCATTACGTGAGACACATCAGAGTTCATTTGGCTGGTGTCCCCATGACATCGGCAGGGGAAGAAAATAAGAATTAATGGTAATGCCAAGCTGGCAGGCTGCCACCATGTTTCAATTCCTGGAGAAGAATGAACCATACAGCGAGGCAGGGTCACTGGGGTGGAAAAATTTCACTCTCTGGATAGAGGAGATATACATTTGTATACATGGTTACCCATCTACACTTATGTTTGACACACAATATTATTTCTGGCACCTATTACTCGTGAATGTAACACAAATTGTGGTTTAAAAAAATGATTAGCTGGCCACAGTGGCTCACACCTGTAATCCCAGCACTTTGGGAGGCCAAGGCGGGTGGATCACTTGAGGCCAGGAGTTCGAGACCAGCCTGGAAAACATGGTGAAGCCTGGTCTCTACTAAAAATACAAAAATTAGCTGGGTGTGGTGGCGCACACCTGGAATCCCAGGTACACAGGAGGCTGAGGCACGATAATTGCTTGAACGTGGGAGGTAGAAGCTGCAGTGAGCTGAGATTGCACCACTATACTCCAGCCTGGGTGACAGAGCCAGACTCTGTCTCAATAAGTAAATAAATAAATAAATAAAAAGATTAAATAACCTGTGATGTTTTTAACTGGTCAAACTAATATAACCTGATTTTATAATAATCAAATCGATGGCCGGGAGCGGCGGCTCATGAGGTCAGGAGTTCAAGACCAGCCTGACCAACATGGTGAAACCCCGTTTCTACTAAAAATACAAAAATTAGCCAGGCGTGGTGGTGCGCGCCTATAATCCCAGCTACTCAGGAGGCTGAGGCAGGAGAATCCCTTAAACCCGGGAGGCAGAGGTTGCAGTGAGCCATGATTGCAGCACTGCACTCCAGCCTGGGCTACAGAGTGAGACTCTGTCTCAAAAAAAAAAAAAAAAAAAAAAATCAAATTGATACGTTTTTAACACTTACTAATAGGGACTACAGAGGCCAACAAACTACTTTAATGAGCTGAATATGAAAGGAAAACGATGAGTAACTCTAGGAATTTTGTGGGAATGAGAGCTTATCCTTGACAGGACCCAGGTTGGGGGTTCCTAAAGCACCAGCGAAAGGATGGCTCTTTGGAAGAACCAACAATAGACTAAAGGACACTTTTGCCATGGTTCTTTTTTTTTTTTTTTTTTGAGATGGAGTCTTGCTCTGTCGCCCAGGCTGGAGTGCAGTGGCGTGATCTCAGCTCACTTGCAAGCTCTGCCTCCTGGGTTCACACCATTCTCCTGCCTCAGCCTCCTGAGTAGCTGGGACTACAGGTGCCTGCCACCACACCAGGCTAATTTTTTTGTATTTTTAGTAGAGACAGGGTTTCACCATGTTAGCTAGGATGGTTTCGATCTTCTGACCTCATGATCCACCCACCTCAGCCTCCCAAAGTGCTGGGATTACAGGTGTGAGCCACCGCCCAGCCTCCTGTGGTTCTTTTAAAGCCAAAACATTGTTTTTAAAAGCCCAAAGCTATTCAGCGTTTGTGAGTATGGAGATCACTTTTGATGAATAAAATTAATTCCCATGGGGGCAGAATCCTATCAACATGAAAATATATAATGAGAAGGAGCTACTATAAATTTAGTTATGCTTCTAAATAACTTTGTATTTCATGGACTCCAACATACACCTGCAATTAAAGGAACTGAAGAGTAGTTTTTGCCTGTGTGAGACATTTAGTTCTTCTACTCTACAGGCCAGGTATGGTCTGAGCAGCAGCCCTTGGGGTCTGGCCTCATCAGCACTCCTATCCTGGTCTTGTGGTCACCGCGGCCACTGCATGTGGTGCAGGTGGGTCTGCTCCTGCCCTATGCACAGGATGGGCATGTGTGGTCACCCCCTGGCTGGGCACAGTGGTGGATTAGGACAGGGCACATGAGGCCAACAGAGCCTGGCAGGGGATTCCCGAATCCTGCTGTGCAGATGGTGGGAGAGAAAAGGTTCCTTTTCCTCTGGATAGGGAGTTTTGAGTATGAAGCAGATCACACTGTGAACAGAAGGCATCACTCCCAGGGGGGCAGGGGGGCAGGGCTGAGGAACAGAGCACAAATGCCAGAAGGCTGGATCCAGCTGTGGCTAAGGCCAGATCTAGCCTAGCACTTTTCTGTTATCTGGGTCAATCCATCCCCTCTTTCTGAATAAGATCGAGTTGAGTTTCTCTTACTTGCAGCTGCAGCCACAACCACAAGAGAGTTCTGACAAACACAGCGAGCATAAGGCCCCATTGTCTGGAGAAGAGGAAGAGGCCAGGGGAGCAGTGAGAGGGAGCCTGGGGCAAGGGAGTCAAGATGGCCTGAGTCCCTGCCAAGCCTTCCCTTTGGATAGGAAAGATGGTCAGCATGGCTATGCTCACCCACTCACCAGAAAAATGCCCCCTTTGCTAACATGCCCCTAGCTGTCAGACTGGAGTGGCATTCCAGATACTCCTAAATTAAACGCTATCACCAGGAATAAAACTACAGAGATGTGCAGAAGGTCATTTAAGGACAGTAGCCAGGTGGGGGTGGCTCACACCTGTAATCCCAGCACTTTGGGAGTCCAAGGCAGGAGGATCACCTGAGGTCAAGAGTTCGAGACCAGTCCGGCCAACATGGTAAAACCTCATCTCTACTAAAAATACAAGCAAATTAGCTGGGCATAGTGGCGCGCCTGTAATGCCAGCTACTTGGGGAGGCTGAGGCAGGAGAATCACTTGAACCCAGGAGGTGGAGGTTGCAGTGATCCAAGTACACGCCACTGCACTCCAGCCTGGGCGACAGAGGGAGACTCCATCTCAAAAAAAACAAAAAAACAAAAAAACAAAAAAAACCCCAAAAAAGAATAGTAACACATTTTAAGATTAGCAAACACTTGCTACCTTGAAAAGTTATAAGCTATGAGTTGGTTTAATATTTTAAGAGTTTTTTGGGAACAATAGTGAATATTAAACCAATCTTCAGTAAGTTGTGGGACAATTATTTCTAGCAAGTTAAAAATGATTTAACACTCGCCGGGCATGGCGGCTCATGCCTATAATTCCAGCACTTTGGGCGGCCGAGGCAGGCGGATCACAAGGTCAGGAGTTCAAGACCAGCCTGGCCAAGATGGTAAAACCCCATCTCTACTAAAAATACAAAACATTAGCCAGATGCAGTGGCAGGCACCTGTAATCCCAGCTACTCGGGAGGCTGAGGCAGGAGAATCACTTGAATCCGGGGGCGGAGGTTGCAGTGAGCCGAGATCACACCACTGCACTCCAGCCTGGGTGACAGAATGACTCCATATCAAATAATAATATAATAATAATAATAATAATAATAATAAAAAACACTTCAAGAATATTTATCAGGACTTAAAAATGGCATAAAAGCAAAACATTTTAGATTTATGACATACACAGTACATTTTTTTGGAAGCAAGCTTTGTAAGTGAAATCAGAGATTATAAAGAGACAACTCCTCAAATTGACTGTTTTTGCCAAGTATTGGCCGATTTTCATGCTTTGATTCTCCAGAACTTTAAAATAGCGTATTTTAAAAGACAATTTGATTTTACATTTTGAGAAGCTCTCAATCTGTGAGTTCATCCAGGAGTGGCCTGGTCCCAGTAGAAAGATTCATGACAAAGATACACTGAATGTCTTTTAAAATCCTAAGTAGCATGTGCTGAAAATAAGCACTTCCAGAAATGCTCATAACTTCCTGCAGCAACTATAATATTATACTCTGCTTTATTCAAATCTGAAAAAAAAAACCCAAAACACAAATTCACGTCTTTGATTTTAAAGGTATATTTTCAAACACTTCATTAACTTCCAACATGAGGCCAGTTACTTCTTCCTATCCTATTCTTGACATTTGGATGTTTAATTATTTAATTCTTACATTCCCTTAACTGTCTAAAATACATTTGCATAAGTTCGCAACAGTATCAGATGGAAGGCTTCATGAATTTGTCAATATTATTTTTGGCTAGCTTAATGGAAAATAAACATGCTATGCTAGGCTAATAGCATAAAATTTTGAACAGGGAAATAAGCAAACTGCCCTTACATCTGCATAAGACACATTTGTTGGTAAAGTTGAAAAGAAAGATGGGCGTTTAACTAGATTACTCATCATACAAAATATTCAGCCTTTTCCCTGTGCTATGCTGCACAATGTCAATTAATCATGTTTGAAAGCTGAAAGAACAAAGACCGTTTAGATGACAAACGAGGCAATAAATGAAGTTGAGATAGGAATACAGATTCAAGAGGGAAAAGTTTTGTTTCTTTTAATATATATATATAGACTATACAAATGACCTGTAACTTGTTTTAAAATTTACAGTCTACCATTAAGTTTGACTTGACACCTACTTGATGATATCCTCCAAGACAACTTAGAATATTGCAAAGTTGCCTATTATTATTATGGGTGGGATGTGTGACTGTAGAAAAAACAGCCAGCAAACACATAAATGTATCCAATCTAGTCCTAAAAAGGCTGGAGTGAGCATCAAGGAAAGTCAGTTCTTTAGGCATCCAAGTTAACACCAAAGACCAAAGCCAAATCACATGTGCTGAGTGAAGTGGATCTCTTTATTTTTAAAAAAATTTTTTTTAATTGTACTTTAAGTTCTAGGGTACATGTGCACAAGGTGCAGGTTTGTTACATATGTAAACATGTGCCATGTTGGTGTGCTGCACCCATTAACTCGACATTTACATTAGGTATATCTCCTAATGCTATCCTTCCTCCCTCCCCCCACCCCACGACAGGGTGAAGTGGATATCTTAAAGAGCAACAGCTGTATATATGTATGGCTGTCTCGTACCCTTCTATCCAAGTTAAAGGCCATCCAAGAACGAAATCCAAAACTGGAGAAATGTGTAGCAGCAACTTCATTTTAGTTTGCAGGTTTCACTTTATCTTTTACCACAGCTTCAAGCAAATAATAAACTTGTTTTGAGTTTGATTTATTTTCATTTCCCATATCCAAAGGGTTACTCTGCCTACTCCTCCCCCCAACACAGTCCTAATATATAAGATGTGTTCTTCATCTATCTCTTTCTTGGCTCTAGAGTATAAGTAACTTGAGGGCAAAGACTTTGTCCCATTTATCTTTTTATTCCTAGTGGCAAACAGAGTGCCTGCTAACATAAAAATTTGTTAAACAGACACAAGAGCAAAGAGGAGTGAAAGGTCTTTTTTTTTTTTTTTTGAGGTGGAGTCTCTGTTGCCTAGGCTGGAGTGCAGTGGTACGATCTCAGCTCACTGCAAGCTCCGCCTCCCGGATTCACGCCATTCTCCTACCTCAGCCTCCCTAGTAGCTGGGACTACAGGCGCCTACCACCAAGCCCGGCTAATTTTTTTTGTATTTTTAGTAGAGATGGGGTTTCACCATATAATGGTCTCGATCTCCTGACCTCGTGATCCGCTCGCCTCGGCCTCCCAAAGTGCTGGGATTACAGGCTTGAGCCACTGCGTCCGGCCTTGGAGAGAAAGGTCTTAATGATACACTGTTCTTTGTAATTCAAGGTGGACTGAACATGAACAGTTGACTTACAGGCTGCTTAGAAATTCCTTCCAGCTAGAGGCCTTGATGTGATCAGCTCTCCTTTTGAGGGTCTGAGGACCAGGATATTTGGGAAATAAGTTGTATTAACCAAACTTACAAGGGCCTGATTTATAACCTAAATGCCATTTTGTTCATTTATGAACAATGCCTGACTTGGTCATTTTGTGAGGCAGTCTGGTATGATGGAAGGAGTAACAGACTTGAAATAGAAAAATGTGCAACCAAGCCACATCGTTGGGGACTCAGTTTTCTCATTTTTATAATGTGAAGAACTAGATGGTCTCTATGGTGGTTTAAAGGAATACAGGGTTAGACTGTCTCTCTAGAAGACCTGGTTTTAACGACCCTTTGAGGGGTAATGACTCCAGAAACTTTCATTGATAGCACAGATGTCTCCAGTGAACCTCAGACTCAATACTGAACTGTGCAGTGGACATCTTCACTGTAAATTATAACAAATGCTTCAGATCCAACATGTTAGTAACCAAATCCACTACTGTGTAGGAAAGAAAGAATGCAGCAGGCCTGAGTCTGAGAACCTGGATTGTGGGAGGGTTTCAACTATCCTCTAACTGACAAGAGGGGCTCACTGTGCCTAAATTGTACAAACAAAATGGTCTATGCTGAACATTTGCTTTTGTTCTGAGAGACTGAAATTTGGTACGTGACCATTACCCAATAAAAACCTTGGGGATTGAGTCTCTAATGAGCCTCCTCTGCAGACAATATTTCAGGTGTCGTCATAGTTCGATGCTGGAGGAACTAAGTGTATCTTGTGTGACTCTATGGGGAGAGTACTCTGGAAGCTTGCGCCTGGGCTCCCCTGGACTTGACCCCATGTGCTGTTTCCTTTTGCTAATTTTGCTTTGTATCCTTGTGCTGTAATAAATCATGGTCTTAGGGGCTCCCAACACAACTATCTTCCTCCTAAAATTGTTTCTAGGTTCTTTATTGCTTATCTAAATAAATGACAACCCCAGTCACTAAGCAAACAAGTCAGAAATCTGAGAGCCATTTCTGCATTCTCTCTTCCCTGCTCCTGTTCATTGAGTTTAGTTCATTCTAGCTCTGCAATTCCTCTCATCCCTACCCCCTGCCTCCACCTCAGGTTAGGCCCTGGGTATTTCTTGCCTACTACTTTCTAAATAGGTCTTCATGACTAATTTCTCCGTTTTCCACTCTACCTTCCAGACTGCTGCCTGAGCGATCTCTCTGAAACATGAATGTAATTATGATATTGCTGTATTTAAAATCCCCAGGTCCTGCAGAATAAAGTCCTGACTCCTAAAGCTTGACGCTCAAGGCCTCACAAGACCTGGGTCTTGCTTTCCTGCCCGGTGTCATAGCTCATTCCAAATCTCCCGCTTCCTCCCCATGCAGTGGCCACGGTAAAGGCTTACAGCAATGTTCTCTCCTGCCTTCATGCTGCGGACCTGCTGCCTCCTTGTCCCTCGACCCCTCGTGAGTCTCTTCTCATCCTTCATGATCCGGCTTAGGTAACCCCATTCCTGGCCTGACTTCCCTATCCCTGCCAGCCCCCCGTGGCGTCTGCTCCCTGGCTCCTGGAGCAGGGGGCTCCCTCTGTCCTAGACATCAGCTCTTTCATCTGTCTCTATATTTAACTTGCGTGCCTCTCTAGCCTGTGAACTCTGCAAGTGCAAGGTCCAGGCCTATTTTGTTGTTGTTTGTTTTTCTAATGGCCTAGTACCCAGCACTCCTCAATAAATATTAAACGAGTGAATCAGAAATGAGGCATTTGCGTGGTTGCACAGTGATGCATCCATTAAGCTAGAATGGCCTAATGAATCATCTCTGTTCGCCTGAGGATTGTGTACCAAAAGGGAGAAGGTTAGTCACTTACAAGGAGAGAACTCTAGCACCTGGACTCTCTTGGTGACAACAATAAAATCTCACTCTTCAGGGCTCCCTTTTCTAAATTCTGCGTGGTCCTATACCTTCTGGCGTCCCTATTCCAACCCAAGGCAATGCAATTATTTACTATGTAAACGTTCACTGAGTTGTTTACGGCAGGGTTGCTTCCCACAAATGCAGTGCTGTTCATCTTAGAGACGTCCTCTTGCTGACCTTGGCCTGCACTGCCCTTCCCTTAAATCCCAATGTCCTTGCTCACGTCTCTCTTGTACCCGCCCTACATTAGAGGAAGGGCTTGAGTCTGGAACCAGGCAAAGCCAAAACCCACTGAAAGCATCAACTCACTCGTAAATAAAGCAGGCGACTCCCTAGCGCATGGTGTAAGACACCGAGTTAGAGCCTTCCCTCACCAACCCGTAACTGAGCGGCACAGACCCACCGCGCAGAGAGCACAGCCACCCTCCAGACTGTGGGTAGGAAATGCACCATCATTTCCACCTTCAAAACTGCTCTGGGAAACGCCAGTCTCCAGGCAGCTTGATTAGCAAGAATACTTCATATCACAAAGAGTGTTAGGAACAAAACTTATTTAACAAAATGGTAAGAGCAGAGCCTCAATACTGTGGGAAGGACCTGATGGCTTTTAGAGCATTTTACTCCGTTGGTAGTTCTCATTTCTCATCAAAAAAGAACATTTTCAAATTTTATATTCTGATTTTATAAAAACAACAATCATGGCCAGGTGCGGTGGCTCATTTCTGTAATCCCAGCACTTTGGGAGGCTGAGGTGAGTGGATCACCTGAGGTCAGGAGTTCGAGAGCAGCCTGGGCAACATGGCAAAATCCCATCTCTACTAATACAAAAATTAGCTGTGCGTGGTGGCACAGGCAGGAAAATCGCTTGAACCCAGGATGCGAAGGTTGCAGTGAGCCAAGATCATGCCACTGCACTCCAGCCTGGGGAACAGAGCAAGACTGCATCTAAAACCACCACCACCACCACCACCAGTTTAGAACTGTAGCAGCCCGGAGCTAAAAGGCCCTGGAGAACATCATCCCACCTCAGAGGGAAGGGAGCCGCTCTGTGGCCAGGGCAGGACTTTGGGCCCAGAGAGCCTGACTCCTTCAACGCGCTTACCACTGCTCCAGCCTGCCCCTCACTGAGGCGCTGCCTCAACTTTGATTAAAAAACCAACACACTTCCTTTAGAAGCTCTGTGGGCCAGGTGCGGTGGCTCACGCCTGTAATCCCAGCACTTTGGAAGCTGACACGGGGTGATCACCTGAGTTCAGGAGTTCAAGACCAGCCTGGCCAATATGGTGAAACCCCATCTCTATTAAAAATACAAAAAAAAATTAGCTTGGCGTGGCGGCACATGCCTGTAATACTGATGAGATGCTATTAAATAAGTTAAAACAGTAAAAAACAACCCTTTGCTCCATACCACAGGGGTCCCTGACTGATATGCACATGTCCACAAGACTCACGCGGCCAGGACAGGCCAAGCCACTCAGGCAGAGGCAGAGGCAGGAGTCCTGGAAAAGGAGGGTGGTGTGGGCCATGGCTGTCCCTTGTCACAGAGGCAAATTACACAGACTCCCATAAATAACAGTCTTCACCATACAGCTCCACCTCGGGGGTTAAATGGGTTTCTGTAGGCTAATTGCCATCTCATGCTGAAAATCTGCAAATGTATATGGAATTAATAATTCTGGCTGGCTGTCAGCCAGTAGGTCATCCTTCAAAGCAAGCAAAACACATTTCTGTACAGTGTACCCACAGCTTTCTGAAAGATCAGAAATGCAGCCTTTGCCAGGACAAATGCCAAAAATGGATGTGACGGAGCCCGAGCATCAGTGCTCCCACGCTACCTCCTTCACGGGCCCCAGCACGGCCCCAGCTGGCCCTGACCCACCCAGAGGGTCTTGCTGTACTAGATACTCCTCTTTCTTATCTCTCTGTTGAGAAGCTATTTATATTTCATTAGAACGTCAGTGCAATAAACCAGCTTAAGCTCTTGCTAGGTATGGAAATGAGCAAGAGAAAAGGCAAAGCTCAAGCCCTCCATGGATAAGCCACAGCTTCTCTGAATAGCAGTAAAAATAAGGCCTCCAGCTGGCCATGGTGGCTTATGCCTGAAATCCCAGCACTTTGGGAGGTGGTGGCAGGCAGATAATGTGAGGTCAGGAGTTTGAGACCAGCCTGGCCAACATGGTGAAACTGTCTCTTCTAAAAAATACAAAAATTAGCCAGGCATGGTGGCACGCGCCTGTAATCCCAACTACTCGGGAGGCTGAGGCAGGAGAATCGCTTGAGCCTGGGAGGCGGAGGTTGCAGTGAGCCGAGACGGCACCACTGCATTCCAGCCTGGGCCACAGAGCCAGACTCTGTCTCAAACAAACAAACAAAAGGTCATGCGTACCGCTCTCCTCGAAGGTAAGACTGTTCTGTGGAATGTTTTGAGAAAGAAAAGGTAGAAATACTATCTTATTGTATATGTGTGTGTGTGTGGATTTTTGACAGGGGGAGTCTAGGTCTCATGGGTCTTTTTGTTTTTTTAAGACAGGGTCTCACTCTGTTGCCCAGGCTGGAGTGCAGTGGCGCAATCACAGCTCACTTCAGCCTTGACCTCCCGGGCCCAAGCGATGGTCCCACCCCAGCATCCTGAGTAGCTGGGACTACGGGTGCACATCACTGAGCCCAGTTAACTTTTTGTAGAGATGAGTTTTCGTTATGTTGCCCAGGCTGGTCTCAAACTCCTGGGCTCAAGCAATCCACCCACCTCAGCCTCCCAAAGTGTTGGGATTACAGATGTGAGCCACAGTACCTGGCCGGTCTGTCAGGCCTTAAAGCAGTCTGAGGCTCCACCATTATTATATTTTGCCTCCAATTTTCCATATGTCTGTTCCAGAAAGGGGAGGTTGATTTCAGCAAAGAACATGAGCAGGTTTGCCTTAGAATGAAATTTAAAAATTAGATTGACAGAAATCAGGATCACGGAAAATACATAATGGAGCAGAGTCAAGATTCAGTTAGAAGGCAGGCACTGGGTCCAGCAAGCCTACAATTACCAGAGCTGAGCTGTTCATTAGTTATAATTAGAGCAAACAACAAAGGACACTCAGCCCCAGCCCAAGCATATGTCTGGTTCATATGGAGAAGGCATTTTCATTCCCTGGGGGAAAAAGCAAAAAACCCCAAAATACAAGCAAAACAGACAATAACAACAAACAAAGTAAAGAACCCCAACATCTATTGTCAGGACTGAAAGAAATTCATTCCACAACTGGAACCCACTGTGTGCCAAGTGCTAGGCCTGTAATTTAGGATTCAGAGATGCCTCCCAGGTCAGAACACCTTGTGGGGAAACAGACAAGCACACAGGCTTGTAACTGGAGCTGTAAGTCTACAGCAGAAGTCCTGCTTGGAAAAGGAGCAACCCAGGCAACTCTCTGTGAGCTTTCCAGAGGGGATGGCAGGTGAGAGAACAGGGCCCTGCTGTTGCGTATTGGTAAGGATCTTCCCCACAGCACCAGTGTCCCTCAAAAGGTGACAAGAACACGATGTTATAGGACACGTCGCTGAAAGCAATTCCACACAATATAAATGCACAGCTCTAAGAGGTTCAGCTTGGTCTGGGGATAAAAACTAGACCATCTCCAGAGGAATGGACAGACTGCATTCTTCAGATAATTCTCCAGGCACCATTGCCCAAGCGGGCCTTTCAGAAAAAGCTGGGTGGCTGTGGTTCAAAGTCCTATTCTCTGGCAATGGCATGGAGTGAATCCACTTTGCCATGCCGATGGAGTGTGCTCCCATGCCCAGCACCTCAGTCACTTGGCCAGCAGGGTTGACAATACTTTTGTGAAACTGTGGACCCAAAACAAGTCTCTCACCTAAAAAGGTGATTAACCCACCCCAAACACAGAAACAACAGCCAGGGAATCTCTCAGAAAATAGTTCTAGACTTGCTTGAAGAATATGAACCTAACGGATGACAGTAAGTCCAGGAGCCACACCATGCCACGTGGTGGGCCGTACCTGGTTTAGGAGAGTTCCAGAGTGCAAGTGACGGGTCAGCCAGAAAAGCTGTAGGAAAATCTCCACAAGGCACACTAGACATGTTCCCCTTTGAGCAACACAGCTTTCTAACAGCCAATAGGAAATAACAGCTCGAAAATGTATCCTAAAATTTACTAAACTTTTAAAGGCTATGTGGAATTAATGCATTATCAAGCAAGAGTAGATAATTGGAAGCTACCCTTTCTTATTATACAGTTCTTGGAATCAAGAATTACTTACAGTAACTCATAGGATGTGAAAATAAGACTACAGAATCAGCACAAAGGTCAGGAGCGGTGGCTCTCGCCTGGAATCCCAACACTTGGGAGGCAGAGGCAGGCAGATCACTTGAGGTCGGGAACTTGAGACCAGCCTGACCAACATGGAGAAACCCTGTCTCTACTAAAAATACAAAATTAGCCAGGCATGGTGGTGAGCGCCTGCAATCCCAGCTACTTGGGAGGCTGAGGCAGGAGAATCACTTAAACCTGGGAGGCAGAGGTTGCACTGAGCCGAGATCACGCCACTGCACTCCTGGGGGCAACAAGAGCAAAACTCCATCTCCAAAAAAAAAAAAAAAGATTCAGCACAAACATGGTATAATATTTCTGGGTTGAATCCTGGGTTTGCTACTTTCTATCTTTACGAGGAGGGTAAATTTCTGAAGCTGTTCGTGCTCTGGTTTCCTTGCATGTAAAACCGAGATGGAGATTTTAATCTACCTCAAGAAGTGCTGGGGGCATTAATGAGTTAATACACACAAAGCACTCAGAGCACTAGCTGGCACCTAGTAAGTGCTCAATAAATGTTCTAGTTAAGTTTCTTTTTTCTTTGAGACGGAGTCTCCCTTTGTCACCTAGGTTGGAGTCCAGTGGCGCGAACTAGGCTCACTGCAAACTCCACCTCCTGGGTTTAGGCGATTCTTCTGCCTCAGCCTTCCGAGTAGCTGGGATTACAGGCACCCAACACCATGCCTGGCTAATTTTTGTATTTTTAGTAGAAATGAGGTTTCACCATGTTGGCCAGGCTGGTCTCGAAATCCTGACCTCAAGTGATCTGCCTGCCTCGGCCTCTCAAAGTGCTGGGATTACAGGCATGAGCCACCAGGCTCGGCTGAATTACGGTTTTAATTTTTATCTTTGTAATTTATTTAAACGTTCCTTTATTCCTGCTTGCTTTTCTATGTATTTTTACACTGTTGACATTATGCTCTACTAAATCTCATTTTTCTCCACTCAACACACTATTTCTCCAAGTCATTAAACATTTTAAACACGTAATCACTGTACATGTACATATTTAGAGACAATCATTCTGGTCCTGAAACTACCTAGGCATTACTATCTTTAACTTCCTTTTGATGAGTCTTTTTTGGATTACCCATTTTATTTAGGGGGAAAGAACTGATTATTTGGGGGTAGAAAGATGTCGGTTCATGTGCTCAATAGAGAAGATGTAGGGAAAAAAATTACAAGTCAAGATCTTTGAAGATGTACTGAACTGCTGCTGGCCGAGTTTTTGTTTTTAAAGTAATGACGTAGAGAGCAGTGACTGCATGTTGATAACACTCCAGAGAGGGGCCGGGAATGTCAGAGTCTGCTGCAAAGGGGACTCGTGCACTTCGGATGAACCGGAGCACTCCATCATTGTCCTCAGTTTGACTCTGTGATCACAAAGAAGTGCTAGAGAAGGATTTATGGACGCGTGTTTTTTCAATGCTGCAAAGATCCCCCATCATGGTTTCCCCGTACCATTAACCATTTACTGTCCAAATAAGATTTCCCATCTGAAGCTCTAATTCATAAACTTAATTTTATTACTCTTCATGAAACCTTCTGTTCTTTTTCGTGATGTCATTGTAGCAATCATTATTTTTTCTGTCTGAAATACTTCCTACTCCAAAGAAAGATATGTTTCCAATTTATGCCTTAAATGAAAACTAACAATGCTTCAAAGATGCTGAATGAATCTCCCCTTGGAACCTCGCTGTTAGGTGGTTTGGTGTCTCTCTTCTCTCTCCCTGCCAAAATGTTTCCATCTCAAAATAGGAGCACATTCCACTCTTTATGACAAACATCATAAAGTTAAAATTAAAAGTTAAAATCATAAAGTTATCAAAATCAAAATAACCTCCAGATTCCAAACCAGCTTTAACAAAAAGTCAGTTACCGTTATCATAAATAATAAAAAACTGTACAGCTATCTGAGCAATGATAAGCGTTTTTTTTTTTTTTGAGATAGAGTCTCACTCTGTCGCCCAGGCTGGAATACAGTGCCGCAATCTCGGCTCACTGCAACCTCCGCCTCCCGGGTTCAAGCAATTCTCCTGCCTCAGCCTCCCTGGTAGCTGGGATTATAGGAGTCCAACACCATGCCCGGCTAATTTTTGTATTTTTAGTAGAGAGGGGGTTTCGCCATGTTGGCCAGTTTGGTCTTGAACTCCCGACCTCAGGTGATCCGCCTGCCTCAGCCTCCCAAAGTGCTGAGATTATAGGCATAAGCCACTGCGCCTGGCCAGTGTTTTAAACTATATATTTTTTAGATGGCACAGAGGATCACAAATGAATAATTTGCTAAATTCAGTATGTATTTACTTGGGAGGGAACACCAACAACAGCATGGACCCAACTAGGAGAACTGACCTATAAGTATTTTCAGGCCCAAAGTAAAAACTGTCTCTTATTTTGAGCATTGTAGTTGGGAATTATACTTCTCTTGGATGCTAAAGTACAAAAGAGAACTTCTCACTTATCATTGTGATTTTATAGCTCTGATGACAAGTTAACTCTTTGCTACTGGAGGTAGTGTCAACCATGCCATAAAAAAAAGAGAGCAAAGATAATGGAAACCAGGCTACTGGTCTCCATGGCCTTATAATAGTTGGGATATAGCAGCAAGTAAGTTGAAAGTAGAGGATTCTCATGGATCAGAAATATTTGTACAAGTTGGACAAATACTGCATGGTATCTCAAACACAGAAGAGATTACCTCCTTTATTTGCGGGACAATTCTACTTATCTGTGTAATATAGTTTCCAACAACTTTTGATCTGTAGCAAATAATAGCCCATTTAGAAACCAAATTATTGAGGCTTAATGACTAGATGGGTATAGACTTATTGTTTCAGCACCCCCAGACGGGCGATCTCAGTGCAGTAATGCTTCATTTGTCCCTTTATTCAGCCTGGAGCTACCTCTTCTGACACTTCAGGCCTTCTTGGTTACCTAGGACAAGATCCTTCCTGGGGCTGGGCTCAGGCTCACACAGTTTGGGTAGGGGAAAACAGCTGGGAGTTTTGCTTTTCTGCATTAAAGAGTGAAGAATGGCCCAGAGCCCTTGCATGGTGGGCATGTAAGAGGGGACCATCATTCACACAGGTTGCTGGTAATGGTGCTGCTGGAGCTATGCAATGGTCTGATCCCCCTATTCCCTTGGTTCTTTAACCCTATTTTATGGCTTACCCTACTGCCTTCAGGGTCCAGCTCAATTCCCAGCTGCAGCCTCTAAGGCGCTCTGGAGTCAGGATCCTGCCCACTGCTGTCTGGAATGTGCCACCCTGCCTGAGTCATAAATGCTCCTCTTTTTAAGACACCTCAGGGCACTCCTGGGTAGAGAAGCAACCATCCTTCTTCCGTATACCTCGGCATCCTGGCACCTGTGAGCCCTTTGTTTGCATGTATCAGCTTGTCTGCTTCCTGCCAACACTAAGCTTCCAGGACAGGGATTGGGTCTTTCCAGTCTTGGTAACCTCAGTGCACAGTGCATAGCAGACACGCAAGAATGTTTTGAACTGGATGGAAATGTAGAGACTGTATATCACTCCCAATGTAAACAACTCCCCAATTTTCAGCCCTGGCCTCTCTCCTGAACTCCAAAAATGATTTCTAACTGTCTGATGGCCAACTTGGCAGGAAGTCAAATGTCAGCCTCGGTGCAGGGCACTCGCGGGTCAGTCACTTCATTGCCGTGCCAGTTTGAAGTCATTGCTCTCTCTGGGTCCGTCCTTCCAGGTCCCCAGGACTCACTTGGACTCCTTGCTCACATCCCATCCTTTGTCAGTTCTGGCGACTTCCACTCCACTGCGTCTCCCGGCTCACATGCCATCCTCTCCACTTCCAGTGTTATTGCCCCCACTGGAAGCTCCTTATCAATGAGCCCCCAGGCTCATGCACAGGCCTCTCCAGGCCTCCCGCCTTAGTCTCTGCCTCCCTCAGGAGGGTGCAGCCAGGGTGATGGGCCTGCAGTGTCTCAAATGCCCCAGTTTCACCCCAAGCCCCACTCCTTAGGCAGCATTCTTGGCCTACCCTGCCCACTGTGGTCTCTGCCGTATTTGAACATCTACTGCATTTAGCACTTACACCTTTCTCTTGGCAAAGGCTGCACTAATTGTACTTGCTTTAATTCTCCAGGTGTTTATGCCTTATTTATCCAAACATCCTGCTGCCTCTGGGGGTGTGTGGCAGCAGGTTTTCACTCCGTTGTGATGTGTCTCAATGCTCAGCATGCCCTGTGAGTACATGCTGACTGACCTACTGAAAAGAAAAGCCAAGATGTTTAAAGTCCAGTTATTCCTGGGCAAAGATCCCATAAACCAAAGTAGTCACAGAGCACTAGAACTCTACCTCTTATCACTGACTATGCTCCCAGGGTGAGTATGGGGAGTAATGGGCTAATCTACACAAAGCATTTGGAAGGTGTGTGACCTTTGCTAAGAACAGGTGATGGTGATGATGATGAGGATGTAGCCTGAAATGAGAATGGCAATGCATGGGTGGAAAATGTGGTCAAGCAGCTTTCACACTAAAGGCCATACAGCCCCACGATCCAATCTGGTGTGTGTGCTATCATACGAAATATATTTCATCTTTGTCCTTGGTTCCAGTCACAGGTTTCCTAAAACTCTTGAAATTTCTGATAGGGGTGTTTTTCGCTCTATTCATAAGGAGCTCCTTCAATAACACCTGAGCTTAAGGTAATGGAGTGATGGGGTGGGCCTCCAGCTAGCCTCAGGATGGAAAGACCAAGTGAGTAGAAGACTGGAGGGCTGGAACTTTCAGCCCCACCCATCAACCTCCAGGAAAGGTGGAGGGCGGGGAGTGGAGATTAAGCTCTACAAAAATCCTCGAACAAGACTTGATGAGTTTCTGGGTCGGTGAAGGCATCCTTGTGCCAGGAGGGAGGCGAACCCCAACTCCACAGACCATGCCCTATGCATCTCTTCATCTGGTGTTCATTTGTGTCTTCTATAATAAACTGGTACACATAAGCGTGTTGGAAAAGCTCTCCTCAAACCGTGTTTTCCTCCGCTGTCGCACCACAACAATCATCAACACAGAAGACTTCAGTGACCAAATGTGTAGGGGGTTTCCCCACACACCAAGCAGCGGACACCAGGTGAGGTGGCTTCCAGTTCAGTTCTGACCCTGTCTACCCAGAGATAGTGTCAGATCCCACAGGGCTGAGCACCCCCAACCACACCAGTTGCAAGTCTGGGCCTCTGGAACTTCTGACCAACTGGTTTCAAATTGGGGTTCCTAAGACTCCCCTCTTTGGGTTTGATTCATTTGCTGGAGCAGCTAACAGAACTAAAGGAAACACATGCTTAACATTTCCAGTTTATTATAAAGGATATTGCAGGCCAGGCATGGTGGCTCACGCATGTAATCCCAGCATTTTGGGAGGCTGAGGCGGGGAGGTCACCTGAGGTCAGGAGTTCAAGACCAGCCTGGCCAACATGGTGAAACCCCGTCTCTACAAAAATACAAAAACTAGCCAGGCATGATGGTGGATGCCTGTAATCCCAGCTACTCAGGAGGCTGAGGCGGGAGAATCGCTTGAACCCAGGAGGCGGAGGTAGCAGGGAGCCAAGATCATGCCATTGTATTCCAGCCTGGGCAGCAGAGCGAGACTCTGTCTCAAACAAACAACAACAACAAAAAGATATCATAAAGGACACATCTGAAGAGGTGTGTAGGGCGAGGTATAGGGGGAAGAGGCGCAGAACTTCCATGCCCGACCTGGGTGCCCTGCCCTGCAGGAAGCTCCACATGTCTGGCTGTCTGGAATCCCCTTGAACCCTGTCCTCTCGGGTTTTTATGGACGCTTCATGACATCCACATTCCTTCCCACAAGGTGTAGGGTGGGACCCTCTCATGGGAGGGTCTTAAGACTCACAATCAGAAATGGGGAAAACATTACAGTGCAAGGAGGGCAGGGAAGGTCAGAGGCCTGCCCCTGAGGCGTGACACCCCCAACATTATAACAAAAGGCTGTAAGAAGGGTTATGGGATTCAGGAGCCAGGAACCATGGATGAAAATCAATATATATCATAACACCTCTGTAAATAAGTGTTTCTCTGAGTTCTGTGAGCCATCCTAGGAACTTAATTGAACCCATGGAGGGGGCTCATGCGAACTCATTTTTTTTGTTTTTGTTTTGAGATGGAGTCTCACTCTGTCTCCCAGGCTGAAGTGCAGTGGCAGGATCTCAACTCACTAAACCTCCGCCTCCCGGGTTCAAGCAATTCTCCTGCCTCAGCCTCCCTAGTAGCTGGGCTTATAGGAGCCCGCTACCACACCCAGATAATTTTTGTATTTTTTTTTTTTTTTTTTTGAGACGGAGCCTCACTCTCTCGCCCAGGCTGGAGTGCAGTGGTGTGATCTCCGCTCACTGCAAGCTCTGCCTCCCGGGTTCACACCATTCTACTGCCTCAGCCTCCTGAGTAGCTGGGACTACAGGCGTCCGCCACCACACCTGGCTAATTTTTTTGTACTTTTAGTAGAGACAGGGTTTCACTGTGTTAGCCAGGATGGTCTCAATCTCCTGACCTTGTGATCCGCCTGCCTCGGCCTCCCAAAGTGCTGGGATTACTGGCATCAGCCACTGCGCCCGGCCTAATTTTTGTATTTTTAATAGAGACGGGGTTTCACCATGTTGGCCAGGCTGGTTCGAACCTCTGACCTCAAGTGATCCACCTGCCTTGGTCTCCCAAAGTGCTGGGATTACAGGCATGAGCCACTGTGCCCGGCCGTGAACATGGTTTTTAGCCAGGCAGTCAGAAGTATGCGTGGCCTGGATTTGCAATTAGTACCTGAAGTGGGGCTGGTCTCTTGGGACTGAGCTGTCAATCTGTGGGATCAGACACGATCTCCAGGTAGACAGTGTCAGGACTGAATTGAATAAGAGGACACCCGGTTGGTGTTTGTGAGAAATATTTGGTGTGTAGGGAAAAGCCCCCACACAGCCAGCCACAGAACTGTGCTATTGTTGAGTATGAGAGTACAAGGGAAAAACAGTTTGCTTTTTTGCTTTACAGTGGGACATTTGATCCATAGGTCCATATCTAAGCACATGAATAGAATGTGTTTGGGCCTGGTTTTTTAGTCTTGCTGGTTCAGTAACTGGTTTGATAACAGAGACTAGCACACTGATCCCAAAAGAACTAGGCCAAGAGCAGACAGGATTTGTGGGCACCTGAGCCTCTCATTAGCTCCTTAAAAGATGTACTTTTCTAGACTTCTTTGGAGCCTGGGATTCTAGTACTGGCGAGTTTCCACTGGCAGCAGACTCCCTGAAGATTCCCTAGCCCTCTGCAGGGTTGGCAGGCCACTAGCACATTTAGTTGGCTCCTAGGGTATGTTCTACACTGGAATTCCCATTGTGGGAAGGCCAAGAGAACTAAAGACACAGTCTCTACTCTGGAGGTGGGAAGTGGGGGAGGCGGTAATTTAATTAATAGTAGATGGTGGGTGAGGCGACTTGGTAAGGTAAGAGGACACACAAAGGAAGTAACTGCAGTAAACCTTAGCTGGCGGCACAAGTGAAGAGGTGTGCTTGAAAGAGAAATGGAGTGTATGGAGGTGGGTGAGCATATTCTGGTAGGTGTGACAAGGGCACCGTTCCTCCAACACCAGTCCTGGGAAAGGCATGTGATATGGTTTGGTGCTATGTCCCCAGTCAAATCTCATGATGATTATGATCTTCAGTGTTGGAGGAGGGGCCTGGTGCGAGGTGACTGGATCATGGGGGTGAATTTTCCCCTTGTTGTTCTCGTGATAGTGAGTTCTCATGAGATCTGGTTGTTTAAAAGTGTGTGGCACTACCCCTTCACTCTCTCTCTTTCCTGCTGCCATGTGAAGATGTGCTTGCTTCCCCTTTGCTTTCCACCATGATTGTAAGTTTCCTGAGGCCTCCCCAGCCATGCCTCCTGTATAGCCTGTAAAACTGAGTCAATTAAACCTCTTTTCTTTATAAACTATCCAGCCTCAGGTAGTTCTTTACAGCAGTGTGAGAACAGACTAATACAGCATGGGATCCCAAGTAACTATGCATTCAGAGAAGAAAACACAGATACGTCTGGGAACTGGATGATGGAAGGTACAGGGAAGCACAGTAGGTAACTTTCATAGGTCCTACACTCTACATCATATTCTTGGGGTTGGAATGAGTCAAACAGGAGACTGATGTCCAGGATGGAATTGGCTCTTTTTGTTCCCAGCTATAGGTCTCTTCCTTAACAGATCACGGTACCTTTATTACAAATGGCCTGGGAAGCGTACTTAATGCAGAAAACCTAGCAAATTCTTACAGGGGTTAGTCATGCAGTTATACATTTTCATTCTGGGACTTCCAGGGGCTTAATAAGGATTCATTCACCTACTTCATTGGATCATTTAATCCAACATAAATTATTTCCCTACACCTACTTTATACTTGCTCCCTGATTTTATACCAGTGAGTATAGCCTGATGGGATTAAACATTCTGAATTTTCAATGATACCCAGAGAAGAGTGTGATAACCAATTCTCTCAAAAGCAATTTGCTGCAAATATTTTCATTTACAGTAAGTCCTTACTTAACATTGTGGGTAGGTTGTTGGAAACAGTGACTTTAAGCCAAATGAGGTACCGTGTGGCTTCATAACTCAACTCTTTTTCCTATCAATTAGACTATGGGAAAACTGGTTTCATATGCATCATGTCCTTTTGCTTAAAGTGGTAGTTTCCAAGAACCTATCAATGACATTAAGCGAGGACATATTGTAATCTGATATCTGCGGGTGGATAATTTAAGGAACACATACATAGTTAAGCCTGTAAACTGCCGCGAGTTCCAGATATTATCAGTTATATTTCTCCACAATTACAATTCCAGTTTTGGGGTTTCTTTTTACTCATTAAATTTGAAAAGCCAATTCCAGTTTTAAAGCTTGACCCTTTTCTTAAAAGTTTAACTTCTCTTTTTATTCAGGCTTCCCACTAAACCCTCAAACTGACTCTGAGGGTGGCCTGGGTATCAAATTTACAAAACCGGTATCTTGGTTTGCATTCATTTTATTTCCCTTGCATACATTGCTTAGCTGCTTCTGATTATACGCCTCTTAGCCACGGCTGGGATAGAAAAGTGTAATAAGAGAAAAGTGTAACTAAGAGACATAGAAGAAAGAGAAATTCCACGAGCACCAGATACTTTTATGGGTGCCTTTTGGAAGCTCTAAATTGAGATGTATCTTTGTTGTCAATTTATGCTATGAATCCAAACGAAAAATGGGGGGAAGAAAACAAGTAGGCTGTAGATGAAAGTGGAAGAAAAATGAGTCTATATATATACGTATATATATGTGTATATATATACGTATATATGTATATATATGTGTGTATATATGTATATATATGTGTGTGTGTGTATATATATATATATATAACCAGTTGTATGAAAGTATATGAGTCAATATCTCATCAATACCTAGAAAAAAATAATAGATCAATATGCTGATTTTAGGGGTGGACACAAAAGTGTTATAAGCATCTTTTATCTTTTCTTTTTTTCCCTCCTTGACTCTGAAGAGAAACAACATTTTTCTATGTATGCAAAGAGTAAAAAGTCAGAACTAACACACAGGGATTAATAGCAGTGAGTTACAAACTCAACTTTGTGGTATTGTACCTGGCAACATTATTACTCAGCATATTTCCCTGGCTGAGGCTGATTTCATTTAAAGTAGTTTTATACTTGTGCTAAAAATAAGTGTACATCACACTAGGGGAGAGAAGATCCTCTACACAAATGGATTGGATCTAGATAACCTTATGTACCAGAGAGGAAAACAGCATTCTCATGAGTCACAAAGCTTTCTTTTTCTTGTTAATATGATAAACAGTTTCTGGAAATTGAGAATGATGCCAGTTACTTTCCTTCCTCCTGAACATGCCGCACTGAGAAGACAGGGATGACTCCTTCCCTATGGGACAGACACACATGTAGCTTTCCCTGGGTTGTGGAGGAAGGCATGGCCACAACACCATCAGCAGCCTGCGGCAGGGACCTCACGATGAGAGGAAGCAGTGGATGCCTGGGCCAGGGAAATGCATATTTGGGAGAAAGCAGGAAATTCTGATGTAGAGATAGGGAAGAACCCTGGGGAAAAGGACCCATGCTGGGCGGGGAGGAGGAAACCACCAGGATCCCAGGATCGGAGACAAAGGACACAGGGACACAAACAAAGTGAGGCCAGATGGAGAGGGCAGGCTCATGGGGAGGGCAAGCTCACGGGCAGAGCATGAGCCAAACCTGGCTTATTTCACACTCATCAGAGAGATTGCATAGATGGGGCCAAACCAGGGCCCAGGAGCATCGGAGAGACGAGGGCCATTTCAAAGACTTTTGTAAAATAAGCTCAAGGTTTCTTTGTTTATTTGTGGGTGTGGGAGTGGAAAAGTAGGGAAAGTGGAGAGGGGGGAAAAAGGGATGGGTGATTTTGCAGGCAAGATGCTCCCTGTAGAGGTCCTGGCGGACCTCCTGGGAGGAGTGGCGTTCTGCACACTCTCACATCATGGGGAGTGCATGACTACATTACTGCTTACACATCTCTAAGTGCAGCTTGAGGGGTGAATGTTTAATTGTCTCACTGTAACTGACCGTAAATCTCTGGAAAATGTGAAGGGTCATGCATTTGATTTAAACCTATGAGGTCTGAATGAATTCTCCTCCATGCCTAACCGAGTGAAGCAAGTGTATAACCGTGCATCCCTAAGTAGGGCCGGTACAAAGGGGAGGAAACACCTCCCCACTGAGCTCGCAAAGAACTTCACCACTGACCTGAATCGGATCCAGCAGGAAACGAAACACTGAGTACATACTTTTACAGTAGAGGGAGGGGGACGGAAAACAAACTGAGCTGAACTGAAACGTGAGAAAGGACAGAATGGCAGTGAGTCCTCAGGGCGGGGCCACCCTCAGTCCAGTAACTCCACCCGGCATTCGTAGCGGGTGACATCACTGATGCCCCAAACACGCTCCAGCAGTTTCCTGCTTTCCAGAGTCCAGCCGAGTGATGATGTCAGTGGTGCACCTGGGTAAAGATGTGGCAGGGCCGGGTCACAGGGAGCGGGGACAAAGGCCAACCCAGTTAAATAAACTGCTGGTCTTCTAGGGCCTGGTCCCTGGGCAGGCTTCCACCATGAGAAAGGTACAGCCCAGGCCAATCCCGACAGGAGGAGGAAAGCATGTAGTTGGCCGGGCGCAGTGGCTCACGCCTGTAATCCCAGCACTTTGGAAGGGTGAGGCAGGTGAATCACGAGGTCAGGAGTCTGAGACCAGCCTGAACAACATGGTGAAACACCGTCTCTACTAAAAATACAAAGAATTAGCACGGCGTAGTGGCGGCCGCCTGTAATCCCAGCTACTGGGGAAGCTGAGGCAGGAGAATCGCTTGAACCCCGGAGATGGAGGTTGCAGTGAGCCGAGATCGCGCCATTGCACTCCAGCCCAGGTGACAGAGTGAGACTCTGTCTCAAAAAAAAAAAAAAAAAAAAAAAAAGAATGTACCCATGCGGTGCCTCCTGTCATCCTCTGCCCAGAAAGGGCACAGGGGCCAAAGTGAAGGAGTTACAGGAAGACAGAGGGAAGGAAACTGCACAGAGATAACCACATGGGGGCAGGCTCTAAGCTGCTGGGACCTCCACAGGGTATCCCTTTCCTCTGACTGGGAGAAGGAAGCACCAATGGTCTTTCTCTACAGTGCCAGGAGCCACCCTGCCCCCAGAGATGAGCTACATGGCACTGACTACCATCTAAATGCTTCTGGATAGTTTCATTCCTTGTAGATGATATTCCAAATATTATCAGTTGTAGTTCTCCACAATTACAATTCCAGTTTTGGGGTTTCTTTTTACTCATTAAATTTGAGAACCCAATTCCAGTTTTAAAGCTTGACCCTTTTCTTAAAAGTTTAACTTCTCTTTTTATTCAGGCTTCCCACTAAACCCTCAAACTGACTCTGAGGGTGGCCTGGCTATCTAATTTACAAAACCGGCCAGGCTGCCTAACCCCTAGATTCCAGCCCAGAGTGTTGCCATAAATTGCTGTAAAGACATACCTCTATGTCCCATGTTTGCCAGTGACAAAAGGGTTCATATTCTAAGTTCTTCAAGTCTCTCTCACTGCCTCAATGCGAAGTCAATGGAAAACAGTCAAATACACCAAAAATTAACTTCCAATGGATATCTGCTATGAATTCCAACTTGGTCGGACACCTCTTCAGGCCAACTGTTGTGAAAACGCATTGTTGTTTTAAAAAACACTGTGAGAGATGGCCGGGCGCAGTGGCTTACTTGAGGTCAGGAGTTTGGGACCAGCCTGGCCAACATGGTGAGACCCCAGTCTCTATGAAAAATACAAAAAATGAGCCAGATGTGGTGGCATGTACCTGTAGTCCCAGCTACTTGGGAGGCTGAGGCAGAAGTATCACTTGAACCTGGAAGGCGGAGGTTGCAGTGAGCCGAGATCATGCTACTGCACTCCAGCCTGGGCGACAGAGCAATACTCTGACTCAAAAAAAAAAAAAAAAAAAGAGAAAACACCGTGAGAAAAAAGAAGTCAATCACCCCCTCTCCAACCCCCAACACAGTAAGTAAGAAGGGCCCAGGAACAAATTAACAGGGAAAAACAATCTTGCATTTGCTTAGTGGAATCTGGGGTTTGCACACATTAGTCAGAGCTAGACAAATCATACTGAATACACTTCTTATGGAAACGTTCTAGCTCTTCTGGCCTTTCCTCGCTGTCCCAACTTTTGAGGTGCGAAAACACAGTAACACAGCCAGGACCGGCCAGGTGATGGCACGGAGCCCGCTCCCACAGGCTGCGTGTGTGTTCTCACTCTCTTGCAACTGGCCTGAGTTAAGCATTCTCCCCGAGCACTTGCAGTTTATCATCGCCCTATTTGCTGTATTTTCATGTTATAAAAGTGATATATGCCCAATGTAGTAATTTGATCTATATGGAAAAAGAGAAGAAAAAAGCTACTCATAATCTCACTGTCTAATTTAGGGTTTTGGTGTTGTCTTTCTAGTCTTTTTCTATATGGAATATAATTTACTTCTCAATAATATTGTTTCATATACTTTGCTTACATATTAGTATTTTTGTCATGAAATTTATGCCAACTGATTAAACAGCCCTTGTAAATTATAGAAACTTAAAAGACAATATCAAAACAATGCGACCACAAGACAAAGACCACCTACTACTAAATTATTTTTGGCATAAGATTATTTTTTGAGAAGTTTTATAAACTATTAGGTTTATTGAACTCTATAAACCATAATCTTTGAAAGAATTTTGGAAGCATACCATAACAGCGTAATTTGTAGTAGAATATAGGGTTGGAAAACCTTAAAAAACAACTTGCTTGTTTCTTCCCATATCAAAGATTTTTATTAGAGAAACTATTTCTTACAAAAAGATGTACTAAGTGGTATTATGTTGGTCAAGAATCTTGTATTATTTCCTAGCTTTCAATAATATGTATAATGTCATAAAAAAGAGCGAAGAATACATAAAATACATATGAAGCTTACTAGGAATGAAGAAAGTTATTTTAGGAGGGAAAAATTGGCTACCAGAAAGGAATATGGAAAACACTAGCAACGCATGAAAGAATGACCTTAAAGGTCTTAGATGTCCACGAGCTGGGAATGCTTGTGCTGGGTGCTTCAGTTACAACAGCATGGGGAAGTGAAATAGACTAGTGAAGCTGTTATGCCAGTTAATAGTATTTATTATCATTTGTGGTCACCAATGCCAATTAAAGCAATAATTAAATAGAACATGATGAAATAATTCAATGGTAGGAAAAAAAAATCTGGCCTATAAGTGAACATGGAAAGTAAAAGTAAATATTTAGAAAGTGAAATCTGGAGCAGAAAAAAGCTCCAGCATCTCACCATGGGGTCTTCCAAAGCCAGCAATGCTGGAGATGTTTATTGTTCAAGGATGGACTTGCTTGGGTTAGGATTCTCCAACTAGAGCCAGAGGGGAGCTTCTCTGCCTCCCTTGAGGACACAACAAGAGGGGCTTTCTGCCTTTGTTATAAAGCCCGCCGCATTCTGTGCCTGTATGGTTTTATTTACTGGAGTCTATCATAAGGCCTGTGAGGGAAGGACTGAGTCTTTCTCATAGCCATGGGGCTGATGGCCCTGCGTGCTGTAGGCATTTAATAATTCACTGAGTAAATGAATGAACCCTGCAGGAGAATGGGAGCCTTTCTGATCCTGAGGTCTCAGTTTGGACTATCTTTCTGGAGTGGATAGATGAATATGTATTTCAGCAGTACTCTAATAAGTGCACATTGGGTGACTAAGCAGAAGAGTGATTCATTTTGCTAGAATTTTCCCACCTGCAGGAGCCAGTCCCCTTGGTGTCCCCATTCCCTGTCCCCTCAGTCATCTCAGCAGGAAATTACTATCCTGTCTCCCACACGGGTGATGAATGTTCAAGGCATTTCAGCAGACTGTGGCAAGGCCCAGAATGGGGTCAAGTAAAAATAAATACCAGTCCTTATTAGGAGATCCTGGCCCCTCTGGTGCGTGTGTCCCACTACATATGCAGCTTCCTGCTCTGTCATAGAAAGCAGCCCTCTAGGGCCACCGCCTCCAGTGAGAGTTTCCTGACCTCCAGGAACTTCTGTAGTCAGGCACCACTCCCTTCCTCACACCCCACACCCGATTGTTCCAGGAGATTTCATCACTGTGCACTGACGCTCACTGCGACCCCGCGTGTGGCCACAGGAGGAACTCGGCTGAGGGCTGAGAAGACCAGATAATGACACAGAGGGCTCACTTCAGGAAACCCAGGGAGCTGCAGCGGCTCTCCAGGGCCATTCCATGCATTCATTTTCTAACAATCATAACTCAAAGAGTGACGTCAGGAGCGGACAGCCTGGTGTCCAGGCATGAGCCATGGCAACAGATTCTGATTTTCCAGAACGGCTTTGGTCTTTACCTGGTGTTGGATATGGTGGCGTTAGCTGGAGTGGGAGGAGATTCACATTGTATATTTGTTTAGTGACTCCAAAGATTTTAAATTATATTGTGTTTTTAATTATTTTATTTCATTTTTTTAGAGACAGAGGTCTCACTCTATCTCCCAGGCTGGAGTGCAATGATATGATCATAGCTCACTGTAGCCTCAAACTCCTGGGCTCAAGTAATCCTCCCATTTCAGCCTCCTGAGTAGCTGGGACTCCAGGTGCGTGCCATGACTCCTGGCTAATTTTTGTTTAAGTAGAGACGAAGTTTGGCTATGTTGCCCAGGCTGGTCTCTAACTCCTGGCCTGAAGCAATCCTTCTACCTTGGCTTCTAAAAGTGCTCGGATTATAAGTGTAAGCCACTGTGCCGGCCCTGGTTTTTATTTAATGGCTATTAAATGCTCAGAAGTGAATTAAGGTTTCAGTTAAATGCACAATTTTTATATCAAACTATTTTCTTTGCTAATTCACTTCTATCTGCATCTACCAGCTGTAAACTACCTGAAGCAGAGAAAGCTTCCTTAGGTTGGGGCTTCCTATAGCCCTGAGCTGAGTGCCTTATGCAGCACTGGCCGAGTGAATGAATTTGTTGGGTGAACCACTGCGGGGTTTAGAGTCCGCAGAGGGTAGGACAGGACAGATCGTGATCGAGGCTAACCTTCTCAGCTACTCTACCATTTCATGCTCTATTTGGACACCTCCGTCACCCCTCACCTCCCCTGATGGTCCAGTCTCTCTGGGCCTGCACTGTCCAGCTGCCCTCTTATCCCTAAGCCAAGGCCTTCGCCAACTAAAGCTCAGGAGTAAAGTGGCCATCACTGAGGCCATTCTATGTATGTATGTATGTATGTATGTATGTATGTATGTATGTATGTATTTAGAGATGGAGTCCTGCTCTGTCACCCAGGCTGGAGTGCAATGGTGCAATCTGGGCTTACTGCAACCTCTGCCTCCCGGGTTCAAGCGATTCTCCTGCCTCAGCCTCCTGAGTAGCTGGGATTATAGGTACCCGCCACCACGCCCGGCAAATTTTTGTATTTTTAGTAGAGATAGGGTTTCACCATTTTGGCCAGGCAGGTCTCGAACTCCTGACCTTGTGATCCGCCCACCTCGGCCTCCCAAAGTGCTGGGATTACAGGCATGAGCCACTGCGCCCGGCTGACTGAGGCCACTCTAAGGAATATAAAGCAAGCTCTTCAGTACCCATTTTTGTTAACTGAGGTGTAATTAAATTATACTCAGGCCCAGCACAGTAGCACGAGCCTGTAGTCACAGCTACTTGGGAAGCTGAGGTGGGAGGATTGCTTGAGCCCAGGAGTTTGAGTCTAGCCTGGGCAACACAAGTGTATAGGTCTATGAGTCTGGAAGAATGTATATAGCCATGGAATCACTACCACGTCAAAACACAGGGTATTTCCATTATCCCAAAAAGTTCCCTCCTGCTCCTCTGCAGTCAAACGCTTCCCCTCCCCCAGCTCCTGGCAACTGCTGATCTGAACTGTAGACCTGAAAATGTCATTCAGAACCCATTTCATCTGGACCCTTCTCCCTGTATCAACATTGCCGCGAGCGGTGTCTGTGGGATTTTTCTGGATGTTCTCTGCCATGCCGCTGCTCCTTTCTTCCCACCTTCTGGAAGGCACCCCTGCCAGGAGTCGGCTGCGTTAAAGTGGGTGTTTCAGGGGTGTCTTTCTTCACTCTCTTCTCACTGATTTCCAGCTATCCCTGTGTCTCTTGTTTAACGACTACCTTCACCCATATCCTTAAACCCACCAGGGCGACCTTCCTGCCCCTTTCTTTGGAGCGCTGTGTCTGTATTTCCAGTGGAGACACAGACTGTTCCTTAGATCCTATTAACCCTCCGAGCTCTCTCTGTTCAAGCCAGGCTCATTTCTGGCTCTGCCAATCTGCCTTCTCCCGTGTCCTTTCCATGACCGATGGCATCACCAGCCAGAGTCACCAAGCTAGAATGGTCCCTTCCCCCGGCCCCCACAGTAGGAGGATACTTTTAGAGTAGGTCTGCAATTCACCCCCACTCTCCGTTATCTACTTCTGTGGCCAAAGTGTGGACCTTGATTGCCTCTGGCCCCAGCTGAATTAACCCACCTCTCTGGGCCTGGTTCTCTTTTCACTAAACATTCTCCACATTGCTGCCACAGCTATTTTTCTAAAATATACATCAGACCACATTCTTCTCCTCCTTATTTAAAAACAAAAAATCAAAAAACCAAAAAACCAAAAAACAAACCAACAAAAAAACCCACCCTACCGTGGTTCCCCAGTGTGTAGAGATCAGATTCAAGTTCCATGAGATGGTTTTCAAGATCCTTGGCCATGTGACCCTGTCCTGCTATCCCAATCCCATTCCCATTCCCATCCCCAGCCTCCCCACCTCATCCAACTCCAGCCACACTGGATCACCCTAGGAGAGGATGTCATGTATTAGTACTTTGGTGCCTTTGAGTCAAAACTCACTGTTTTGCCAGTTCAGAGGTTGAGCTCTTTTTGAAGAATCCCCTCTTCTTCCACATCCCAGGTAAGTCCTACCCCAGGCATAATGAGCTGTTACCCCCCTGGGCTCTGAGGGTATTCAGAATACCAACACAATGCTCTCCAGATACCTCTGTGCTATTCAAACCCATGCGTCTCACACCTGCTCATCTTAAAATCTCTGTGCCTCACATGCAGGAAGAATTCAAAAAATGCTGATGGAAGAAACATTGTGTCCAATATTAGATGAAGTATGTAAATATCAAGGCAAGAATCTGCACTTTTTCTCTATCTATTGCTTGTTTACACAATAAAGCAACATGGTTTATTATCAAAAATTATTATAATGTATGCTGTTTAAGCTCAGATCACTTTGCACTAATGATGATGATAATGACGGGTTAGAATATTTTTTTCTTTGCTTGCCATGGGATCTGCCAGGTTGTAAGAATTCTTTTTTGTTCTAAACCAAATTCGGGAGCACTCCCAAAGACAAGAAGTCAAATTTAGGCCACTGATGGTACCAACGGGAGGCTATCACTGTGTAGCTATACCAAATGAAGCTCATCTTCATGGATTTTAAGCACTTTGATAAGCTTTTATTTCTCTGCTCATCTCCTTTACCCCCATAGATAACACAAACTAACAGAATAATCATCCAATAGCAATGTGATCCCATCACGACAACATCAGAAATGAGAACTCATACGATTCAGTAATTTCCTAAGCCAGAACTTCCCACCTGACGTGCTGGGGAAGTGAGAGAGGGTGAGGACTGCTTTCCCCAGCCCTTGGGGTGACTGGGCAGATCCTGTCGGGTGTGAGCAGTCAACCCTACTGTGTTTACATCATTTTGGGTGCCATGTGTGATAAAGATTGACAACCACTGTCCTAAGCCATTCTACCATTTAAATAACAGACCGAATTCTCCCAAGTTATGTTCTTACTTGCCTTAGGAAGGAAATTAGTATTATGACTCTAAGGATCCTGAACACATGATGTAAAAAAAGAAAAACCCAAACCACAATGGCAAAGGTAGGTGAGACACAGTGTTTAGAAAAATAGCTAATACTGCACTATTAATTACTCCCAATTTTCCCTAATCCATGATTTTTAAAGAGCGGGTGGAGCATAATGATTTGAGGCACGACGGCAACGCAGAATGGGGAAGGTTTTTGGAAAATGTGACTCACTCACCGTTCCGACCAAAGGGTAAATGAACCCAGCGCCTATGCTGGCCCGGACATCACTGATAGGTAAGATGAAGTCCCTTGGCACACCTTTTCTGTCAGGTTGGTGAGACAGAGAAAGGTGGGTCTTTGCCATGCAGATGGGCAAATTTCCAAAACCCTGTAAGAAAGGAAAGAAAATGTGTTCACTGATATAGATGTTAGTCTCCTGTGTTTTTCAATTTGCACTTTACACAGTCTCGGCAGCAATGGAATGCCGGCTCAGATCGAGGCACACGCAGGAGCTGCTTGTTACTACTTGTTCATTGAAGAAGCAAGAAGGTGAGGATAAAAACTCACCTCCATGTGATGACTGTTTAGCAGGTCAAGGGTGACTATTGTTTATTTTGGAGGCTCTCTTTAAGAGAAGGCAGTGTTGTTATTTGCATGTTTGGGGAAAGCATGGCTGTTTTCAGGCAAAGCAGCAGCTGTAGAAACCACTTTCCAAGACTATTAATATCCGGGACCCAGCAAGGTAGTCTGGAGAAAGGCTCTGCGACGAGGCTCTTAGTCATGTTGTTCACTCATTCTGGAGTCGGTCAGGAAGCAAAGGGTTCCTTTGTGTTGGTTTATGAATCATGGCTATTTGATCTGCGATTACATTATAAGAACTAAGATGAGGTCACTATTTAAGCTTCTTGTTTTTAAGGACCAAAGTCTATGTCTGACCCAGAGTTCCAAAGGTGAAAGAGCAGGAAGTCACATGTGGTGTCTCACAAAAAGCACAGTGTCCTCGAAGCCTGGTTCTGATTAAATGGCACATAGTGTTCCTTTAGAGGCTTTGCTAATTCATTGCAACCACATACTTGACACTAACTTAAAAAAAAATAAAAACAGAGATGGAGGTTTTGCTATGTTGCCCAGAGTGGTCTCAAACTCCTGGCTTCAACTGATCCTCTGCCTTGACCCCGCAAAGTGCTGGGATTACAGGTGTGAGCACCGTGCCCGGTAGACACCACTTTTAAGGAATATTTCCTTGATAGAGATAAAGGGAATGAAATCTTTAGTCAAATTTTCATAAGACTTAGCCTAAAACTATTTGGAAGATCTTAGAGTCTTATCAACTCAGGGAGGACTTGGACATGGGGCCATTTTCTTTTTGAAATCTCCACTCTTCTATACTGATAAGAATTTTGCTGAGCGACAATCACAACTGTCTTTCAGAAATGGTGCCAGAATTTTGAATTTCAGACATGGTTAAATATTGAAGTAATTTCTATGAACTAATACAGGTTTGCTAATGTAAAAATTTTGTCAGTAGGCATATTAAACAGAAACAAAAACCAACCAATATGCCATATACTGTCACCAGATTACTTCATAAAAGAAATAACATTTTAACACTGAAAGGAGAAAAAACTTAATATTAGAATAAATGATAGTCTTAAATATCATTATTTAAAACTCACGGGAAAAAAACCCCAAACCAACCCCATGAGAATGACCTTATTTTACTTGGTTCATTGCACATGAATGAAAATTTCACCACAATGCCTGTGCACAGTGCAGCGCTTGGGAATCCTTTTTGTAAAGGATAAGTCAAGAACATACAGGGAAAATTCTAAGAATTTAGAACTTTGAGTTGCTGACTGTTTTACCAAACCTAGGAGAACAAATACCCTGGCTGGCAATGGCAGCATTTAACAAAATTTCAAATGGGTTTACAAAAAAGAATAAGCAGTTGGAGATTTTTTTTAAAGAAAAGCTCAATGCTACCCATCATGAAGCTCTTTAGCCAGCAGGCTCTTAAAATGTCCTGACTTCTACCTATCTGATTACGCCAAAGTAGGAGGGACATTGAGGCATATGGTCCTTCTGGTGAAGGTGGCTGAGCCTCCCGTAATGGAGTTGACTGATCATGACTGTCACTGGACTAGATGGTGACGCATGCTGTCAGATCACAGCCACCTTCCCAGCTGTTTGCCTACTTGCCTTTGTCAGTGGCTAGAACTAGAAGATGACGGAGCCTTCAATCTCAGTGGACAAGCTCAGTAAAAAGCCAATGAACCACTTGCATAAGAAGAACAGCAAACATTCCCATCTTTATAGGCTGCACTCCTATCTGCCTACCCTGGCACCATGCTAGCATTTTTAAGGTAGTAAGAGGCCAGTAAGGAAGAGGAAGCACTGCAATTCATCTAAATCTGACTCCGCAGCTATACTCCAAAGGATAGTTTCAACGTTCTGGGCTGAGTGGGAGGGATGAAAGATCACACATCAACTACAAACAGGGATACCACCCATATCAGACACATTTATAGTCAAAGAAGTAAACGATGCATGGATCAGAGGATATATGCCTCACCATAAAGTTCTAAATATAGTCTACACTCTACCCGAGGGTATTACTTTCATCTTTGTTAACCATAAAACAGATTAAGCAAAGGTTAGCTGGTGAGACATGTACAAATCCTCAAGTCAAGCTGAGTATTCTGAGAACCTAAGGTGAATTTTTTCTTTTCCCCTAAAAGTACAACTTTTACCTGTTGAGTGTAACGATCTATTTTGGCTTGTGCCTCAGGAGAGAGTTCGATATCTTTGGCTCCATAGACAGCCTGGGCAATGGTCCTTATCTTGTCCACAATTGGAAGCTGGAGAAACACAAATTATAACAAAATTGTATAAGTTTAATCTGGTTAAAGATTTTTTAAAAAGTTTAGTGAGATTTTCTGTAATTGCTTAAAATTCCCGTATCAGGGTACCCCCTCAGCAACTGCAGGATTCCTAGCAAACCCTCTTTTTTCCTTTTAGCACCCTAAAGCACTGAAATTTTCAGTGTCAGAAATAGATTAGATGTCAACTAGCAAATAAGCCTTAGGTGTTCAGGCAATTTAGAGGCTGCTTATCTAGTTGTAACCATTTTTATCCATTGTAGCATTAAAAAAATGTAGTTTACTATAATTTCTTTTTTTTTTTTTAAGACAGTATCACTCTGCTGCGCAGTGGCACAATCTCAGCCCACTGCAGCCTCAACCTCCCAGGCTCAAGTGATCGTCCCATCTCAGCTTCCTGAGTAGCTGGGACTACATGGGTGCACCATGACTCCAAGCTAATTTTTTTTTTTTTTTTTGCATTTTTCATAGAGACTGGGTTTCACCATGTTGCCCAGGCTGGTCTTGAACTCCTGGGCTCAGGCAAACTGTCCACCTTGGCCTCCCAAAGCACTGGGATTACAGGCATGAGCCATCATGCCTGGCCTGTTTACTATAGTTTTCAAATAATCATATATGTCAGGACAGGAGTCTCCCAACGAAATTGTGAGTGCTGGTTTTTAAGTGGGTCTGAATACGGGTTCATAGTATTAAAAACAAGTATTTTTTCGTGAGCAGTAATGGATTGAGATTTTAACATAAATGCTGATGTGATCAAACACTATATTGGAAAATCAGAGATTGAACCTACTGTCACTTTAGCAAATTATGAGAAATCACGTGGCATGGAAGAAATGTGAGAAGACTAGATACAGGCAAATAAGTGTGTTGGAGGAAATGATTTCCATAATGTTAGACTGAAAACCAGGACACAGACTATTGGTAGCATATGGCAAGGGATCTTCAGAAACATGAATGATTCATTAGGAAAATAATATTCCACAGATAAAGTAATTCTAAATTTAAGAAACACATTTGGCAAAATTATCTACAATCCTTCTGTGGGTAAAGATGCATATGTGGCCAGGTGCGGTGGCTCACAACTGTAATCCCAACACTTTGGGAGGCTGAGGTGGGCGGGTCACTTGAGGTCAAGTGTTCAAGATCAGCGTGGCCAACATGGTGAAACCCCGTCTCTGCTAAAAGTACAAAAATCAGCTGGATGTGGCAGCTCACGTCTGTAATCCCAGCTATTCAGGAGGCTGAGGCAGGAGAATCACTTGACCCTGGGAGGTGGAGGTTGCAGCGAGCCAAGATCACGCCACTGCACTTCAAGCCTGGGTGACAGAGCAAGACTCTTGTCTCAAAGAGAAAAAAAAAGCATACGCATGATGCAATTAGTGGATTTACTGTTTGGTGAACAACTGCTGAACCAAATGCTGAGGGAACAGATGTCAACCAAGGGGCAGAAGTCTCCCATGGTGTGCCTCAAGGACTTCGCTTGGCAACAGCAAGTGTCACATTTGTATGAAATACTATTGATAAAAGAGTTACCCAAGAGAAAATAAATAAAAGCTAGCACTCTTCCCCTCCCAACCCTGATAGAACCCAAAACTGCTTTAAAACGTGTTTTTCATTACTACAGTTTTTATTACTGTAGAGGTGTTCTGTGGTCTGGAACTTAAATATTGAATATTCTAACAAATAAAAAGAAATGAAGGTGCAAGTCTTATAACCTTTCACTGAGGGACATAAAAAGAGTCTGAGTCAATGGAGGAAAAATAGTTTGCTCATGGATGAGGAGACTTAATACCAGACAGGTGTCACTTCTCTGAAACTTACTCAGTTCAATGCAAGTCCAATAAAAATCCCAAGCTCATTTTTGGTTACCTGGCCAATTAGTTCTAAAACTTACAATAAAGGGTTGATGTGGTTTGGATTGTGGTCCCCTCCAAATCTCATGGTGAAATGTAATCCTCAATGTTGGAGGTGGGGCCCGGTGGGAGGTGTTTGGATCATGGGGGCGGATCCCTCATGAATGGCTTGGTGCTGTCCTCATGATAATGAGTGAGTTCTCACTCTGAGTTCTCAGGAAGTCTGCTTGTTGGCACCTCCCACCCCATCTCTTGCTCCCACTCTTGCCATGTGATGCACTGGCTCCCCCTTCACCTTCTGCCCTGAGTGGAAGCTTCCTGAGGCCCTCACCAGAAGCCCAGCAGATGTTGGTGCCATGCTTGTACAGCCTTCAGAACCATGAGCCAAAATAAACTACTTTTCTTTATCCATTAACCAGTCTCAGGGATTCCTTTATAGCAACTCGAGAGTGAACTAACACGGGGTAATGGCATAAATAGTCAGATAACTTTAAAAATAAAACAAAACCAAAAGAACAAAGAAAGAGGACTTTTCTACTAGCTATCAATCATACCACAAAACTATGCTAATAAATTCCATGGGTACTGGCACAAGTATAGACCAATTAATCAATGGAAAAGAAGAAAGAACCCACAAAGACACCTCAGCATGTGCAGGATAGTATATAACAGAGGGGACACAAATCAACAGAGAAAGGCTGACTCCCATCTGACTTTTGGCTGGAGAGAAATAAAATTAGATTCCTACCACATACCAGCCCCCCAAATAAACCCAATATGGAACAAAGGCGTAAACTTGAAAATTATAACTCAAAATATTGGAAGAAAACAGTGGGAACTCTATTATCCTGAAGTAGAGAAGAATTTCTTAAATGAGGTAACAATAGAATCACCCATAAAGGAAATGGTATATACATTTCACTATAGCAAAATTTAAAACTTGTTTTAAGAAGACATTATAAATAAGGTCAAAAAATAAGAGACAGACTGGAAGATACATGCAAATATTTATAAAGTCAAAAGATTAGTAATCTTCAAAGACCAATCTTTGTTAAAACTCTCTGAGCTTTCTAACATCTATCCCAAAGGCCACCTCCTCCATGACGCCTTCATGGATGACCCTTAGGCACATGTGAGCATCCTCTTCTTTGACATCTAGATGCCCTTGGGGCGCTCCTACCTGCGGCTCCTGACTGTGGGTGGCTGCCAGCAAAAGCTCATGCAATCTTGGGGTGTGTGAATGGAGCCCGAGTGTGTGAACAGTCGCACAGACTTGGCAGCACCACACTGACACTGAACTCTCTTGGAAGGCCATGCCACACGAAAAATCGAAAGGAGGGCAGAGTGTGAACCAAGGGACAAACGTTAGAAGGAAGTCGTTTTGAGTGCAGTGTTTAAGCAAGAACTATAATAACCAGAGCTCTCTCACTTAGCAGTGACCTGTCCTTGCCTGGAGGGTTCTGTGTAAGCTGAATATGGTGCCAGTAATGTTGTACAAAGAGTTACTGCCTGAGTGCAAAGCTGAGGCTGGGTTAGAGAAAGAAATTTAAGAGTAACTTTTTTTTTTTTTTTTTTGAGACGGAGTCTTGCTCTGTCACCCAGGCTGGAGTGCAGTGGCGCGATCTCGGCTCACTGCAAGCTCCGCCTCCCGGGTTCACGCCATTCTCCTGCCTCAGCCTCTCCGAGTAGCTGGGACTACAGGCGCCTGCCACCACGCCCGGCTAATTTTTTTTGTATTTTTAGTAGAGACGGGGTTTCACCATGGTCTCGATCTCCTGACCTCATGATCCGCCCGCCTCGGCCTCCCAAAGTGCTGGGATTACAAGCGTGAGCCACCGCGCCCGGCCACTTTTTTTAATATTTATTTTTGGTAGAGATGAGGTCTCACCATGTTGCCCAGGCTGGTCTCAAACTCCCGGTCTCAAGCAATTTTCCTGCATTGACCTCCCAGGTTGCTGGGATTACAGGCGTGCCCTGCACGGGCAACTTCTAATGTAAAAGATTCAATGTTCATATTAGCTGAAGAATAAAGAATGGCTGATAAACTCTTTGAGGCTCAGGACCATCTCTTATTTACCTAGAGGCAAGATATGATACAGCCCCTGGAATATATACAAGGCCCTCAATATATAGTTGAACAAATGAATACTTCTATATTTCCTGTTGACTAAGCTTGGGTTCCCTGTGGTTCAATAGCCACATAAGATGATAAGAAAATTCAGGTGTTGATGTGCTGCAGGTAACAGCGGAGAAGACTTTTTCCACGAATCTTAGATCATGAGCAGCCTATGTTGCTGGGCACTCAGGTGCTTGCTCCCAACACTGTACTGAAACTAACGCAAGCTCCTCTGCTGGTCAACCAGCGCCTGGCAAGGAGCAACCTTTTTTAAGAAATAAAAGTTGGTAGGATGCTGGAAGATACTTCTTGCAGGAAAGAAGCTGCAGGGCAAGCCCAAGGACCATGCTTTGTCAGAAGTCAGCTCTCAGAAGGGTGTGTTCCCCGGGCAGTAGGACAGTGGTTCTGGGAAGCAGGCAATGTTCCTGTTGCATCCAGTCTCTGGCCTGCACCTACCCCAGCGTGGCCACTCCAACCCTCCGTGGGCTCTGCACAAAGGAGCTTGGTGGCTGTGTGAGGTAGGAGGGCTCAGAGAGAACACGGCCCCTCCTTACGTGTGGTTAAATCATGTAACCTCCCTGAATTTGTTTCCTCATTTCTAAGATGAGGATGTGAATACTTCACTATATATCACTGTACTGCACACATTGAGTCAGTGTGAAATGCAAGCACACTGTAAATGTCATGCTATACAAACCCTAAGTAATATTATTATGGAGTGAGAACGGTAGGGAGGACTGAAAGAATTACATTTTGCTTGGAAGTACAGCAAAACAAGATACTGTTACTCATAACACCTTTAATCAACAGAATGTATTCTTTACTGAACTCTAGATCATAATTCAAAAATAAAGAGTGTGATTTTTCTGTTAATAATTTAAAAACTCACATGGGAGCAAAGTAATAGCAATCGAATGACTAGTGAATAAATTAATGCGAGTGGGTGGCTAATTTGTTACTTAAAAAAATTTTTTTTGATACAGAGACTCACTCTGTCACCCAGGCTGGAGTGGAACGGTGAGATCTTGGCTGACTGCAACCTCTGCCTCCTGGGTTCAAGCGATTATCTTGCCTCAGCCTCCCAAGTAGCTGGGATTACAGGCATGTGCCACCATGCCCGGCTAATTTTGTATTTTTAGTAGAGACGGGGTTTCACTATGTTGGTCAGGCTGGTCTCGAACTCCTGACCTCAGGTGATCCGCCCGCCTCAGCCCCCCAAAGTGCTGGGATTACAGGCATGAGCCACTGTGCCAGGCCTGATTTGTTATTTTTAAACATGAAAATGTTTTGTAAGAAATACATCTATCTATCTATATATAATATGTATATATATATATTCTTTATTTATTCATTTGTTACCCAGGCTGGTAGTGTAGTGGTGCGATCTCGGCTCACTGTAACCTCTGCCTTCCGGGTCAAACAATTCTGTTTGCCTCAGCCTCCCGAGCAGCTGGGATTACTGGCTCCTGCCACCACGCCCAGCTAATTTTTGTATTTTTAGTAGAGATGGGGTTTCACCATTTTGGCCAGACTGGTCTTGAACTCCTGACCTCAGGTGATCTGCCTGCCTCGGCCTCCCAAAGTGCTGGGATTTCAGGTGTAAGCCACTGTGTCTGGCCTAATTTACCATTTTAACCATTTCTAAGTGTACAGTTCAGTAGAGTTAAGTCCATTTATGGTGTCGGGCAACCAACTTCCAGAACTCTCTGTATTTAGCAAAACTGAAACTCCACCCATTAAGCAGCAACTTTCTAAGCCCCTCCCCTTGGCCCCTGACAACCACCATTCTACTTCCTGTCTATGAATCTGACGGCTCTACAGGCCCCTACAAGCAGAATCAAGCAGTATGTGTCCTTCCGTGTCTGGCATATTTCATTTAGCATAATGTCCTCAAGGTTCATCCGTGTGATAGGAGGTGTCCTTCCCAAGGCTGAATAATGTTCCATAGTATGTGTGTGCCATCTTTAGCTGATCCCTGCTGACAGACAAGGGGGTTCCCACCTTTCAGCTACTGGCAACAATGCTGCTATGACCAGGGCTGCACGAGTACCTGCTTGAGTCCCTGCTTTCAATGCTTTTGGGCATAAGGCAACATACATTTTTTTGTCAACACCTAAACTTTCTTCTTTTCCAATGTGTATTGGAAAGTGTTTTGAGAATTCCAAGGAGGTACCAGGCTGACTGTGTGAGATGAGTAGTTGTGGCTTACTTCCTGTAGGACAAGCGCGACCACCCACACATGACGGTACTGTGAGGGGCCAGTAGTACGAATGAATCCCAACTGGACAGCCCTGCTTCCCTGCCTCAACCTCACTGCCAGGGCTGTGTGCTTCCCAGCAGGCACTGCTATCTATCCAGCCCCACAGTTTCCCAGCACTTGGCACTTCCGATGCTCGGCCTCAACCTCACCACCACTGGAGAAGATGAAGGTGCATTCTGGTGGCTTCCACAGGTATGACACTGTTTCCTGGGATCTGAAGAGAATGCACTGTCTACAACCGGAGCTACAACCCGAGCTACAACCCTGCAGCCACATGCTGAATAAAGTGCTTCAACTCACAGCTCGAAAGCCCATGGCCAAAGTGCTCTTGGGACTCCTGCTACAATTTTTGTTTTTCACTCACAAGTACAATTAAGGAAATAAAAATATCTCAGTTAACATATCTTTTGGGTTTAGTGTAAATACTAAAATTTGCCCTGATAAGGTCCTTCCCCTTGCATGCAATCTATTTATGTTGTGTTAGCAGGCAAGGAACTTCCTATGGTTAATCTGCTTGATTTGGGGGAGAAGTGTAATCTTTAAAGAAAAAAAAAATGCCAAGCTCAGTCCAAAGGTCTTGATCTGAACTTGATATTCACTTGTACTTCTCTGTGGTAAATGATAGCTTTTATAAACAAACAAAATGGCCAATTTATGACTGTTTATGCATTAATCATTGCTGGCTTTCTCTTGGTTCTGTAAATATTGACTAATACATTTACTTGCCACGTTGTGCCTTGGAGAGTGGCCTGCACAAAGTAGGATCCCACAGGCATCTGCTAAGTGATCAAATAACCACCTATGGCAAGTCCTTTCAAGATGTCAGGGCATTGTTCATAGAGCTTCAGGGACTTTGTGTACCAAGAACTTCTGATGGATTGGGGACAATGAGACACAATAAACAACGATGACAGAAGAGAGTGTGCAGTCAAGACTCTGTATAAACATTACTATTAAAGTCAAGAGATCACAGGTTGCAGAGGGAGGCATGAAAATCAGTAAAAGCTGGCAAGACATAAAAAGAGCTGGAATAGTGCATTAAAGAAAGGACAGGAGGCATGGTGCGGTGGCTCACACCTGTAATCCCAGCACTTTGGGAGGCCGAGGTGGGTGGATCACCTGAGGTCAGGAGTTCAAGACCAGCCTGGACAACATGGTGAAACCTCATCTCTATAAAAAAAAATACAAAAATTAGCTGGGAGTGATGGCGCGTTCCTGTAGTCAAAGCTACTTGGGAGGGTGAGGCAGGAGAATCGCTTGAACCTGTGAGGTGGAGACTGCAGTGAGCTGAGATCATGCCACTGGACTCCAGCCTGGTGACAGAGCAAGACTCTGCCTCAAAAAAAAAAAAAAAAAAAAAAAAAAAGGACAGAAAGGACAGGAAAAATCTCAATAGGCAAAGAAGGGAAAGAAGGGCAGAAGCCAAGGTGAAATGGTGTCAAACACAGGGCTGAATGGGGGGGACATAGTGAATATTCTGTCTATATAATGCACAGCTGCTTAACATATTAGCTACTTCAAAAGCCTGGTGTCTACACTTGTATCTTTGGTCATTTTTGAACTAATGTTATGTTAAATCTTCATATTCACCAAAAAATCATACTCTACACTAATTCCTTTCCAAACTTCTTAAACATGTGTTTCGGAAACGGAAATACTGTAGAACAGAGCTGTCCACTGTCACTTTCCATCACAATGGAAGATATATCGTGTGTTCACTGGCCTCATGTGGCTATTAAAAGCACTGGAAATGAGACTGGAACAATCCAGAAACTGAACTGTCAATCTTAGCCACATGGGATATCGGGCAGCATGGCTCTAGAAAATAACTGTGACCAATGGTTATATTGGTGGCACAGTCTCTCGCACAGAGCAGGCACAACATAAACACTAGCTGAATGACTCCACAAAGAAATAGTAGAGGATTTGGTGACCTTCATGCTTTATTAAATTCATTCTGTAGGTGTGGTGGACCAGGGTCCTAGAAGCTGAGTCACTCAAAGTTAGACAGTATAGCCTTCTTGGAAAGGCTCTGGAAATGCTCACTAGAATTCTTCAATTAAATTATTGCGGTCCTGCTTTTTAGTGGAATAAAATTGATCTGTACATTCTAGAAAAGCCGTTACATTTTAAAATAATTTTTTTGTGACAAAAAATGGACAAAATAAAATGAAATGGAACAGAAGTTTAAAAATGAACTGTTAGAAATAAAGATCCACGAAGGCTTTATAACGTAGTAGGGATGTCTCATCTTACTCAGAGGCCAAATTCTGAAGTCAGCAACTCTGAAAAATCTTTTAGAAGGCCTACGAAAAACACTATATAATACTCCACTCTCAATACCCTAGCATCTCTTAATGAGGCCCCACTGTTGTTGAAGTATTGGAACACACTGCCATTTCTTTAGCCCTGCACCAAATGAAGTCGTTGGCATGCATCGGGGGCCAACGATGTGAATGAAAAATACATGGTTCTTTTCTTTCACCAAGGCCACAGAGTTGAATTCACATGGGTTAAATCTTCCTATGCTGTGATATCAGCAAAGTGTATTCCAAGGCCCGTAAAACATGTAAAGAGAAGGATCAATTAATAAACTTGTAAGTTGAATAGACATTTCCGGATACGCGGTAATTATTTCCATTTGTATTTTGTATTTTAAATGAAGCATAAATTTTAAATGATCTACAAATACAGTTTGGCAAATAGTCTTTCCTGTACTTCAAATTAAAGTACAACATGAAGCTGTCAATATTAATTTATACTGACCACACCACACTAGGTGCAAGGGCTTGCATTACCAATACCAACTGGAGTCTAGGGAGCGGCTCTGCCCTTGTTACTGAGAACAACAGGCCCCTGTATCGTTGACACAAAGCATGTCCTTGGCTGGAAATCAGCACATCTGAGCTACGTGCCGACTTCCACGAGCCTGCTCAGTGGGCATGGAGCCCTGTGGGCTCGCTGGCTCTGAGCAACAGGTTCACTCTGAAGACGCCTACATGTAGGGAATCTCATCCTCCCGTGGCAAACCTGGGGTGCGGTGAGGGTAACCAGACTCTGGGAAATGGAAGAAAGGCTCGCCGCTAGAAAAGCTGCATTTCTCCACATGAAATAGTATGAAATCCACATGGGTAATCTTTTATTACTCTCAGATAGAACAATGTAGCAATGCCAAAAAATGGAATATATGGGAGTAAGTGATTTTAAAGATCTCATCTCACCCAAAAGAGGGGAAAGGGCTGACTGGTCCGAGCACTCCGCTGGACCCAGGAACACTCATGTACAGTGTTTTGTTTTGTTTTCTTTGAGACAGAGTCTTCTTCTGTTGCCGAGGCTCAAAAGAAAAAACAACAACAACAACAACAACAACAACAACAACAAAACAGGCCGGGCACGATGGAGTGCAGTGGCACGTTCTTGGCTCACTGCAACCTCCACTTCCCAGGTTCAAGTGATTCTCGGGCCTTAGCCTCCAGAGTAGCTGGAATTACAGGCATGTGCCACGATGCCTGGCTCATTTTTGTATTTTTAGTATAGATGGGGTTTCGCCATGTTGGCCAGGCTGGTCTCTAACTCTTGAATTCAAGTGATCTGCTCGCCTCAGCCTCCCAAAGGGTTGAGATTACAGGAGGGAGCCATCGTGCCTGGCTTGTTTGTTTTTGTTTTTGAGCCTGGCTCTGTTGCTCAGGCTGGAATGCAGTGGGGTGATCTTGGCTCACTGCAACCTCTGCCTCCCAAGCTCAAGCGATCCTCCCACCTCAGCCTCCTGAGTAGCTGAGACTACAGGGCATGTGCTGCTATGCCTGGCTAATTTTTAAAATGTTTTTAGTAGAGACAGGATCTGCCATGTCACCCAGGTTAGTCTTGGACTCCTAGATTCAAGCGATCCTCCTACCTTGGCCTCCCTAAATGCTAGGATTACAGGCATAAGCCATCGCGCCTGGCCATGCAGTGTTCTCATGATGCATCTGCTCATTCCTCTTCTACAAATCTGACTTAGGAACATCAATGTGTTAAAAGAGCGAAATGAATGAACAGAGGTGCAACGCTGGTTCTGTGTTCGTGTTCAAGGAGCCCTTGTACTTTATTTAAAAAAAAAAATCCCCAACCTCTCAGAGACTGGGGAGACTAGAAGCCTGTGCTGTTTGAGTGTTTCTTTTCCCTAAACTCCAAGGTCATAGTTTTCTCTCTTAAGTGGTCCATTACGTGTGGTACCTTTAATGTTTGTTCCTGTGATCATATTTAATGTTCCTCACGAGCTTGCTTTTAGATTGAGAAAGTGGACACTCTCTCCACCGCAATGGTCTCATCTGATCTAAATTTAAGTCAAAAAGCCTGGGGAAGGATGGAGTGAGTGGTAGAAGGCAGCCAGCCAACATGTAGTGTAACTTTGATAGTTCATCATTTTACCTTCTCTCATAATTTTAGGTGAAATAATGCATTTCTAGAAACTTACATCATAGTGACAATCATTTTGCATGCTAGAAGAAAGCTTTCAATAACACTACAGGGATTCTTGTGACATGTGTAAGTGTAATGAATACAGGCCACTGTTTTTTTCTCATTGGGTGCTATTTCAACCATCGAGGAAAGAAAGCTGGGGCAGGCTTTGCCAGAATCACATAGGGATGAGTGGGATGCTTTGAGAAGGTCGGGCCAGTGCTCACGACAGGTGCAGATCCCTCGAAACTGTCTAACACAGCTGAACGACGTGCCTGGCAGGCTGGGAGGTGGGTTATATACTACAGGCCAGCAGAGGTTTCACAGAGAACCTAGAAGCCAGTGTTGGAGAAGCATCTAGATTTGAGAGGCATCTAAGGTGTGTTTGCAGAAGGTCTGGTCAAGCAGGAGGTATCCGGGGCTGCGTGCAGTGGCTCATGCCTGTAATCCCAGCACTTTGGGAGGCTGAGGAGGGCAGATCACTTGAGGTCAGGAGTTTGAGACCAGCCCAGCGAACATGGTGAAACTCTGCCTCTACTAAAAATACAAAAATTTGCTGGGCATAGTGGCCCACACCTGTAATCCCAGCTACTCAGGAGGCTGAGGCAGGAGAATTGCTTGAAACCGGGAGGTGGAGGTTGCAGTGAGCTGAGATCGCGCCAATGCACTCTAGCCTGGGTGACAGAGCGAGACTTTGCCTCAAAAAAAAACAAAACAAAACAAACAAACAAAAAAAACCACCAAAAAACAAACAAACAAAAAAACCATAAAAAAAGCAGGAGGTATCTGGAAATTTGGGGTTGGATCATGGAAAGGAGGCCAGGGGATAAGAGGCTTATGGGAGACTTGTTGAAGCCATTCACATTGAACGAGCAAAGACCGTTTAAAGGCAGCTCAATCATAATTAAGAAAGCAGAATATTAAAGAGCATGGGGGGAGAAACAGGTTTATGAATGCGATACATAACTGACTGGAAAATGTAAGGACCAGCTTTCCACAGAACACTCCAAACATTCTAATGCACAAGAGGAGAGGCGAGAGCTGAAGAAAGGGCTGTCAGCTCAGGCTGGCCCTGGGCGCATCTGAAGATGGGAGGGAGAGCTGGGGGTGGTCAAAGGCCCTGAGGGGGAAGGCAGCTTTTCCAGGGACAAGGACAACCAAAAGAAAGGACAGCCTTTCAACCTAGGGTGTGTTTTTTCCTTCTAATTACTGTGAAATGTAAAAGGCAACAGAGATGTGCATCAATACCCTTTTAAGTTTTAAGATCCTATTAATTAAACCCTGTATGTACAATGTGAATGTACTTAATGCCACAGACGATATATGTAAAAATGATTAAAGGGGAAATTGTATGTTATACATATTTTTACCACAATGGAAGATTCCCCCACTGTATATCCATAGATAGGCATTTTTAAATGTTTATTTCAATGTGGAGGCTCTGGTTGCAAATGCTCCAAGTCCATGTAAAGGATAGCTCTCACACCCCACCAACAACTGGCATTTTCAAGACGTAGAAAATAATTTCTTAAGAACCAACCAGAAAAACAACAACAATAACAACAAACATCCTGCCTTAAAAAAGACCAGCAGAGGAGGCAACACCCCTGGCCATCTGGGCAGTGAGGGTGTGAAGTTCAGAAGTCAGCAGAGCTGGCTGCGGCTCCAGGCTGTCTTCGTGGTTTGTTTTGCTCTTCCTTCATCCAGCCCCCACTGGGATCAAGAGAATGGCTTCACGCAAGGAACAGGAAAGACCTTGTAATAAAAACAAACACTATCCTGTCTTGCTGTCAAGGCTACACCTCAAAATGTTTGCAAGGCTAGAGGAAGGATACAGAGATGATTTTCAACCTTAACTCCTCATTTAACAAACAATATTCCGACTGAATGTCAAGCTGACTTCTCGGGGTCATACTTCCTTCTTTGCAAAAATGACTGATGTTTTATGATATCACTAAGGGCTCCCAATTCTCATGGAGAAGGAAAAATGTCAACGTCTTGGTTTAGTTTAGTAGTGCTTTAGGAGACTTGGCTTCTAATTCCTGGTTTTAACCCAGTGCAAAAGAAACCAATCTTGGAATTTGACAAAGTTACCTTGAGTTACAGGAGAATTCTTGAAGGTGAATTCAGGAGGCCCACTCTCTTTCCAAGTGAACATGACAGGAGGAAGAGCTAGCATTGATTGACTGCTTTCCTCCTTTTTTTTTTCTTTTTGAGACAGAGTCTAACTCTGTTGCCCAGGCTGGAGTGCAGTGGTGTGATCTCAGCTCACTGCAACCTCCAACTCCCAGGTTCAAGCGATTCTCCTGCCTCAGCCTCCCAAGTAGCTGGGACTACAGGCGCGTGACACCACGCCTGTCTAGTTTCTGTATTTTTAGTAGAGATGGGGTTTCACCATGTTTCCCAGGCTGGTCTCAAACTCCTGACCTCAGGTGATCCACCCGCCTCAGCCTCCCAAGGTGCTGGGATTACAGGCGAGAGCCACCGTGCCCGGCCTTCATTGCCTGCTTTCTACGTTCCAGCATTTTACTCTGGGGCATTTCATTTGGGTCTCACAGCAACTCGGTGAAGTTGGTGTCACTGTCAGACACCATTGTACAAATGAGGATGCTGAGGCTCAAGAGATTAGTCAGCTTCCCCAAATTGTGTCCATAGTAGGAGGCCTACTCAAGGTTTAAACTTAATTTGCATGATCCCAAAGCTTTAGCCTGTTAGCTCTATGTAATACGTTCCTTCTCCTAACAAGCATCCATTTCTTATGGACAAGTCCATCACCTTCCCATCTATAATGCAGAGTTGAGCCCACACAGCAGATGGGAGGTGCGGAGGCATGCCTGGAAGAATGTATGGAGGAGGGATTTCTTAGCTAATAAAGTGCGCATGTAGATTAGTGTTTTTTTCAGCCATCATATTTCCCTGCATCCCTGCAGACATGGAGATATTCTATTAGTGAACGATAAAGATATAATTGTCAAAAGTCACATTAGAAAAGGATAATTCAAAGAGAAGATGATTTTGAGGGGGACTTTTAACAGCTTCTTAAAAGGGATTGCAATCACCCTCAAGGGTAGAGAGGAAATGATCCACTGTATTTCAAGTCTAAACACATTCATTTTCACACAATAAAACTTCTTCTGAGCAATTAGTCTACTACACGTTATTCCATATTTTTCAATCTTTATTCTAAATTATTCATTGCTGCCTCCATCCGGTACCATAATTAAAAGTTCCCTACTCTTGAGTGGGAAGTTACTCTGGCAAAAAGAGATGCCAAATGGTTCTCTAGACAGCAGCTGCTGCTGAAGTCAGTTTTCTATAAAGTTCAGCAGAGACTCCCAAGTCAGAAGTGCAGCCTGTTTCTCACTTAACCTGTGAGCTCGCCATCAGGAAGTCCGGCACACTGCCGTCTGGCTGCACAGCGCCTCTGAGAGCCAGGTGCCCCACTCTCTCCAGCTGAACCACTCTCCCGTGGGGTTCCGAGACAATTTCTACTTTACACTCAAATGCAGTCATGCCCTGGGCTCTAGCACCATTTCCCATTACCCTAAATCATCTCCGGTGTTTCCCTTCCACAAGACTGGGGTGGAGAAAGAACAGCACACAAGATGCCATTAGTCTTGTGCTGAATACATTCTTGGGGATATAAAGTCTGGGGAGACACCAAGGGGCACACAGAAACCCAGTTTGCTTTGAGAAGCAAAGGTGGGAGAGTGCCATATGCAAAGCTTTTATAACTTCTTTCTCCTATAGAGCAATGCCATACCTTTCTCACTGCCCAGCACCCAAGGGTTGGTTGTGAGGGTGTGGGGTTGTGGGGGAGGTAAAAAGGGCTTCCAGAAAACCATTACTTAGTTACTAAAGTTTTACCAGCACCAACAAATGCAAGAAATCAGGGGGAAAGAAGGCTTGAGCTCTATTACTGACTGCACCAATGAATTCAGATTTTTACAGGGTGACAAGACAAGACTGTAGATGGTCTTAGATGATCTAAATCTTGCTGGTGTGAGGAACACAGCTAACTGGCAGACAGTACAAAGACAGCCAGCAGCAGCAGCAGCTCTTTTCATGAAAACTCATGAACCGTCACACTGCAGTAGGCTGGGAGGCTGATTATCTAACAAACGATTATGCAGCTCAAATCGAATTTCTGTTACAAGAAAAGCGAGAAGTGTGTTGGCAGAGGACGCAGGGATCCCGGCCTTGAGGTCGCCTATCAATAGAGGACTTTAGACCACGTTATTATTAAACATTTTCCTCCTTTCAGAGCAGAGCTGACATTTTAGCAGCATTATCTCCATGAAGAATGGGAATTCAGAAAAAAAAAAAATTGAAATATCAGTGGAAAGGAAAAGGGTTCATCTTAGGGTTAGTGCATGTCTGAGACAGCATAAGTCAGAAGCATTTCTTCTGATTACTGACCTCTTTTTCACCTGGGATGTTTTCCTTGAAAAGAGCCACACTTTGTGAAATCATTCATGAAAATAACTGCCTTTGCTACTACGCAGAGTGGGGTGGTTCATGATCAGACAGCAAGATGGTCTGAGGCACACTCACAGCAGGATCTGGGGGTGACTCTCCCTACAGTGGTTTATGTATAAAGGCCCTGGCACGTGCCAAGGGTTGTAGGTACCCTGGCGAGCCTTACCCAGGACCAAAGAACAGGAACCCAGGGTCTCCTTGGCCACCTGCCATCTGAGTTGGCTTCAATGCCTCTGACTAGCCCACAGCAGGGCTACATCTATTTTGCGCTGAACACCTCTAGGTCTGAGAACTCAAAGCTTCCAAGTGGAACATTTTTCTTTTCACTCATCCAAAATCTTCTTCCTCAACTGATCTCTACCACCTCTGTAGTCCAGAATATTCTAGTTCCTCATTCACAAAATGGCCTCATAAAAATGACAAACCTTTTATGAGCTAGCCTCCAATTCATTCCCTGTGTCCTTCCTTCCATAAACACTGACTGCGTGCCGGCGATGATGTCCCCTGTGTGGCATGGAATCTGTGCCTGTGCCCATCACTGTCACCGTTTCTCTTCGGGGGGTCACTCTGTCACTGTCCCCTTTAACTATGTCCCCCCCAGACCTCCAATGCACACACGCTTTTGAGCTCAGTACTTAGCTCTGACGAACAGAGCAGGATGATGCCCTCAACCATCTGGACATTCTTTCTCCCAGCTCTGCCTCTTCCCAGCTATGGGACACTGAGCAGTTGACTTAGTCTCTTCGTGCTTTAGTTTTCTTGTCTGCCAAATGGGAAGATATCACCAGTTCCCACCTAAGAGGGATGTTAGGACCAAAGAGGCGAACACGTGCAAAGCGCCCATATACCCAGCACACAAACAACTCCTTAAAAGCAGGAGCTGTGGTAATATTTAATATTAATACATCAGCCCCATGCTGTCACCACTGTGACTCCAGGCTTATCAACAACGCTGCTAAGCTCTTGCTTCACTGATTTCTTCTTCACTTATGCTATTGATTTATGCCACTGAACAGGAAAGAAGAGTGTCTGTGACATCTGAGTGACACACCAATAGAATATGTGAGGGATGAAGGAACAGGAGAAGCAGCAATCAGCTTGAAGCCTGGGCACTCCGCAATCATGCACTACCCCTGAAGACAAATCCATCAGCCAGAATCGGAACCACAAAATGCAGAATGGAGATGTCAGAGGGGTGCAAAGACAGACGATCTGAGGAGGAGAGTGAGCCCCGGGAAGCTCAGGTCTTCTGAATGAACCACCGACATGTGCTTAAAAATATCCTAGAGGACCCAGCAATCCCACTTCTGGGAATACATTTCCAAAAGAATTGAAAACATGGTCTTGGAGGGATGCTTGTTCGTATGTCATAAACACGCATACTCATACAGCATTACTTACAATAGATGAGAGAGGGAGCTCAAGTGTCCATCCACAGATGGATGAAGAAACAAAATGTGGGATAGCCAAAGAATGGGAGGGTATTCAGCCCGAAAAAGAAAGGAAATTCTGGCCAGGCGCGGTGGCTCACACCTGTAATCCCAGCACTTTGGGAGGCCGAGGCGGGTGGATCACGAGGTCAGGAGTTCGAGACCAGCCTGACCAACATGGTGAAACCCTGTCTCTGCTAAAAATACAAAAATTAGCTGGGCATGGTGGTGCATGCCTGTAATCCCAGCTACTCGGGAGCCTGAGGCAGGAGAATCGCTTGAACCCGAGAGCAGAAAGTTGCGGTGAGCTGAGATGGTGCCATTGCACTCCAGCCTGGGCAACAAAAGCGAAACTCCATCTCAAAAAAAAAAAAAGAAAGGAAATTCTGACACTCTACAACATGCATGCACATTATGCTAAGTGAAATAAGCCAGCCACAGTATGATGCTACGTACATGAGGTCCCTAGAGTTGTTAAATTCATAGAAACGAAGGACAATGGTAGCTGGCAGGGGCTGTGGGGGAGGGGCACGGGGAGTTGTTCAATGGGTACAGTTTTAGTTTTGCAAGATGAAAAGCGTTCTGGAGATTGGCTGCATGACAATGTGAATGTACTTAACACTACTGATGTGCACTTAAAAATGGTTAAGATGGGCTGGGCGCAGTGGCTCACACCTGTAATCCTAGCACTCTGGGAGGCCGAGGTGGGTGGACTGCTGGAGTTCAGGAGTTCGAGACCAGCCTGGGCAACACGGTGAAACCCCAACTCTACTAAAATAAAAAAGAAATTAGCCGGGCGTGTTTGCGTGCGCCTGTAGTCCCAGCTACTCCAGAGGCTGAGGCAGGTGGAGGTTGCAGTGAGCAGAGATCACGTCACTGCACTCCAGCCTGGGCAACAGAGCAAGCCTCTGTCTCCAAAAAAAAAAAAAAAAAAAAAAAGGCAAAGATAGTAAATTTTGTTATATATATATTTGCCACAATGAAAATAAATAAATATGTATATATGTATATATACACACACATACACTAGACATAGTTCAATAAAACCACAAAACAAAAGAACCATAGCAGAAATGAACAAGCAGAGGCCAGGGGTGGTGGCTCACGCCTGTAATCCCAGCACTTTGGGAGGCCAAGGCAGGTGAACCATGAGGTCAGGAGTTCGAGACCAGCCTGCCCAAGATGGTGAAACCCCGTCTCTACTAAAAATACAAAAAATTAGCTGGGCGTGTTGGCAGGCGCCTGTAATCCCAGTTACTCAGGAGGCTGAGGCAGAGAAGTGCTTGAACCTGGGAGGCAGAGGTTGCAGTGAGCCAAGATTGCACCACTGTACTCCAGCCTGAGCAACAGAGTGAGACTCTGTCTCAAAAAACAAACAAACAAACAAACAAACAAAAAAACAAAAAAGAGAAATGAACAAGGAAAATACCTCCCATGGTTTCCCAATCCTCACAAAATTGCTCTTGTTCCCATGCAACTCCTGAAAGTGTCAGCTGTCAAATCCTGTTCGCTAAAGTACCTCCTCACTTAGGACTGCGATTTGGGAGTCTTCAAAAGCACAGGCTTTGGGACAAGGAGCTAGGGTCTGTACTTGGAAATGTGACTTTGTCATATGCCTTAAACTCTTCTACCTTTTTGTTTGTTTGTTTGAGACAGGGTCTCACTCTGTCGCCCAGGCTGGAGTGCAGTGGTGTGATCTCGATCTTGGCTCACTGCAGCTTCCACCTCCTGGGTTCAAGCAATTCTCCCACCTCAGCCTCCCGAGTAGCTGGGACTATAAGTGCACGCCACCACGCCCACCTAATTTTTGTATTTTTAGTAGAGACGGAGTTTCTCTATGTTGGCCAGGCTGATCTCGATCTCCTGACCTCAAGTGATCTGCCCGCCCTAGCCTCCCAAAGTGCTGGGATTACAGGCGTGAGCCACTGCACCCGGCCTAAACTCTTCTATCTTTAGTTTTCTTATCTGCAGGGTTGTGCTGACGAAAGAATGGGACAACCCATGCTAAGGTGTAAGAAATGGGAGCCATTGTTTTTACTAGATCTTACCTGAACATCATACAGGAACTGGAATCGGCTTCTTTTACTCGCAGCCTCTCTCACAGCCCGAGCCAAGTCCACCGACCCTTTTCCACCAACCGACCAGTGATAGCAGGGGACTGCATCAAAGGCACCAGCCCGCTTTGCAAGCTCACACACCAAGTCAATCTCAGCGCGGGTGTCGGTCCTAGTGAAGAAAATGTTTGTGGTTTTGCATCTGTATCCATTTAGCGATGTTTTGAAAGAGAGACTAACCATTTATACAGAACTTCGCTCCCTAACACTGAATACATTTTAAACATCAAAAGTGGTCACATCGTGTTTAAATAAATCAGAATTAAAGAAAAGCATGGAAAAAAAAAGTCCTCTCTAAAGTGACTCAAATATTTCAAGTTGTTAAGGGCGTTATCAAGCAAATTCCATAACATATCCCTTTGATCATTCACAGTTTGTTTCAGACAAAAATTCTGGGTAGAATTACAAAAAAAAAAAAAAAAAAAAAAAAAAAAGCCAAGGAGATAGTAACTCACTATATATAAATTTCACTTCCTTAATAACATTGTGAGAACACATTTGCTAAAATGAAACCAAACCAAATAAACAAACAGAAAGAACTGGGTATTTCTGTATACTTTTAGATGAAGCAGAGAACGACCAAATACCCCAAGACACAAATATCGTTCACAGGGTGGCCCAGTGATAATGCCCACATTTAAAGGAGGAGGCTGGACTTACTTGAAGACATTCAGAGCCACCACAACGGGAACCCCGAAGAGCTGAGCGATCTGAATTTGCTTCTGGAGGTTACAGCAGCCGTCTGCCACCAGCTGGATGTTCTGTAAAAAAGAAAAAAGCAAAACCCAGACCCCTGTGTATCGCCTCCTACCAAACCTGCCAAGCTAAACTGCCAGCACCTCTCTGGCAGGATTTGCTAAATCTTTTTTCACTTTTTCCTCCAAGAAAGATGGCTGCAAGAATAAGGAGGTTCGTCTTCAAAATAATTTCTAAAATGATTCTGGGCCCAATGGCATATGTGTGGGTCTGAAGCCTGGCAGCTCACCCTGCTGCGGACAGGCTGCAGGGTCTACGCAATGCGCCCATGCTCTGCAGGTTGAGGCCTGACAGGCACAAGGCCCCAGGTGGGTGAGGGGCGCTGTCCAGGTATTCCTGGCTCAGATCCCTGGCGCCACCTGTAGGAGCTAAGAGGTACTGTTGCCAGTAAATCAAAGTCTATTTACAGAAAAGAGTAAGCCACTCCTGTGTCATAAAGCCAACTGCATATAGACCTTCCATGACAAAAGAATTCCGAAGTGTAAGCTTCATATTTGTTTCTGACCTGGAGACCTTGAGTTCCTGCTCTGATGGCTACCCTGGGAGTAGACAATAGTAGACAAAGCCTATATCCATCTTTTCTTGATATTTAAGAGTTAACTGAATGAATTGTATCCTTTCACCCCATCCATTTCCTCTTAGATTCTTAGACAGCACTTTTCTTTTCTTTTTTTTGAAACAGAGTCTCACTCTGTCGTCCAGGCTGGACTACAGTGGTGCGATCGCAGCTCACTGCAACCTCTGCCTTCCAGGTTCAAGCGATTCTCATGCTGGGACTACAGGCGTGAGCCACCACGCCCGGCTAATTTTTGTATTTTTAGTAGAGATGAGGTTTTGCCATGTTGGCCATGGGTTTTGCCTGGCTGGTCTTGAACTCCTGGCCTCATGTGATCCGGTCGCCTTGGCCTCCCAAAGTGCTGAAATTACAGGTGTGAGTCACTGTGCCCGGCCAGAACAGCACTTTTCTAAGAGACCACTGAAGGAGGGCTCATTCACTGAAAGCCAACGAGTCACTGGATTTGAGAGATTCTTCACATAAGTGTCTAAACAGCTCCTCTTACCTCCTCTGTATATTCTTTCTTAAGAGGAACACCAGCGGTTACCTGAAATAAGGAGAGAAAACATGAAGAATAATCCTATAAAAATGCTTACATAAATGCTTTCTGAAAGAAAGAACAACATAATCATATTCAATTTTTAGAAAGGTACCCCTATGTTTTGTGCTTTTAAAACAGTAGCTGGCAGCACTGGCTAAACCTAAACTCTTGTGGGAAGCTTTTAGAAAACACTGATCCCTGGGCTCCACCCAGACCAGTGAAAGCAGAAGTTCTGGGAGGGGAACCTAGGATCAGCAATGTTTAAAATCTCCCTGGATGATTCTAATTTGAGCCAATGGAACAGTATGAAACTTCTCAAACATTGGTTCAAATTAGAACATAAAACTAATAATATGTTTAATACCTGCTTTCAGAGTACATCACCATTCGAAATCATTTTACGGTAACTGCCATAAAGCTCTGTTGTCTGGGCTGGAGGGCAGTAGCACAATCACAGCTCACTGCAGTCTCAAACTCCTGGGCTCAAGTGATCCTCCTGCCTCAGCCTCCCCAGTAGCTCGGAATACAGGTGCATACCACCACACCCAGATAATTTTTTATTATTGTGTAGAGACGAGGTCTTGCTATCTTCCCCAGGCTGGTCTCAAACTCTTGGGCTCAAGCAGTCCTCCCACCTCGGCCTCTCAAAGTGCTGTCATTACAGGGTAAACCACTGTGCCCGGCCTTGTGGTTAATCTTATGTGTCAACTTTGCTGGGGCCATAGGGTGCCCAGTACTTGTTCAAACATTATTTTGTGTGTTTCTGTGAGGGTATCTATGATGAAATTAACACGGAAACCAGCAGCCTTTGAGTAGGCAGGTTGTCCTACATAATGTGGGTGGGTCTCAACTGATTAGTCAAAGGCCTTGTTGAGTACAACAAAAAGACTGGCCTCCCCTGAGAGCAGGAGAATTCTCCAGCAGACTGCTGCCTTCAGACTGCATTAGCACCACTGGCTCTCCTGGGTCTTCAGCTTGCCGGCCCACAGTGCAGATTTTGGACTTGCTGGCTTCTGTAATCATGTGACCCAATTCCTGATAATAAATATCTTTCTCTCTATATACACACATCCTTATTGGTGCTATGTGTGAAGAACACTGATTCATACAATGGTTAGTTTAAAGACCTAATTGTGAAAGAATCTGTGGATCCCAAAGCATAGCAGAATATTAGTTCTTGGATTGCACCAGGAATGGCCGAGCACTCTGGGGGACAGGATGTGAGTTTAAAATGACTGAGGCTAAAATGGGCAAATTCAAGGGCCACAAGATTTTCCACTGTAAAAATTATGGGAAAAAAACAAGCTGAATAAACATAACAGGCAGCCATGGTTATTTGTGTAATGATCAAAAGGAAGTCGATCCCAGCACAGTATTTGTAGCAAAAAAGAAAACAGAAGTAGAAATGAATAATCATGGTTCAAAAATACAGAGCTATTCAATAAGAAGGAAGGACACCGAGACAAGCACTATGGAATAGAGGATTAAGAGGATGAAAGTTCATTTATCTTGCCCTTATTGAAAACACTCCCTGCATATAGACTATGCCAGACACTTGGAGCACACCAATTAATAAGACACAGTCCCTAAACTCAAGGAATTGAGAATTACATAGGGAGACACAGAACAAGGCATTCATGAAACAATATGAGGCAGAAGGTACTACTAGAGCCCAGGAGAGGGATGCCTAGCTTCACAGGGCTTCCTGGTCCCTGCTGTTTTTTGTTGTTGTTGTTGTTGTTGTTGTTGAGATGGAGTTTCGTTCTTGTCACTCAGGCTGGAGTGCAATGGTGCAATCTCAGATCACTGCAACCTCTGCCTCCCAAGTTCAAGCGATTCTCTTGCCTCAGCCTCCCGAGTAGTGGAGATTACAGGCGCCTGCCACCACTGGTCTTGAACTCCTCAGGTGATCCACCTGCCTCAGCCTCCAAAGTGCTGGGGTTACAGGCATGAGCCACCGCGCCCGGCTGATCTCCGCCTTTTCTTATCCTCCACCCATATCTGTGCCTACTAACCCTGTTCCTTGTTACCATGATCACTGGCTGAGAACCATGACATTAAGCAGCAGTGGAAGAGACGCAAAGGATTAATGTGGCACGAAAGTGCAACCACTGAAAAACAGAGCACATATGTTAAGATGAATGAAATAGGATTGCAAACCATGTAGAGAATTTTTACAGGACAGAGACCAGAGTCTGGAAAACTATGGGACTGACGTCAAGAGACCCAGACTGTAGATCTGATCAGTCCCTGAAATAGATGTGTGACATCACACAAGCCACTGGGTCTCTCTGTGCCTCAGAGATTTTCTCTTTATAAAGACTGAATGAAATCAGATAATCTCTAAGCCCTTTCTATAATTTTCAGGGTGGCAGGGCAGGGAGGGAGAATTCCAAATGCATCCTACATGGGCAGAAGTAGTTTTTAAAAATAGAAGTTGTTATACAGATTCAATGTCTAAAATCCAGGACGGACTGTAGCAACAAGGGGTGTTTTGAGTAAAGTCAGAGTTCTTTATGATTTACTACTTTTAATCTGTATTATATCATTCTTGCATTTGAAATGATGATGAAGCTTTAGGCAAAAATTGTGCTTGTGTCAGGTATTAGGAGTGGATTTGGATTTAGAACACTTCTGCCCTTCATTAACATCCAGCTCTGCCTGGTGGACATAGTAGGAGATTTAGATCTGAAGTCCTTGGCTCTCTGCTGGCCTGCTGACATTGTCCATATTCCCTAAGCCTATCAAACCTCAGCTTCCTTATCTGTAAAATGGTATAAAAATAATGTCCACCTCTCCTAGGACAAAGAATTGCTTTACAGCATTTCATGATGGCAAACCTGCTACTTGTTTTGACTATGTAATAATCATTGAATATATGACTTTTGTCACATACACAGTACAGTATACCAATTAAGAAATCAGATTTGGCAGTTCGTCTCGTGTGAATATTATAATGATAGAGAAATTGTATTTTATTTCAAAATGATTAATCGGTAAAAAATGTCTTATTCTTCACTTGGAAATTCCTAAAAATGAAATAAACCAACAACAAACAAACAAAAAAAACAAACCCCAAAAATCTATGCACAAGTTTTCTGTGGAAAGGAATATATTTCCTTTATAATGTCTGTAATTTCTGTATATATTAGGATAGGTAAATATAAAAAGTCTTTAAAGAAGTTAAAATCGAATTTATGTTTTCCAAGCAAAGCTCTCTTAGAAACAATCCAGTATTATAACAGAGTTGTGAGGAGAAATCATAATAAACAGAAAGAGAAGGAAAATAGTTTTAGATGAAATCTGATGAGTTGCAGCATCAGTGAAGCAAAAACTATCTGTACAAACAATGAAAAATCTCTGTCATCAAAGAACTCACTCTAATCCTCATGATGTTCGTTCAGGGACAACAGCCTCTAACCTCCCATTACCATATGGTTATACAATCTTGGCCTGAGTATCAGATGTGAAGCTTAAGACTAAAAAGTGGTTGCATTATGCTCCTTTCCAAAATATTGTTTAGAAAGAACTGTGGGTGTTACTGTTTACTCGAACTTACTAAACTCAAAGTGCCCTATGGTGGTGTTGGGAAAAAAAAAAAAAGTTTTAGATGTCCACAGGGAGGTCTACAGAAAAAAAAAAAGTTTTAAGAAAAATACTCTAGAAAACTATAGTCATTAAATAGGCAGGAATTTTTCAAATGCTCAATTCTGTTTTAACATAATGAAATTTCTTTGGTATTAGGAAGGCAGTGTGGGCACTTACACTTGGCCCGCCTCCATGCATCTTCAGAGCTCGCACCGTTGCCACTAACACAACCACGTTGGGCACCAAGCCGGAAGCTCGGCACTTGATGTTGAAGAATTTCTCCATTCCGATGTCAGCACCAAAGCCAGCTTCGGTCACTGTGGGGAAGCAAGTGGAATATGTGCTATTATCTTCTAAAAACAAAACTACGTTTTGGCAATCACCACTATGATTCCAGCTCAAAGGATAGCTTACATTCCTATTGTTTACCAACACAAAGGTGAACTGATTTCCCCATTGTCATAGAAATGTTCTTCATTATCTGCCCTAAAGAGACTGCACCCTCCTCTGCTTCACACCTCCAGGCCTGAGGGATTCCTTGTGGTGGCCAGGTCAAGACTTTTCTTCCAATATCATAACTCAGAGAAGCATTTTTTTTTTTTTTTGAGACAGCGTCTTGCCCTGTCGCCCAGGCTGGAGTACAGTGGCATGATCTCGGCACACTGCAACCTCCGCCTCCCGTATACAAGTGATTCTCCTGTCTCAGCCTCCTGAGTAGCTACAGGTGTGTGCCACCACACCTGGCTAATTTTTTTATTTTTGTATTTTTAGTAGAGATAGGGTTTCACCATGTTGGCCAGGCTGGTCTCAAACTCCTGACCTTGTGATCCACCTGCCTCGGCCTCACAAAGTGCTGGGATTACAGGCGTTAAGCCAAGATGCCCAGTCAGTGAAGCTTTTCTTCATACAGATGGAGATTTTCAACTTTGTAATCAGGTTCCAAATTGTATCAAAGGGCAATGACAGTAGGATTACAACAGAAGATCCTTTCTTACTCTTTTTTTTTTTTTTTTTTTTTGAGATGGAGTTTCGCTCTTGTCCACCAGGCTGGAGTGCAATGGCACGATCTCTGCTTACTGCAACCTCCGCCTCCCAGGTTCAAGCGATTCTCCTGCCTCAGCCTCCCAAATAGCTGGGATTACAGGAACCCACCACCACGCCCGGCTAATTTTTTTTTTTTTTGTATTGTTAGTAGAGACGGGTTTTTGCCATGTTGGTCAGGCTAGTCTCAAACTCCTGATCTCAGGTGATCCGCCCACCTTGGCCTCCCAAAGTGCTGGAATTACAGGCATGAGCCACCATGCCCGGCCCTTTCTTACCCTTTATATAAGAATAATTTATTTTAGTGCCACCCAGTCATTTCTGTTAACTGACAAATTTCAAGTTAGTTGAAGGGCATAAGGATACTGATGATCAATCTGGATACAAGACAGCAGCTTTATTAGAGAAACACCAGAAAACACTCATTTCTAGTCCCCACCCCCTCAGTTGCTAGAATGGTCACAGCTGCCTTTCAAGACAGCGAGGCACTGGGTCAGTAGTATCTTCTTCATACACAAAGAGCTCTAGGACCTTGCTGCTCAATGCGTGATTCGTGATCAACAGCATCAGCAGTATCTGAGAGCCTCTAAGACATGTGGAATCTTGGGCTCCCCATAAAGTTTATAGAATCAGAATCACATTGTTACAAGATCCCCAGGTGAGATATTGTCCATTAAAATCTGGGAAGCAAACCACTCTAGGAAGGGAATACCACTGATTTAATAAAAAGTAAATGTTTATGAAATACATACTTATATGCTGACAGTATGACCAGGACACAGACAGGAACTGGCGGGAGAAAAATTAACTAAGATATCAGAAACATTTAACATGATCAGTTTCCTTGCTGTGCTACAAACTTTCAAAATTTACAATGATAAGTGGCAGCTTATAATTTTGTTAAGTTGCTGTAGCAAGATTTACAAAATTGTTCCCCCTGTTACTGAACATTTTGGTTGTTTCCAATATAAACAATACTGCACGAAAATATTTGTGCCTATGTGCTTTAATCTCTTTCAAATTATGTTCTTGGAATAAATTCCCAAGGGTAAGGTAATGGGGCCAGAGGACATACAAAATTTTTATGACCATTGATATGCTTTTGACAAATTTAAAAAATTACATTAAAAATGTTCAATTTGGATAAATATAGCTACAAGCCGTTTATCCTTTATTATGTGTTATTTGAACAAACAACTTGGCAGAACAATTTCAAGAAATCAAAGACATTCCTCTTTATATAGTATTTGGGACAAATCTTGTGATTTTATTTGTAGTGGTCAAAATCAGAGAAAATCACTCAGTGACAATCCTTACCTCAGTGGTACCTCCTAGTAATGCATTTGTTAACTTTAGCATGTTGGTGGCATCATGGACCCCAAAAGAGGGATAATCCGGGTGACTTTTGTCAAAAGTCATCACTGAGTGGGCTCCTGGAGGTGGAAGGCTAGATAATAAGGCCCCAGTAGGATTATGTGGGGCTGTCCTGCAGGTTAGCACACAGACGGGACCCCGGATCCCTCCTAGCTGTGCAACCTTGGCAAGTTCCTTGTTGGAAGGATTACGTGAGATGGCACAGGTACATTACTGAGTCACTGGGGTTTTTCTTGGTGCATACTGAGAACTCACAAAAATAGTTCACATCATTGTAACTGAAAGGATAATTCTCCCACTTGCTAAAAATCATATTGAATTCCTAAGCATTTGTGGGAATTCCTGCTCCATCCAGGCATTTTTCTCACTAGTAGAAGCTCACTCTTAGGGTCACTACCCTGAAGCCCTGCAGGGAAGTGGGAGAGAGAACATCTGCTATTCAACTAGACAGAGCAGCACACTGGGAGGGACGGAGTTTGCCTGGGAGGTTTGGAGAAAGGGGGTGATGGAGTCAGGCTCTGAGGTTCTAGTAGGATTTTTCCAAGCAGAGAAATGCGGAGTTGGGTATGGCAGGCAGAGGCCAAGAGGAGGAAGGAGAGGGAGGAAAGAAGAGATTCACAGGTAAAGGCAGAGCCAGGGAAGAAATGGTCAAGATGAAGGGAAATCATCCGTCATGACTGGAGAAGTCATTATTTCACCAGCAAGACTGGTTCACTGGTCTGATCAGTACTGGGGAGTGGGACTGAAGTAACCCAAATGTTACACATTTGTTTCAATGCCGCGGTATTTTGAAAAACTGTTTAATGTTGCCCTATAGTTGGAGGTAGATTGTTGTGTACATTTTACATAACGGGGGCTGATCAAGTGATCTCTAAGTTCTTTCCGACTGGATGCATATTTATGTGTGAAACTACCCTGTTAGACTGCAAGCTCCAGGATGATACAGACCATGTGTTTGAGACATTAACATGGCAAGACACATAGAAGGCACTGAAGGAAAGTCATCACCTATCTCCAAACCAAATAAGAAGAGAGTAGCAGAAAAGCACATCTAAAAACACTTGGACACAAATATATTAATGAAAAGTCTCATTTATAACCATTGAATGCCCTTGAAAAATTGCAAGCTCAAATTCCCTTCAAAAACCTAGCTCCTCCCCCCTTCAATGCGCCTGTGTAGTCACCACGTTCTCCTATCTTCAGTGGTTCCTGCTTCCCTAAAGTGCCTTAATATAAAAGTCAAGGCCACTCTCGTGTAAACTTCCTTCCCCTACCTTCATCTTCCTCCACACTCCCTGCCTCAGACTTCATGCCTCTGTAATATCAAGCTTCCGGCACAGCCCACATACGCTATGTTACTTGTCATCACCCCTAGACCTCTTTTCCCATGTGGAACATTCCTCTCTCCCCTCTCTGCCTCTTTAACCCGCTGTCCAAGACTCAGCTTGGATGTGCCATTTCCTGGAAGCTTGTCCTGATGCTTTCAGGCAAAGTTGGCTACTCCTCCTGTCCGTCCCATCCTCCCGGCCCTATGGTGTGCTCCCTTGCAGGGCCCTCATCTGTCACCACACGCAGCATCTTAAGTACATCGATGTGCCGTCTCCCACGTGGAAGGTGGGACCATGCCTTATTCATCTTGCAGCTCCACTTCCTAACACAGTACCTGGCACAAGCAAGTCAATGAAAAAACAGGATGGGACTTGGGAGCCAGTGATGTCAAGGCCACACTTCAATGGAAATAGACACATAAAATAGAATTACATAGAAGCACAAATATGTTCTTAGTCCTCCCTATCATACTTCCCTTTTTTTCTTACAACACTAAAATGGTTTTAGTAAAAGGCATAAATATCTGATAAAGATGTGATCATCTAAAACATCTACACAGGCTAAGCTTAATTTCATATTTTAATTTATTTATTCATTTATTTTTGAAAAGGAGTTTCACTCTTGTCGCCCAGGCCAGAGTGCAGTGGCATGATCACAGCTCGCTGCAACCTCCGCCTCCTGGGTTCAAGTGATTCTCCCACCTCAGTCTGGCGAGTAGCTGGGATCACAGGCACCTGCCATCATGCCCGGCTAATTTTTGTATTTTTGTAGAGATGGGGTTTCACCATGTTTTATTTTTAAAAAGAGACAAATTGGAAACAAAAAAATAGTAATAAAGAGAACTCCAGCTAGGGGACGAAAACAACATGCAGAAGTAAAGGTTGGAGGACTCTGGCTTCCAAATGCAAAGGAAATAGACAAAGAATGGAAAGAAAATAGAAGAAAGTGCCAAATTCTCCCACTTTGAAAACTGTCCTGAAATGCTGCATGTAATCACTTTTATGTTGTTTGTATTCAAATATCAGACTGCCAAGGAAACAGAACATGGAAAAGGTATGCTGATGTGTATCAGTAATTATGAAAGTAAAAACTACTTTAATAAGGTGCCACCAATCACTATGAACTTGGACACTGTGGAGTGCTGTGTATCTGTGCCTTAGGGGGCCTTGACATGAAGACCCACCTTGTGAGAAGGGGACAAACCACTCTTATAGGAAGGTTCCATTTCCTAGGTACTTCTTGGGAACTGCCAACATATATAATCTATAGGTTAAGTTTTCTTAGTGACTTGAAATAAGCAATTTATTCCCTTATCATATTTGCAGTTCTTAACAAAGCTTAAAAGAGATACGGGCCAAATAATATTTAATGTTAAATTTAATACAGACTTGTTCTTAAGTCATGAAGCAAGTCATGTAGGATTTAGCTTTGCTGAAAGGCACATCATGTAGACTTCTGAAAGCTGCATATTTAATAAGGCTTGCAATAAAATGTTTGCACAAGCCATAAGAATTATTTGTCTTGGCAATCTCTTTCCCTTTTGTTACAGCTATTCAACTTACAATATGAATGAAAACAGGAAACACTGACTAACACTCATTGTGCAAGCACAGAAGCTACTACACAGTGATTCTATAGCATGGCTTGATTCAAACTTAAACCCATAATCAGCTGAGAAAGGAAGGGTCAGTGGGTCTGAGTTGGGAAGGGACTGACAATTTGGGTAAATACTGCTAGCAACCTGTACAGGAAACAGAGCTCTGGGTTCAGATGGAGAGTCAAAACCAATTGTGGAAAGCCAGGCAGCTGCCTTTCCATGATCATCCATGGGTGCAGCCAGAGTTGTGTTGTAAAAATTAAGCAGAAACAATGACAATGGCAGAAACGAAAACACCAGAACAACAGAACATTCCTGGCAGGCAAACGTGGTATCCATGAAATTCTTCAGGGAGGGAGAGACGATTTCTACATCTTAAGTTATCCTGTATGTCCCCAACTTACTGCACACATTAAAGAAAGCTCCAGCAATAATTAGGACTTGGATTTTCGAGATGGAGTCTCATTCTGTTGCCCAGGCTGGAGTGCAGTGGTGTGATCTTGGTTCACTGCAACCTCCGCCTCCTACATTCAAGTGATTCTTCTGCCTCAGCCTCCCAAGTAGCTGGGATTACAGGAGTGTGCCACCACGGCCCGCTGATTTTTTTATTTAGTAGAGACAAGGTTTCATCATGTTGCCCAGGCTGGTCTTGAACTCCTGACCTCAAATGATCCGCCGGCCTCAGCCTCCCAAAGTGCTGGGATTACAGGCGTGAGTCCTGACCAGGACTCAGATTTTAAAGTAATCACCAATCTCTCTCTCTCTTTTTTTTTTTTTTTTTTAAAAAAAAAAAGCATTAATATCCTCACTTCATTGGAAGGCCCTTTAAAATATGGGTTCATAAAACCCTACAGCTATGTGGGAAGTGTATGGACAATGTACTCTAACTTTCTCCTGTGCACCAGGCCAGTTACTTTCTGGAGATAATGACACAAGGCCCAGTGTGGTGTCCCTGGTCCCTCTGATGCCCAGCCCAGAGTTCTGTCTGCTACATATGGCATTCTCCTCAAAAACATCATTAACACTCACATCACAGAATTCAAGAACAACCTTTCTTTGTTCTCATTCAAGAATTACTGAACCCCTACGATAGTGCCTAGTGTTTACACACAATCATCTGTGTGCCAGTGTCTTCATTTAGTGGAGAAACAGCCGCAGGCACATTTGTAACATGACAAAGATGGGAAAGATTAATTCATCACCCAACGAAAAAGAACGTCTTTCTGCCTTCCCCCCTTTTTTTTGTTATGGAGTTTCACTCTTTTTGCCCAGGCTGGAGTGCAATGGTACGATCTTGGCTTACTGCAACCTCTGCCCTCCAGGTTCAAGCGATTCTCCTGCCTCAGCCTCCTGAGTAGGTGGAACTACAGGCGCCCACCACCACGCTCGGCTAATTTTTGTATTTTTAGTAGAGTCGGGGTTTCACCACGTTGGTCAGGCTGGTCTCGAACTTCTGACCTCAGGTGATCCGCCCGCCTTGGCCTCCCAAAGTGTTGGGATTACAGGCATGAGCCATGGCGCCTGGCCAACTTTTCCGTTTTTAATGTTTTTTTGTTGTTGTTGTTTTTTCTTGAATTCTTTTCGGTACTTTCAAAATTGTGCTTATTTACCTGTATCCAGGTAAATTTGAATTCAATTCTGTGCCACATTGATTTTTGGATGTTCTCATGCTTTAGGGCATTCACAGAACCCATTTCTGCAGAATCACAAATCCTAAGTACAGTTCAGCCCTTCTTGACTGGAGGCGGTTCTGCCTATTCCACTCCCCACCTGGACACTTAGCAACGTCTGGAGACATTTTTGATTGTTGTAAATGGCATCTAGCAGGGATGCTGCTAAATATCCTATAACGCACAGGACAGCTGGGACCCTCCCCCCACCAACAAGGAATAATCCACCCAAATTCTCCATAGCACTGAGGCGCAGACAGCTTGCAGTGGCTCACGCAGGACGAAGGAGCCTGGCGCTTTCTAGATGCCTCCTCTGAGAATATTATGAATGCACTACATGCTAGGCAGAAAGATTGTGCAAGATCATTATGCTAATCGTTGTAACCCTGTGCACTGTAAGATCCTGGAATATGAATTATCGCAGTAAAAATTCTGTCCAGCGTGGTTGGGATGTGCTGCATCAATAGTATGGTCACTACAACCCAGCACTCTCTGGAGAAGAAAAACAGTGATGAGGTGACTGCTGAACTAGCTTCACAGGGAAGAAGGGAAGGTCAACAGAAATGCTCTCAACATGGGGCAGCACGGGTGACGGCAGCTGTCCACCTTACCACTCAATGTGCACAGGATACGGAAACACTATTCTAAGAGACTGAGGCACGGGGAGAGGGCCTGAAGTTAACATTTGCGAAACTTTTTCTACGTAGCCAGGCAATGTACTAGGTGTCCTGTCTCATTTAACCTTCAACATCTGTGAGGCATCTTCCTCCTCCATTTACACTTTATGATACTAAGGACTGGAAAATTTTATAATTTTCCCCAAGGTCACACAGCTATTAAGCGATAGAGCTTGGACTAAAACCAAGGCCTGTCTGCTAGCAACCTCTGCCAAAGTCCCTACTCCATACTCCTCATCAAACCATCAACTGATCACATAGCATTTCCCTAGCTGAGCTGCTCGGTCAGTTTTGCTTTCAATGAAAATCTTAACACTCGGTACTTCAATAATACTTCAGCATTTAACAAGTAGCTCTAAATTATTTTCCTGAACTGAGAGGTAAGTGTGTCCAGGCTTTTGTTCTAACTGCAATAAGGCCCTGATGTGATTACCAAAGTATGCAATCTAGAATGTTCTTTATGATCCTCCTTCCTTTCCACCCACCCGCCCTTCCTTTACTTAAGTCAGAGAACTTGTTGTCTCTTTTAGAGCAATTCATTTAGAGATTATAAATCACCTCCTCTGCTAGTTCTTGGTTCATGTGTCAACAGTGATGATTCCGGGGCAGCAGCAGGGAGTATTCTGGTTGACAAAGACACACTTCAGAGAGAGGAGGCTCCAGGGACCACTTCCACCTGGACTTGGTACCCAACCCCCAGGCAGGAACAGGCCACACAGGTAGAGAACACTGGCACTGCAATCCGGCCTCCTGAGGTCCAGGTATTTTACCCCCTCCCAGCCAAGTGATCAGATCCCAAGACTTGCCTTCCTAACCTCCCCCAGCCAGGCACCAGCTCTCCCTTCGCCGGATGGGAAATGAGTGACTCCAATGCTCTAGCCTGGGTTTTCTTTTCAAATTGTACTTTCTGTTGTCAGCACATGTGCATGGAGGGAAAAGAAAAGGCAAGAACCGCTTTAGATCTGAAATTCTCATTTCTGCTTTTACACTGGGGAAAACCCTCCTTGGACTTTGAAAAAGAGTTAAACTGAAGTGCTGAGATAATTTTTCCGTAAAGTTTTCTTAATTTCTACTTGAAATACCTGGATGTTGCCACCAGAATTGCAAATTAAACTTTTGCCTTGCTATGGCACTAAGAGGTCCTTTATTCTAAGGGTACTCAGAAGATAAAGAAATTAGAACTGCTGGATTTCATAGCTACTTTACAACGGTAACAACTTTTCTCTCCATGTGTCCAACAAACATATATCAAATATACAACATATTGAGTTCACCATTACGTCTAGACACGAACTTGAATTTATGGACTGCCAGAGGTCTCACAGAAGAACTAGTCCTTACAACTAGCTCAGCTCAAAATAGGTTGAGATAAGAAATATGAGCGCACGGGGCATATCTGGCTAACTTAATCATCAAAAGAATTTCTTGTAAATAGAAAGAAAAATAAAACTGTAGCTTTCATTCAAGTAAAGGCTACACTTTGCTTCCTCACAACAAATCAAAAACAAAAATACAAGCTTTGTAGAGGAACAAGCAAGGTGTATGCTGGACAATATCTCATTCTGAAGCGCTGTGGGTGTTAATTGCCAAACAGTGCTAAAAGAAATAGAAAGTAGAATCTTCAGGCTGCCTTTTTCTGCCCTATATAAACATGTTTATTCAACGGCAGCTGTCTGCAGATAAACTCAAAAAAAGTCACAGAAACACATGAATTCTGAACTCGAATTAAAGGGGAGAAAGTGAGGACTGTAATGACTTTTTCAGTGACTACCAGGAGACAACACCAGGATAAATCATTCAACTAACTATAAGAGAAGTTCGGCATTATTACTGGAGCTTAAAAATAGAACTTTGTTTAGAATATATTAATTTTGAGGATCCAACTCATCTTAAGTCTATGAAATTTTACTAAACACTAAATCCTTTCTGCTCTTTAGGATTTGTCTATTTAACATATAACCCTGTTTAGTTTTATTAAATATCTTAGAATTTTTTAATAAATTTCCAGGAAGTAGATAGAACTAACTAGACACATATCAGGAGACCTAAAGGAAAAAGAAACTGGTAAAACCTCAATTTTTTTTTTTTTTTTTTTTTGAGACGGAGTCTCTCTCTGTTGCTAGGCTAGAGCGCAGTGGCACAATCTCAGCTCACTGCGACCTCCACCTCCCCGGTTCAAGTGATTCTACTGCCTCAGCCTCCCGAGTAGCTGGGACTACAGGTGTGTACCACCACGCCCAGCTAATTTTTGTATTTTTAGTAGAAACGGGGTTTCACCATGTTGGTCAGGATGGTCTCAATTTCTTGACCTCGTGATCCACCCACCTCGGCCTCCCAGAGTTCTTGGATTACAGGCGTGAGCCACCACACCCAGCCCAAACCTCAATATTAATATTAGCACGTGCCCTTCTTCCTTTCCACCTCTTTGGTGATGACCAAGTTCATACACATTAGGGGAAGATTGGAGGTAGTGCACACAGCATGAGGAAGTTACTGGGGATGTATTTGGGAAAAGCGATAGAGAAAGTAAGCAGTATAAAGAGGAGACAGGTACACATGAACATATTTTTGGTTGTAGTAAAAACTTTGAAAATACCAATACCACTTAGATGTGCTTTCATGTCAGAACTCAGAATTTCCTTCCTCCAGAGCATTAATTAGTTACAGACACCGGTTTACATTATTTAGAACCATCATGAGTCATCTTGTTTTGTAAGATGATTTTGACCAAAGTGAAATTTAATTTCCAAAAAGAAATGTTTCGATGAATATTATAAATTATACACATTTAAAATTATATGATTATACATGTAATAAATTATATAGGGTTATTTTTAGCTCCTTTATAAAAATCCAATGGAATTAAATTCATAAATCCATTCTCTAAATAGTTCCCATGTTCTTGTAGGGAACAAGAACAGTTTGTACAGTGTCATGACTATGACCAGAGCTTTAAGCCTTCTGCTCTTGGCCAACAGTGGTGTTCCCCAATCCTGGCTAGAGGCCTAGGATTCTGGATGATTGCATGGGGGAAGAGCTCTATTCTTGCAACTCCTGAGAACTGGACACCAGGAAGTTAACTCAAAACAAACGAATTCTGACAGGCTTGGCCACTAACATGATTTAGCCCAAAATAATGAAAAGATGACACAGAACACTTTTTACTGAGCAGTTATGAAAACAAACCCTAAAGGGAAAGAAGTACAGAATTATGCAAAATGGTTGCAAAATGCAAAATGCAAAATGCAATTATGCAAAATGGTTGGCACCAGACTAAAGTGATTTTTGGCTTTTAAATTTTTTCAGATTTTGTAATATTTGCATATACATAATGAGATATCTTGGGGTTGGGACTCCAGTCTAAACATGAAATTCATTTATATTTCACATACTCCTTATAGACATAGCCTAAACTACATATATATATATATATATTTTAAGACAGGGTCTCCCTCTGTTTGTCCAGGCTGGAGTGCAGTGACGTGATCTTGGCTCACTGCAACCTCTGCCACCCAGTTCAAGTGATTCTCCCACCTCAGCCTCCCAAATAGCTGGGACTACAGGTGTGTGCCACCATGCCCAGCTAATTTTTTTTTTTTTTTTTGTATTTTTAGAGGAGACAGGGTTTCACCACCTTGCCTAGGCTGGTCTCGAACTTCTGAGCTTGAGTGATCCGCCTGCCCTGGCCTCCCAAAATGCTGGGATTACAGGTGTGACCCACTGTGCCTGGCCCTGAACAATAGTTTTAATAATTTTGTGCGGCCGGGCGTGGTAGCTCACACTTGTAATCCCAGCACTTTGGGAGGCTGAGGCAGGCGGATCACAAGGTCAGGAGATCGAGACCACGGTGAAACCCTGTCTCTACTAAAAATACAAAAAAAAAATTAGCCGGGCGTGGTGGCGGACGCCTGTAGTCCCAGCTACTCGGAGAGGCTGAGGCAGGAGAATGGCGTGAACCTGGGAGGTGGAGCTTGCAGTGAGCCGCGATTGTGCCACTGCACTCCAGCCTGGGCGACAGAGCGAGACTCTGTCTCAAAAATAATAATAATAATAATAATAATTTTGTGCACATATGAAAGATTTAACTGCATGTTGACTGCAACCCGTCACATGAGATCAGGTGTGGAATTTTCCACTGTAGCATAATGTTGTCACTCAAAAAACTTTGGATTTTTGAGCACTTCTTTGGATTTTGGATTTTTGGATTAGGGATGCTTAACCTGTGTAAACAATAAAAGGTAAAAACATTTTACTTTAAAACTTCCTAGGAAAGAACAGTTTCAAAAACCATGCAGTAACTTTTTTTGGTACCATTAATGTAACTTGGCAAAAGAAACTATGATTATTGAATTCAAAAACAAAGTAAACATACCAGCATTCCTGGTAGGACAACTTAGATTACAGAATAAATTCAGACAGACAGAAGGAAAATATCTTAAACTTCACAATTATAAGATTGTACAATGTAGTAACTCAATACAAGCAGACTGATCATGGACTTTTGAACTAAGATAGAATCCCAGTACTTTGTCATTATATAAATTTACAGAGTTTCAACCAACATTAAAAAAAAGGAAATAAAATAGGATAGAAAATATTAGACTACATCATATATAGTAAGTGAAAGTAGTATTGTTTCACAAGATTTTGATTCAGTTTTTGCACACACACGGTGTCATATAAAATGCAATTGCTGCTCTGGATTTCAGTTAAACATTCAAGAGTCACAGGCACAGAGTCTACCTCTGGCGATTTCTTATTTAAGAAGGGAAGAGACGGACCTGCTAGCTTTGCGCTCATGCCTAGACCTACCGGTTTCTCACAAGCAGATTGATTTAATGATTACTCAGGCCTGGTCTCAAAAATCTGCTCAGTTTTGGTACAAACAGCAGAGGTAGCTCCCATGAAACAATGTTGCTGGTGTTATTAGTCAATGTATGTATTTTTTTGTTTTGTTTTGTTTTTTGAGACAGGCTGGAGTGCAGTGGTACAATCATAGCTGACTTCAGCCTTGATCTCCAGGGCTCAGGTGATCCTCCCACCTCAGCCTCCTGAGCAGCTGGGACCACAGGTGCACACCACCACACCTGGCTAATTTTTGTATTTTTTTTGTAGAGATGGGGTTTTGTCATGTTGCCCAGGCTGGTCTCGAACTCCTGGGCTCGAGGCATCCACCTGTCTTGGTCTCCCAAAGTGCGGGGATTACAAGTGTGAGACACCGTGCCCAGCCTCAATGCATTTATATTTAGGATCACGAAGCACAATCATAGCTCAAAGATGAAGAAAAACATCTTCACTGTTATTCGCACTGATCCTGTGACCTACTGTCACAGACTTGGAGCAGGACAGCAAAAATGTAGCATGAAAAGAAATGAAGTAAAAAGAATCTTCAGTCAAGCTCTGTTCAGTTTGAACATTATTTTGTAGAATATTGGGAAGTTGTTTTTTAGAACGACCTACACCCTTGTCCAGGGCACAGCACAGTACCAGCAGTGCACTCATCGGTTCAGGCACCAGCCTGTGGCCCTCACTGCCCTAGAGGAAACACAGGTCTTGGTCCTCAGTACGGATAAAGGAAATGAGCCCTCAGGGCTGCCCAGGACGTAATGCTGAGAAGCTGGGACAGAGTTGGGACAGTGCCCAGGAGAACACGTCAGATCAATGACAGCGGTAAGAGTCAGGTGATCAAATGAGAGGTTAAGGGCCCCTTTGGACCCATCTTAGCCCCTGAGGTAGTGAGTCTGGAATTCGGTCAGTGTTCTACCCTCTCAGTGGCCCCTGGGAGCAGAGGTGGCTCTTTTCCCAGCTTTCTCCACCACACCTAGAAAGCAGGTGAATTCAAGGCAGAGGGGATGAAAGAAGCACAGCATTCAGGATCTTCCAGAGATAAACGGAGGGCCTCTGCCATCAGAGGAACCTGCTTCTACACACCTACTTTCAGGGGTCCGTAGACAAACCTCTATCTTGGAATGTGAGAGCCCAGTTCCCCAGCTTAGGTCTCCAACCCAGCTGGAGAAATGTTTTGCCTTGTGAGGAAGTCATCTTGAGGCTGAGGGTAACTTGGCCCAGCCGGCTGCTCAGGCCTTGGGCTGTAGGCTCAGCAGGAACCAGGGCTGAGCAGCAGAGTTTGAGAAGAGTCCCAAATGTAATATACGAGGAGAACAAGGGAGTGGATTTGTGTAGAACACATAGATCAAGGAGGAAATTAACACTGAAGGCTAAACAGGGGGTTTTTCTGCTGCTGCCGACGTTAAGAATGGTGACAAGCACAAGGCGTGGTGGCTCACACCTGTAATACCAGCACTTTGGGAGGTAAAGGCGGCAAGATCACTTGAGCCCAGGAGACCAGCCTAAGCAAGATAGTGAGACCTCACCTCTGCAAAAAAAAGAAAGACGACCTGGGTGAGCAGATGGTTGATCAAGTCAAGGTCTCCAAACTCAACCCATAACACCTGCTATTTCCTACCCCACTGGTGTAGTGATCCATTTTGGGGCATGGAGACAAGAACAGTTCACACTATCTTCCTTTTCCTGGGTCCTTCCGGTGTGCCCAAGAAGGCACCCTGCTGCCTGTTCAGTGGTACTGGATGGTAAAAGCATTAACAGAAGCAATGAGGACATCCTGAAGAGACCTGCAGTTCATATTTACATTTGATAAAACCTCAAACTGCAGATAATAGCCTTGAAAAGGAGGGATGAGCATTTTTTGTTGTTTTGGCTTATTTCCAAAATAACTTCTGTTTATTAATTAATATATTATTAGAACTATGTTGGTCGGGCGCCATGGCTCACGCCTGTAATCCCAGCACTTTGGGAGGCCAAGGAAGGTGGATCACAAAGTCAGGAGTTCAAGACCAGCCTGGCCAACATGATGAAACCCCGTCTCTACTAAAAATAGAAAAAATTAGCCTGACGTGGTGGCAGGTAATCCCAGCTACTTGGGAGGCTGAGGCAGGAAAAATCACTTGAACCTGGGAGGCAGAGGTTGCAGTGAGCCGAGATTGCACCATTGCACTCCAGCCTGGACAACAAGAGCAAAACTCCGTCTCAAAAAAAAAAGAAATATGTTATTAGCGATATGCTATTGGAAAATTTAATGTAAGGAAGAAAACAAAAAACCGTAAATCATTTTCACTTCATGTCTCAAGTTATCTTTGTACCGTTGACAGAGGAATGATGTCCTTGAGATGTCCCGGTAAGCAGATTTTTGTTTTTTTTTTTAGACTGAGTTTCACTCTTGTTGCCCAGGCTGAAGTACAATGGGGTGATCTCGGCTCACCGCAACCTCTGCCTCCCAGGTTCAAGTGATTCTCCTGCCTCACCCTCCCTAGTAGCTGGGATTATAGGCATGTGCCACCACGCCTGGCTAATTTTGTATTTTTAGTAGAGACAGGGTTTCTCCATGTTGGTCAGGCTGGTCTCGAACTCCCGACCTCAGGTGATCCGCCTGCCTCGGCCTCCCAAAGTGCTGGGATACAGGCGTGAGCCACTGTGCCCGGCCTGGTAAGCATATTTTACAGGACAAAAAGTAACAAAAATCAGGAATAATTCTCATGTCCCCATCTCCCCACCCCTCCTCCATCCCTAAATCCAGAATGAATTTGTTATAATTGCCATCTTGTATAAAAGAAGAACAGACCCTCAATTTGCCACCTTTCCCTCCTCTTGAGATGTCCTCAGCCTGACAAAAATATGATTAGTTGTATTATACAGGAAAATACGAAAGATATATAAACATTTAATTATTATGTTTATTATACTGGCAAAAGATACGCATTAAAAACAAGGTTTCATTATGCCTAATTGGCTTGCAAATCTCGGAGAAAGGTTCCTGAAGAGCAGTTTGGGGCTCTCCCCAACAAAGATATCATTCTCTGCCTACATGCTTTATCTGCAATGTAACGATGCCATGCTCTAAAGACGGTTCTATATCCCAGTCGATTCAACTAATCTAATATGAAGCTTTTCTCCATGACACTAACTACCATACAATCTTCTACTGTAAGACTGAGTCCTGATTTATAAAACTACACCCTTACTATTGGACATGTCCTGAACTCTTTTTCAAAAATGATCCGTGATGCACAGAAGAATGAAAGGGTGGCCTGGTCAGTTTGGTTGATTTAGAAGATAATCCTAATCATGTCTGTGTAGAGAAGTCATAGGTCTTCTTGCCTAAACCCTGGTTGACCACCTGGCAGATGCTGTCAAAACAGAGACAATGACACAGATGACTTGGGATTAACTCGACTCTGTGTCTAGGAAAGCCTCTTGAGCTGTCGTCACGCTGACAGTGGATTGGCAACTCACCTATTTCAAGAAGAAGAGGTAGAATCTGAATGTCTTCGCTTGTCTTGCAGCTAAGTATGGCTATATGACTAAGGTCACTGATGAGATGTAACCAGGTATATTGTATGTGATTTCCAGGAAGCACCCTGAAAAGGGGGTATGCCTGTCTTCCTTTTTCTTGCTGATTGGGATACAGATGCAATGGCTGGGGCTTGTGCAACCATCCTGGACTAACAGGTAGCACAGAACCCACGATGATCAAGGAGTTGCTAAACCAGCCCAGACTGGCTACCCTGAACTTCCTTGATATGAGAGAGAAATAAACTTCTATTATAGTGTTGGGTCACTCTTTCTTTCTTTCTTTCTTTCTTTCTTTCTTTCTTTCTTTCTTTCT